>NC_054387.1:52291726-52637226 GCF_017654675.1 Xenopus laevis | reverse complement strand
ACTCTGTCTACCTGTGTAATTGATGTGATAATTGTGTCATTGTGACTGAGTAGGGGAATGTTTCATCTTTGCCTTAAAACTATTTACACTGACTGTGGTAAATTTGTGTGTGACATGTGTGACCCACACAATATTGCAGTTATATATACATATTTGCACTTTTATCGCATTAGATACAGCCTTTCGTGGCTTGCACTGCAGTTGCACCTTTCTACAATTAGTATAATTTTGAAACATATTAAAAAACAACATCCCTTGTGACCAATATTTTCTGCTGTAGTGCTGTAGCAGTGCACTCATTTCAATAAATGGGTGTATACTTGTCAACATACAAATGTACATACAACACAACCAAAAGAGCTTTCAATCTAAAATGACTAGTATTTTGTCACAAGGATCTTCCTGACCTATTCAACAAATGCATTTCTTATTGTATTGGAACTAGGCAGATATAACAGCACAGGCAACCTTATCTCAACAAACCGTTTAAGACATCCGTTGAGACAAGATGGAACATCTACTCTCAGTATGATGACGTCCACCACAATACTGGAAGAAAAAAATGAAGTTCACTATTTGAGAGACTTGCCAATGATGAAGACACCCCTAATCTGCTTAATGAAGTTAAACGATTGGTTGCAGAAAAACAGGACCTTGTGGAATTAAAATGTAAAGTACAATTAACTTTGGAAAATGGCAATGGGCCAGCCAGTCATAGCCCAGAACAGTTGGTGATATTCTTTTCCTTCACAGCAATCTTGCCCCTAGCCATTCTTCTGCAGTTGCATACGCACATCAGCATTCACGCATGTGTGCCCCAAAGGTTTGGCCCCCAATCGTCCAGTCTGACCCTGTCGGTGCATCTATGGTCACCTTAAATGTCCCAACCTTTTTTACTCGTGAGGCACATTTAAATGTAAAAAGAATTGGAGAGCAACACAAGCGTGAAAAAAGTTCCAGTTGTGCCAAATATTATTATTAACATGTATTTATATAGCGCCAACATATTTCGTAGCACTGTAAAGTAAATGTGTTTATACAACTAAATCATATGAATTACATACATAGAACATATGGAGTTACATACATCAAAATCAATACCGGTACAAAAGGTGAGGAAGGCCTTGTGCAGAAAGAGCTTACAATCTAAAGGGAAGGGAATAATACACAAGGTGTGGGAGTGGGCAAGATCAGAATTAAGTGGGTGAGAGATGTGGTACTGTATGTGGTATTGCATTTGGTAGTTAAGCAGAGTGAGGGTAGGCTTCTCGAAAGAAGTGCGTTTTAAGAGATTTCTTGAAAGCAGAAAGATTGGGAGAAAGTCGGATAGACCGTGGGAGAGAGTTCCAGAGGAGGGGTGCTGCCCTTGCAAAGAAAAAGAAAAATGCGAGCATGTGAGGAGATAATGAGAGAAGAGTTGAGTAGCAGGTCAGTAGAGGAGCGTAGTAAGCGGTTTGGTGAGTATATAGAGATGAGTTCAGAGATGTAGGGTGGGGCAGAGTTATGAAGTGCTTTGAATGTCAGGGTCATTCATTTGCATTTAATTCTGAAGAGTAGTGGAAGCCAGTGCAGGGATTTACAGAATGGCCTGGCAGAGGAGGAGCGGTTGCTGAGGTGTATGAGCCTCGCAGCAGTGTTCATTATGGAATGGAGAGGTGACAGTCTCTGGTGGGGAAGGCCAATTAAAAGTTACAGTAGTCTAGACTGTGATTGACTGATTGGTAGCCCCTATATGGACTGGTGGCCTGTATGGACTGGTGTCCTACAGGAATTAAAAAATAAGCACCTGCTTTGATGCTACTGGGAGCAACATCAAAGGGGTTGGTGAGCAACATGTTGCTCGCGAGCTACTGGTTGGGGACCACTGTCCTATACTGTGTGTTTAGCTCAGATACACACCAGTGCAGTCTGCAGAGATAGGCTAGTAGAAATAGAACTGCTTAGTAGTGCACATCTGAACATGCAACAGTGTTGTTGCAGCTACAAAACAGGAAAACTGTAATGTTCTCTATTACTTCCTTTTTCAAACCATTGCAAATAATCATTACAATTGTTACATAGTTACATAGTTAAATTGGGTTGAAAAAAAGACAAAGTCCATCAAGTTCAACCCCTCTAAATGAAAACCCAGCATCCATACACACACCCCTCCCTACTTTCACATAAATTATATATACCCATATCTATACTAACTATAGAGTTTAGTATCACAATAGCCTTTGATATTGTGTCTGTCCAAAAAATCATACAAGCCATTCTTGAAGGCATTAACTGAATCAGCCATCACAATTGTATTAAAGATGGCTCCCAGGGTTGGACTAGGCTGGCACTGGTGGGCCCAGGCCAGGGCTGGAACTAGGAGTAGGCACGTGCCTAGGGCACAAAGGTGATAGCACGTCGATCCGCGGATGCGCGCGAGTGCTTATTCACGCATGAGCGTCTATTTGCTATGTGCACGAGCAGCTGGTAGATGATTGTGCGTATGCATGCACCCAGATGGCGCCACGACCAGCCAGGTTGCCTAGGGCACCTGGCCAGATTGGCCCGGCTCTTCCCATGGCCCACGCTGACCCAGGCCTGCTCTCCCTGCCAGTAACTGCTTCTCGTTTCCCGCAAGAAGAAGAAAGGTAAACAGTATACGGCAGGGCAGGGGGTGCTATTTGTACAAGCTGGGGCTTGCGACCAGGCTGGGGGTCTTTTGATACTATTAGCAGAGCACCACCCTGCCTACCCTAGTAGCAGTAGTGATAACACTGCTAGGCAGTTTATTAGCACATCCATATCAGGTCTGGACTGAGATTCATAATAGACCCTGGCTAGTGATGGGTGAATTTATTCACCAGGCATGAATTCGAGAATTTACGCATTTCGTCACCTGCAAGTTTTTTTTTTCACAAAACTGCTACATTGAAATAATTTTGACGCCAAATTTGGACAACAGAGTCGCTCATGTAAAAATTTTGCGCATAAAAACTGACGCGCGTCAAAATGATTTTGATCCTCATTGCCTTCAATTCGTTTTGCAACTTTTTTCAGGAGTTTTGGACATTTTTTTCAAGTTTTCGCAAATTTTTTCTGAGTTTTGCGAGTTTTTCGCACGGGACAGATTCACCCATCACTAGCCCTGGCATTTCAAGTACACAGAGACCCAAACAGGCACCCAGGTCCACAAAATAGTGACTGACTGTGGTTTCTTTCAGCAGCCCGTCTGACATTTGTTATAATTCACAGATTGTCAGTCTGTACCTGAGCCACATCACATAGTCAAACACACTTATTTATCGTGTCCTGCAGGTCTGTACTGGTAAAACTGGTGTGTTTGCTTCGGTCTAAGCCTGCAGGGCAACAGTACCTTATATTTTAATTACTTTGGTAAACTATCTTTTGTTGATGTTTTTGTTCTTTTAACACCAACTGAAAAGGACTAGAGGCTATTGTCATGCATTATTCCTGTTGTTGAAATAGAATGCAGTACATTATTGAGTGCAGGCCTGCAGGGAGCCGCCTCTGAGTGCACACTGCACTATTGTAATGTTCAATTTCACTCCCCTTCTCAAGCTGCTTTACAACATTATATAGAAAGTGAACTACTTAGTTTAGGGTTAGGCCCCTGGGTGTCGCTAGCCTAAATCCTTCAACATTTATTGACATAACACAACACAATGACAATGATGTAATTGTACTCAGAAATGTCTTATTTGAAGTTAAACCAATAATTGTGGAAAAGACTGCCTTCCCGTATGCGTCTTTCTATTTTAATTTTGGTAACATTTAATAACATTTTTAAATTATACTAGCAAATGTAATGCCTGTTGGGCAAAGATGTGGATGAAGGTGGAAGTTTTAGCTTCTGGCCGCATGACGTTATTGGGCAAGGTGGCAGAACATACTGTTACATACATACATACATGCTCATCTCTTTATCCCTGATTCCAAACACTAGTGAAACTGCTCCTTAGTGTGTGAGCTTTCAGGGAGTGATTGGAATTATAGCTGAAAACAGATCTGCTTTAAATATATTTAACATTGGTGGAAAATTGGTGAATCTGCTACACAGGGGGCTAACAGTGTAGGAGGCAGAGAAATCCCGGAACCCGGTTTTTAGTCATTGTAACAGGATAGAGACATTAAGAAACTGCTAGGACTAGGCAGTAACATTGGAGATAGAGGGTGAGGGGAATGGCTAGTACAAAGGGTGCAAGAATGGGGGTTGGAGTAGCTATAGGATCCAAACAGTGGGAATAGGAGCTGAAGGAAAAGCACAAAATAGAAGACTAGACATGGGGCTGAACAGAGGTTGAGGTGGGGAAAAATGGAGGGATACTAGGTGTAGTAAATTAAAAAACAAGCCACATACAATGGCACACCCACTAACACACCAACATGTGGCCCAAAAGCATTTTCATGACTGACACAGAGTGTGGCCCCAAAGCACTTCAGGACAGACACAGTTTGTGGCCCCAAACATTTCATGACTGACAGAATGTGACCACAAAGCACCTTACTATTTAATGACATACACAGTGTGGCCCCTTACTATTTCATGACAGCGTAACCCCTTAGTATATCATGACAGACACAGTGTGGCCCATTATTATTTTAAGACAGACACAGCATGGTCTCTTACTATGTTATTATAGACACTGAGTGCCCCCTTACTATTTCATGACAGACACATTGTGGCCCCTTAGTATTTCGTGACAGACACAGTGTGGCCCCTTTGTATTTCATGACAGACATGTGGCCCATCCCAAGAGTTCCTCAATATCTGACAGATCAAGCTGTATGAGAACAGGTCAGGTATTAATGCTGTTTGGTCTACACTTATCAGTAGCCTAAGTTTGGCAGGTTATAAAAAGAAACACATTTCTGGGGGTTTTAGGGTCAAGTTATTACAGTTTTGCTAATGAAGGTGACTTGCCCTTTAAGATGCAAGTCACCTTTCTCCAAGATACCTTATAATTGTATCTTTTCTTATCTTAATTTGTTACAAAAGTGTAGGTGCCAAGTATTTTGGTCTCTCCTCCAAAACCCTCTTATTTAATTACAGTTCATAAACATTGTATCCTTTTCTAGCTGTTCAGCGCAGGAGATCAAAATCAGGACTGTCCTGCGAAAAACTGGATGTTTGGAAGGTATGAGATTGCCATCTCCCTGTACCATATTAGAATAAACTGATCCCAGGATTCTCACTCAAGCACAAGTGATATTATTGAGCAGCTCCATTAGCACTGAGTTATCATCCAGCTCCTGTTCCCCATGACCAGCATCAGCCAAGAAATCCCTAGGTAGTGGCTCCTAAACTCCTATAATGCACCGAATGCATCGAGATGAGCTGGCTGACCCAAAACCCATGGGACCAGCGGGTCGGGCGGGTTTGGGCTGGCTACTGCAGGTCAGAGATGAGCTCTTTTCCTGCTCTCCCTGCCAATGACCTAGCACAGCCAGCTTCCGGTGCACAGCCAGCCAGCTTGCGCCCCCACCCCTTTTGTGACATCACTGCGGGGTAGGCACGGTTCTATAATAGAGGGGGGGATATCTCATCCCGCTCAGACTTTGGGCCTAAAAAATCAAATGCAGGAAGCAAGCAAACAGGTCGGGTTGAGGTAGTGGAGTTTGAGTTGAGGGTAAGGTTTCAAAAAATGGATGGGCCAATTCCCTGAGGTTGTTTAAAGGAGAACTAGCCCCCCAATGAAAAAGCTCCATCTAATACCATAGATAGTCCCCCTTCCCTGCATAATACCCTCATAGTGAATTTTCTCAGAAAGTGCCCCTAGACAGCATGCTCACTTATTTATGCAGAGTAGCGAAGTGGAGCTCATGGGCGCCATCTTCCGGGTCTTCGCATGCACAGTTGGAGCAGTCTGGTATTTGTACCAACTGTGCATGTGCCGAAAGTACATGCACAAAAATTTCTGCAGGGAAAAGGATCTGATGAAGACCGAAGAGCCAGAAGATGTCGCCCATAAGCTCCGCTGCACTACTGAGCTATATGGGTAGGAAGCAGGGAGGGGGAACTAACTTTTTTATTGGGGGGGTTTAGTTCTTCTTTGAAGGGGTTTTTCACCTTTGAATTAGTGATGTGCAGGTCCAGTTGGTCCAAGCGGCCTAGCTGCTCCTCGTGTGGGTCGCAGACGGGTTCGGGTTGAGTTCTTCTGCCTGCTCTCCCCACCCACGACCTTCGACTGGCAGCTTCCAGCGCCTTCCCTTTTGTGACAACATGGGCAGAGTGGTGCAGGTTATAAAATGGAGGGGGGAAGCCGGGTGCGGGTGAGTGCGGGTCCAGGTTGGGTGCGGACATCACTACTTTGAATTAACGTTTAGTATGTTGTAAATCAGTGCTGTCCAACTGACGCCCGTGATGCCCCCTTATGTGGCCCCCCCACATAAAAGTCTGCCTTCTGTGACTGCTACCTTGTGTATTCCAAGTCAATTTGCAATTGATTTACATTTTATATTTGTTTTTTTATGAGTTATTTAGTTTTTTATTCAGCAGTTCTCCAGTTTGCAATTTTAGCAGTATGGTTGCTAGGTTCCAAATTACCCTAGCAACCATGCATTAATGTGAATAAGAGATTGGAATATGAATAGGAGAGGGTCTCTATAGAAAGATGAGTAATAAAAAGTAGCAACAACAATACATTTGTAGCTTTACAGCGCATTTGTTAACTAGATGGGGTCAGGGCCCCCCATTTGAAAGCTGGAAAGAAGTCAGAAGAAGAAGGCAAATAATTCAATAACTATAAAAAAAAAAAAAATGAAGGTCAACAGAAATGTTGCTTAGAACTGGCCATTCTATAAAATACCAAAAGTAGGTAAACCACCCCTTTAACGTTTGAGCCAAATGTATGAGTTAGGCTAGACAGAGCATTGGCTCAGCTGCTCTCTGCATATTTTTTTCAGGCTGAGAGAAGTGGATCTGCTCAGTGCCCCCATTGAACTGCTTCTGCTTGCATGCAGTCACACACAATGGAGCAGAGGTCGCCTTGAAAACTCCTGCTTTCACATATTTTGACCGACCTCTGCTCTGCTGCGTGTGACTGCACACAAGCGGATCTTATGCAAATGAATGGGGTCACAGAGTGGATCTGTTTCTCTCAGCCTGAAAAAAAAAATATGCAGACTGAGATCAGTGAAGCCAATGCTCTGTCTGGCCTTGGCCTTAACCACGCGGGGAGATGGTAGGTATAACAGACACCCCACTATTTACTGTTACAAAATTATCCCCCCCCAGATCCATTTGTAAATGTGAATCACTGTTTATTGTGACCTTAAAGAAACAATTCAGTGTAAAAATAAAAACTGGGTAGATAGATAGTATGTGCAAAATAAAAAATGTTTCTAATATAGTTAGTAAGCCAAAAATGTTACTTGGTGTGACACAGAATTTGCTGGTCACACGAGGGTATCAAGTGACCAGGATGTGATTGCACCTGCTTTTACTGCAAAATGAACAAAGGTGGGAATGGGGGCCACCGTCACTTCCACGCAGGGAGATGGTAGGTATAACAGACACCCCACTATTTACTGTTACAAAATTATCCCCCCCCAGATCCATTTGTAAATGTGAATCACTGTTTATTGTGACCTTAAAGAAACAATTCAGTGTAAAAATAAAAACTGGGTAAATAGATAGTATGTGCAAAATAAAAAATGTTTCTTATATAGTTAGTCAGCCAAAAATGTTATGTATAAAGGCTGGAGTGACTGGATGTCTAATATAATAGCCAGGACACTACTTCCTGCTTTTCAGCTCTCTAACTCTGAGTTAGTCAGCGACTTGAAGAGGGGCCACATCGGACATAACTGTTCAGTGAGTTTGCAATTGATCCTCAGCATTCAGCTCAGATTCAAAAGCAACAGTTATGAACCATGTGGCTCCCCATCAAGTCTCTGATTGGTTAGTGACTGGTAACCAATCAGTGGAAACCAAGAGAGCTGCAAAGCAGTAAGTAGTGTTCTGGCTATTATGTGCATCCAGTCACTCCAGCCTTTATACATTATATTTTTGCCTAACTAACATTTTTTATTTTGCACAGTCTATCTATTTATTAGTTTTTATTTTTATACTGAACAATTCTTTTAAAAGAACAGGAAAGGGTTAAATCACTGGGGGGGGGGGTCAATACACCCTTGTTGAATGCAAAAACTCGTTTCTCCTCCTATTAGGAACAAAATACACTGGCCCAGATCCTGGAAGTAAAAAGCAAAGATTTCTTTCTGTGGGACTGCTTTTTAACACGATATTCACAGGCTGTTCCTATAAGATATAAGGACCTTGAGGCCACTGCACAGCTTTAAATTAAAAACATAAATCAGTGGCCCTAATAAATTATCTCAAAGAGACTGCCAAAGGGCACATGCCCCAGAGGAGAAAGTGTGTGAGTTTGTCGCCCTTTCTTACTACTGGGGCTGAATAGGGTCTGCACTTTCCAAGCCAGTAACAAAAATGGTGGATTATAAAAAACTGTCCCATAATGCCTAGTCGCTTTTACATTGGTTAACTACGTCAGATATTTCAAGTCAAGGCAGGTTTGCGGTCGTTTCGGCTGCACATCTATGGAAATAAGTAGGTACACAGAAGATTTACAATTAGAATTCCTATTGTAGACTGCGCTCAGAGAGAATTCCCAGCATGCTCCGCGCTAGGAACGTCAGTCTCACAGGTATCCCAGCGTCCTTTGCTTCGTCAGATCCCTGGGAGGGGCATTACGTTTAAAGGTTGTGCCTTTCACATGCGAGTGTTCCCAGCATGCTTTGCATTATGGAATTATATTTGCGTGCCTCGTCTAAATTCAGATTTTGGCCATATTTCAACCCCTCTCTTCCTGCGCTAAATTTTAAACCAAATAGGACTGTTTTGCAGAAGTAAGCAGATCACAAAACAGAATCACGGATCTCCTCGCCATAAGATGAAAGCGTTTAGTCCAAGGGACTATATATACTTCTGGAGTACATAGTAAGTTTGTGCTCGCTTCGGCAGCACATATACTAAAATTGGAACGATACAGAGAAGATTAGCATGGCCCCTGCGCAAGGATGACACGCAAATTCGTGAAGCGTTCCATATTTTGTTTCTCCCCCCAGTGCAGATTTTACTGAGCCAGTCCAATTCAGCCAATAGCTGGAGGGATTCGAAGGGAAGTGGCCAAAGGACTCCAATGATAAATGTGTGAATAGTTACAATTTCATTTGGGACCTTAAAACTTTTTTTTTTTTGTATGTGAAATGAAGTCTTTATAATTAGGACTACAACTCCCAGAACCCTTTGAAAGCCCATGAATGGCCAGTGCAGGAAATCTCAAGACCTCGAACTTATTTTAAATAATGACGCGTTCTAACCAAAGCTGTTAGACTACAAATACATATTTAGAAAAATGGGGGGTTCTATATTGCCAGGCAGCTGAGCATCAGGGACTAGCCCCAGTTCTCAAGGCACCATTAAATTACAATATAAACAAAAATGTCCCATAGCTTGTAATCCATAAAATTCAAAAGTTTATTATATTAGCATGGTAACAGAATAAAAATTGGTATATACTGACCTGTATGATCCACCTTACGTGTTTCGTGCCCTCCGGAACTTAAAGAGGTTGTTCATTTTTAAATTAACTTTTAGTATGATGTAGGGAGTGATATTCTGAGCCAATTTGCAATTGGTTTTCATTTGTGGTTTTTGTGTTATTGTTTTTTATTTAGCGCCTCTCTAGCTTGCCATTTTAGCAATCTGGTTGCTAGGGCCCAAATTCCCCTAGCAACCATTGGTTTGAAAAAGAGACTGGAATATGAATAGGAGAGGCCCTGAATAGAAAGATGTGTAATAAAAAGTAGCAGTAACAATACATCTGAAGCCTTACAGAACATTTGTTTTTAGATGGGGGTCAGTGACCCCCATTTCAAAACCGGGAAGAGTCAGAAGAAGAAGAAGGCAAATAATTGAAAAATGACAAAAAAAATAAATAAATAATGAAGACCTTTTGAAAAGTTGTTTAGTATGAGTGTTCTATAACATACTAAAAGTTAACTTTAAGGTGTTAATAGGTGTTTTACAGACTACAAATCCTAGTATCCCCCAGTAAAATCAGGGGGCCTGGGAATGTTGAGTGCAAGAGACATGACAGCACACGCCTTTCCAAGTAATAATTCTGCCCTTAAAATAGTTTCTTATCCACCCTCCAGCTCTTGTGAAACTGCAACTCCCAGGCATGTGATCGCAGCAGGAAACATGCAGGGAATTATTACGAGTCACCTTTCTGGCTCCCAGTTCGTTTAGCGAAACCAAATCTGCCAAGTGAGTAAACAAGTGACAAGTCTTCCCTGTGGCATCCTGCGCATCTGGGTCAGGGAAGGAGGTAACTGGTTGACTCAGAACCTCTTTATTTGCCTCGGTGAAGTTGAAAAATAGCTAGTGAACATGGGGAATCACGCTCAGCTCTGTGCACTGAAACACGTGTTCCACAAAAACAAGAACAAAATATTTTGGGGTGTAAGTAACCCTTTATACTTATACGGGGCCATTAGTGATGACATGTTAGCATCAGGGGTGAAATATGATTGGCCAGGATGTACGACAACAGACTGGAGGATGCTGGGAGCCAGGTCTGGACTGGGTGTCAAAATAGGCCCTGGCATTCCAAGTACACAGAGGCCCAAATAGTCCTCCACCAGCCTACTAAATAGTCACTGTCTATGGGACCTTACAGCAGCCCCTCTGGCATTTGCCAGAACTCACAGATTGCCAGTCCAGGCCTGTTGAGAGCCAGACAGGACATGGAAGACTGAACAGCAAGAACCCAGGAGGTGACCAACTCTGCCGTTGAGACAATCAGCAGCTGGAACTGCCTATGATGTCCAATAAGCCACCCTCTGTGATGGCCCCAGGGAGTAAGTCACCAATTGGGTGGCCAGCTAACTTGTATTTTACTGCCCAGACATTAAAAATGGCCCCTGATGCCAATGTTATTCATTTAGAAAAAGTTCAAAATATAGGAAGGCTGGTGTTTCATTTCAGAAATGGAGGCAACCATGGAGGTGACTGGCAGCACGACAACCAAGTGTGAGGACCATTAAAGGGCAGGTTTTCTTTTTCTGCCTGGAGCAACTGCTTTGGTAAAGAGTGTGTGGGTGTAAAAGGTTGGGGTGGATTGAACTGTATGAAGCAGATATGATGCCTAAATATATATTTGGTCAGGTGGTGGTGGGTCAGTGGGTCTCCTATATTTGGCTCATGGGCCAATAATCAGATTAAAACACTGCCCAGTAAGGCTAGCTGGGGAGAAGCATATTAATGGAGAAGGAATACCATTTGGGGTTCCAAAACTTAGCCGCCCCCAAGTGATTACTTTTACTTACCTGACACCCAGGCCGATGCTCCTATCAGCAGAAAACCACACCGGGCCTGGGTTCTTCTAGTGAGCACCATGGAGCGATCTTCTTCTTGCTTCTTCGGTTTTCAAATTTCTCGGGGCAGACGCATGCACAGTAGAGTGATATAGCCGGCTTTTTCGTTAAAGTTCAGCTTTTCGCTCAACTGCACATGCACAGCTGCGAGGAGACCAGAAGAAGCAGGAAGAGGATCTCTCCTTGGTGCTCAGTATTTAAACCAGGGCCAGTATGGTTTTCTGCTCATAGGAGCCCCGGGGTGTCAGGTAAGTAAAATTAGTCCATTGGGGGTGGTTTATTTTTGGCACCCCAAGGGTAAAATGGTATTCCTTCTCCTTTAAGAGGCTCATATGGCACTTGCCCCCAGGTATTGTTAAACTTGCCAACAGATATGTGGCTCACCCCTTGGCCACACAGTGGACATTGAGCCTGTGCTAGTTAGCCAGCCTGCCCCCTATGTGACCCTTGTGCAGGGATTCCCCTGTTCTATTAGATGTCTATTAGATTATGGGAGTCATTTAGTATGCATGGGGCATAATCTGCCTGTATGTAGATGGATAGCTGCAGAGGGCTCTGATTACACCACTTGGTGACAAGGGCCCTAAATGTGCACACCCACCAATACTTTGGAAGGTTCTTATGGTTGCCAGAAATGAGGAAGCCTGTGTACACTGGAGTTTGATCTTGCCAGGAAAGGGCAGAACAGGTAGGTGTAGTTTAACAACAGCTGGAGGTTGGGGTATTGTTGATATACTAGAAGTGGTTTGGCCCTCATTCATGGGGATGATTTCTTCCTGGCCAAGTTTGTCCTATTTTATGGACTGGGAGTAAATTCTGCTACCAAAATACAACATCCAATCACACTGGGGTTACAGCACACAACCACCTATGGCACAAACACTAGATTTCACTGATTCCTGCACTGCAGTTTGTTGCTGGAAGTAAAAGTCCCCATAGACGCAAAGATCCTTCATTGGTGAAAGACCGATTTTAGCGAAATCCGACCAATCCGTCAAATTATCGTGAAGTTAGTGGTAATCAAACGATCGTACATCTTATGATTTTTCATCCATCTGTCAGAAAATTGATCGGCCAGGTTAAAAAAAATTTATCGGTCCCAGTGCAATCTATCTATGTTTGCGCGGCCAAGCAGGCAGCTACCCTCAGTTTTCCTGGTAATATCGCCTGAAATGGTCTTTTTAGTTGATGGACAAATCGTACATTTAAACGATCGTTTTGAGATAATCGTGGTCTATCGATAACGAAAAGTTCTTTTAAAGATCTTTACATCTATGGCCAGCTTAGGTCTGAGAATGTGAGTGTGATTCAGTGTGGGAATGGGAGTGGATTTGCAAGAGAGGTATTGTGTGAATGTCAAACTGTGGGTATGACTAGCTGTGATTGTGAGTTTGAGCCTTGTGAGTTCTTGATTGACTCTCAGTTTGAAAGAGTGTCAGCCTATGAGTGTCTTGTTTTGGTACAATGAGAGGTTGGACGAATCAAATTTTCCTACTTGTTGGTTTAAATGTCCTGTGTGTTGTTCTTGCATTAGTTAAAGTGACAGCCATGACAATGTATATGCACTACTCTCTACGTGCCACATCATTGTGTAATCATAGACATATTGGGTATCATACTGTTCAGAAGACCCCTGGCGTTTATATTCATGATGTTTGGTCTTGGTAACTAATGACCTCTGGCAGATAAGATGTAGTAATGTGCAGTGAGGTTGTGGAATGCACTGCTGGGTGATGTTGTGATGGCTGATTCAGTTAATGCCTTTAAGAATGGCTTGGATGGTTTTTTGGACAGACATAATATCAAAGGCTATTGTGATACTAAGCTCTATAGTTAGTATAGGTATGGGTATATAGAATTTAATTAAAAGTATGGAGGGGTGTGTGTATGGATGCTGGGTTTTCATTTGGAGGGGTTGGACTTGATGGACTTTGTCTTTTTTCAACCCAATTTAACTATCTAACTATGTAACTTTAAGCCGATTTTCAGAAAATTCATCAACACTTCTAATTTAAAGGACCAATAACATCAAACAATTAAATTGTTTGAAAGTAATACAAATATAATGCAGTGTTTCTCTGTACTAGTAAAACTGCTGTGCTTGCTTCAGAAACACTACTATTGTTTATATAAAAAAGCTGCTGTGTAGCAATGGGGCAGCCATTCAAAGGAGAAATGATTCAGGTTACAGATAAGATAAGCTCTGTAGAGCATAATGGTGTTATCTGTTATCTATTATTTATCCTGTGCCATATAGCTTTTTTTTTCAATTTCTACCTTTGCTACTCAGCAGCTTGTTTATATAAACTATAGTAGTGTTTCTGAAGAAAACAGATCAGTTTTACCAGTGCAGGGCAACAGTACTTGATACTTTCATTACGTTAAAACACTTTAATTTTTTGGTGTTACTGTTCCTTTAATTACAGGTTTGCATTTTAGCGTAGAAAGACGTATTTGCTCATTTTGGGAGAATGTGTACTATCTATAAATATATGGTTTTCTGGGGTGAATTTATATAATATATAACTTACATATTGTCTTTTGGGGGAATTTGAGAGAAGATTGCCTTTTCTATTGATATTTATGTCCCATCTCTCCTGCTGTAGAGCGCCCTGTTTTTGAATGTTGCACATGCAGATCCAGGCAAGTTATGTAAAGGTTAGATAATCAGGTTGGATAATTCCAGACTCTTTCTGTCTTTCCTCACATCACCCATGTGATAGAGGAGCCTCCTGAAATTCTAATAATAGTCCCAATGTGACCCCTCTCAGTGCCAGGGCTCGTGCCACCCAAACTATTCCACCCTTTCGTACCCCAGTCACCCATCAACCACTCTAATTAAACCAGAAACTGAAAATTTACTTTCACAATTCACTTTACTTTCACTTCTTTCAGAACATAAAGTGCCTTCACCCCATAATATAAAAGTATAAAATAAATGTCTTTACATTTCACAGTTATTAAAAGCTGGTGCGGCAGCGCCACAGTTTGGAAAGAGTTCAACAGAACTCATGTTGTGGAGCTGTCATATTGATTTCTCTCTGTGTGTATACGAAGACAAGGTGATGCTGGTAATGCTACAGGTTGGGGGAAATTGTAATTATCATTTATGAGCATATTTTGGCACTTTGCTTCCTTCTGTTTCTGAGCATAGAGACTTTCAGCCCTCCAATAAATGCAGCACTGTATTTATGAGGGACAGGAGTGGGAGGGTAGAAGGGAGTCCCCTCTCCCACCCCCTAACTTGCATAGAAGTGGAGAACAGGGCCCTATATTGACCACATGCCAGGAGAGGGCTGGCTTCCATTCGCTGACACTTTGCTCTGCGCAGCGCACTGGATCATATTTGCGTCACTAAGGGACTAAGTGGCGCAATTCATAGCAAATACCCTACAGGTGCTGAGCATGATGGGAGAAGCTGTTTTTTAACATGTTGTACAAACATTAACCATCGGTGCTGGCCATGTGACTGTTGGGAGTTGTTAAGAGGTGGTTCACTAATAGTTGCCTCTCTGTGATATAGATAGCCACTGTTTCCCAAAGAAGAACACACCAAGATCTCAAGGAACTTCCATTTGGGATAAAGCAAAGTCACCACTGAACCACAAACGTTCCATCAAACTTTTTTGGACAACAAAATCCATGGCAATACAGCTGCCATAATAGCCACTACAAGTATCAATAGGAGGATGACTATTAATACTGGAGAGCGGCAGACATTGTCACGTGTGTTCAATATGATTGACTGGGCAGGGTTAACCTCCTCGCTCTCCAGAGGCTGTCCTTGGTCGCTGATGATAAAAACTTGAGACCCAAAAGAGGTGCTGAGGCCTTCTGGGCTAATGGCAGTCTGACACGTGCATGCTGGAAATTCAGGTTCCTCTGTTCTCTCTTCGGTTTCAGTGATGGGGATCACCACTGTGTTGGGGTTCCTGGCACCCTCGCAGTGTCTCTGGCAGGAGGGGGAGATTGGTACTTCCAGGATCTGGTGGAGTTCCCCTGATTTGGGAGGCAAAATGAGTCCCCCCTTGTTGAGGAAGGTCACATAGCGGCACAGGGGGCAGATGATGTTCTTCTTGACGGAACCTTCCTGCTTGGCCGTCAGTAGATATTTCACTAGACAGTCATGGCAGAATGAATGGCCACAGGTCAGCTTTCTCTGTGAGCTCGGACTCTGCAGCTGCTCATAACACACAGGACACTCATTAGGTGGTGGTGGTGGGGTCTCTTTGCTGCCTTCCTCATTAGACATGGCTGTGGCTTGACCTTTGGTGTCTGAAACACAAAGCCAAACAGTTCCCAAATTAGCATGGGAGCAACATTTTAACAGGTACAGCTGATACTTTCTGCAAAGGTGGGAGAGGGGTGGGTAGTAGATGCAGTAGGTACAGTGGGTTCCCTGGGTATCAGGGGTAGGTACTGTCTGTGCAGGTGGGAGAGGGATGGGGATACACAGTTCCTCCCAGTGCAGTAGGTACAGTGGGTTCCTGGGTATCTGGGATAGGTACTTTCTGTGCAGGTGGAAGAGGGGTGGGGATACACAGTTCCTCCCAGTGCAGTAGGTACAGTGGGTTCCCTGGGTATCTGGGGTAGGTACTTTCTGTGCAGGTGGAGAGGGGTGGGGATACACAGTTCCTCCCAGTGCAGTAGGTACAGTGGGTTCCTGGGTATCAGGGGTAGGTACTTTCTGTGCAGATGGGAGAGGGGTGGGGATACACAGTTCCTCCCAGTGCAGTAGGTACAGTGGGTTCCTGGGTATATGGGGTAGGTACTTTCTGTGCAGGTGGAAGAGGGGTGGGGATACACAGTTCCTCCCAGTGCAGTAGGTACAGTGGGTTCCCTGGGTATCTGGGGTAGGTACTTTCTGTGCAGGTGGGAGAGGGGTAGTTCTCAATACGAAAGGATTGTACACACTATAATTAGTTAGAGCTGCACATCATGTTGTCCAGAGCAGTATGAGAGTTGCAAAACAGTGAAAGGAATGCAGAAAACCTTCATTTTATGCCACATATTGTTTACACTAAATAAAGAGAGTCAGATATACAGATAATCTCCCTCCCACTCTCCTTACGGTAGATAAAACGTGCACTGGCTCTGCACTGTGTGAAGACCAATGGCCAGTTGGCATGGTGGCACTGAGCAAATCTCTCACCATGCAAGAAGAAGTCTTACCCTTTACCAGACTATACTGACAGACAGAAATTACCATATAAGACAGTTCTCAGCCTTGATCTCATGTCTGTAAATGGAAGAGACCTTGCCATGTCCCAGCGATTGCTACTGAACAGGTTCAGGGCATCATAATACTGACACATTTACTATACTTTTGCGCTAATCAGTTAGATACCAGGGCTCATTTATCTTATACCAAGAAACATCAAAGGAGGCTGGCACAAGCCTGGTCCCACAAAGTAGTAGAGCTGAAGTCAGATGGTAAAAGTTTAAAAACGTACATTTTATTTTTCTAAGATTAAGAACCAAGGCCTGACGCGTTTCATGTCTACGAAGGACACTTAGTCATAGTCATATGTTTATCTCTGCAGAGTATTAGTGGCTGACACAATGTGACTGAGGAATCGTGTTCCCAGTATGGGAGCTGCCAGTGGGCATCAAATGAAACCATAATGCAATTTAAAGGGCCATTACACACAAACAAACATATACATATCAGGGATTTCCTACCTACTGCCTTGCTATTGGGATTTCTGTTTGGCTGTAGTTTAACATCAGCTAGATGTTCCCTATTTGGGAACCCCCTTAAATACCGGATCCCCCCCCCCAATATATCAGCGTGCCAGCCTCCCCCCAAATTTACACTCCAGCCCTTCATTAAAATGTATTTTTCAACAGACTTAAATAAATGTCCTGAACATATTTGCCCTTTAAGTAAAATCTTCCCCCACCTCATTATATTAGTGTGCTAGCCTCCCCCCAAAAACATCCTTGGGCATACTTGCCCTTTAAGCAAAATCTGTGCCCCCCTGCACCTCACTTACTTGCTTAGAGGATCCCTGGGTTGTCTCCGGCTGTGTCACGTTTGGGAAGCCAAGCAATAGTGAGGGACAGCAGGGTGTATACATATAAGTATGTAATTCTCCTTATCCGTCCTACATTGCCATGACAGGACCGAGTGAATCAGTCAATCTCTGAATGTTGTTCAACCTGTTTTCCTTTTTGGCAAACAAGCAGGAGGAATCCAACCCCTATATCTATAGAAGCTCAGTCATCCTTAATCTCCGATGCTCATTTACAGCACAGCCTAGATATACTTAGAACTGACTGAACTAGAGTGGGAAAAAATAAAAAATCTTGGGCAAGTGGCAAAACTCATGGCAGAACTATTTACATTTATAGTTTGTCTTCTGGTGAGGCCATAAACTGGGGGAGTGGCATCGCCAAACGAGCCGATCTTTCCCCAATATGCCACTAACGGGCATGGCTATATCGGGAGTAATATGAACGTTCGGCCATATGGCCGAACGATCAGATTACGATGAGAGCGCAATGGGCTCCGGCGGAATCGACCAAACGACCGATCTCCGCTGGACGAAAAATGTCGGGACACTCCACACACGGTCCGAAAATCGTACGAATCCTCGATTCCTACGATAGGATCTTTGCGTCTATGGCCACCTTTACACAGTAGGAGAAACAATAACCTGTCAGAAAGCAGTTCCATCCTAAAGTGCTGGCTCTTTCAGAAAGCACATGACCAGGCAAAATGCACTGAGATGGCTGCCTACACACCAATATTACAACTAAAAAAATACACTTGTTGGATTAGGAATGAAATGTTATATTGTAGTGCAGGGGTCCCCAACCTTTTTTACATGTGAGCCACATTCTAATGTAAAAAGAGTTGGGGAGCAACACAAGCATGAAAAAGTCCCATGGGTGCCAAATAAGTGCTGTGATTTGCTATTTGGTAGCCCCTATGTGGTCTGGCAGCCTATGGGAGGCTCTACTTGGCACTATACTTAGTTTTTATGCAATTAAAACCTG
The DNA here is from genome assembly GCF_017654675.1 of Xenopus laevis. Classification (NCBI taxonomy): domain Eukaryota; kingdom Metazoa; phylum Chordata; class Amphibia; order Anura; family Pipidae; genus Xenopus; species Xenopus laevis. The sequence goes on along the minus strand of NC_054387.1, from coordinate 52,618,824 downwards.
CCTCCAAGCCAGGAATTAAAAAATAAGCTCCTGCTTTGAGGACACTGAGAGCAACATCCAAGGGGTTGGAGAGCAACATGTTGCTCACGAGCTACTGGTTGGGGATCACTGTTGTAGAGTGAATTATTTGCAGTTTAAACAGTGTAATTTAGGGAAAAAACGACACCATAAAAATACAGAATCCTTTTAACTAAAGCAGTGAAGTTGAAGCTTTAAATGACATAAATATATGACAGCTGAATGTCTGATATGAAAAGGAATTATGTTTACAATCCACCGCAACTCCTGTATTTCAACTCACTACAACGGTGGTGCTGGTCATCCGCAGACCCGGCCAGGTCTCACAACAACAGCAATTTTTGTTCAAGGATCCGCACACACGCTATTATTCTGCAGTTGGGGAAGTGCCCCTTTCTTTATTTTATAACACCACCAGTATCAATTTTTTCGGGGGGTACTTGAACAAAAATTGCTGTTGATTTGAAAAGAACACAGTGCTGTTTGGGCTCAAGTATCAAACTTAATCGGTTTTTAGCTATGGGATGATGGCACCCCTTTTTCACTAATAAAGATGTTTATAGAAAAGGGGAAATACACCTGCACCCCTTCTGGCTATGAAGGCTGCTGGGTGGGCCACAGGTTGTAGAAATTGAAACCTAATTCACCCCCCCCCCACATACACACACACACTCACTCATCATTCGTTCTAATCCTATTTTATATATACTAAGGTTCCGGTTTGGCAAGTTCTGGGTGGATTTCTCTATATATTTATAGTGCAGAATGTATCTCTGTATATATTTTATAAAACAATGTGCATATTTGTGTGTGTATATATATATATCTCACCTAAAACACAGTGGAAATTACCCACTACCCACTGTGACAATATGCTCTGTTATAAAGATAGCTAGAATCTCAGCCATAAAGCAGGACAGTATTGCTGCTTACACTGGGTATCAGATAGGATCTGTGTCACTGTGACAGAATGCTCTGTTATAAAGATAGCTAGAATCTCAGCCATAAAGCAGGGCAGGACTGCTGCTTACAATGGGGATCAGATAGGATCTGTGTCACTGTGACAGAATGCTCTGTTATAAAGTTAGATTCTCAGTCTAAAGCAGGGCAGGACTGCTGTCATCACAGTAATATAGTTATACTGTATATTATATAGTTGTTGCCATTTAAGTGAGTTGCAGTAGCACAGGGAGAGGACTGTATAAAAATTAGTAGCTTGGGTTGGCAGGGGGCACAAGGTCACAGGCCTCGGGAGATATTATAACACAAGATGTAAGTATTGGCTCTGGGCCTGTGGTACTCCACATTTTTAATAGTGGCAGGTAAAGTAATTCCTTTTAATGGCGCTATGGGAAGTGACATGGCTGCTCCCGCTAAATATTTAAAAGCAGATATTCTGGCAGGGGATGTGATCTGTTCCACATAATTGTTACAGTGGTGCCAGAGGTACCCAGCACTAAAACCTACAGAATTGTGTTCTCAGGGGCAATAGAGCCGACCCCTTAGGATTCCATGAATTGACCAGCTGGAAGGTTTCTGTCTTTGTACATGTTAATGATCTCCTGATAATCATGCTGATTATCAGAGGGAAATCCCTTTCTATAAAAGCCATTGATACTCTCTGACTCCCCATGGAGGAACTCAGGACCCAACAAATAACAAAAGTCACAATGTACAAGAGCTGTAATTGCTGTTGAATAAAGAGATTCCAGCTCATTCATTGGCCAATTGGGGTTTCAGTTATTATATATATAAATTAGGTTGGATGATTAAGCTTTTGTGACAAACAGGCCTCAGCCTAATTCATTATCTAATTATCTAGAACCAACCAGGCTCCTACAATAGCAGTCGGGAAAATAGCACAAGTATTTCACATTATATAGCAGTATGTTAGTATGGGCCATGGGGAATATGAATGAAAGACAAGACAAACCCTGGGTCAGGTGGTCTGGGGGGGGTTAGAAAACACAAAGTTTGGGGCAGTCAGATAATGGCAGTTTAGCAGACATCTGGCAAAGTCCACTCCTCAAGGTCTGTCAACAGCAGAGAGCAAGTTTCTCTTTAGGAATTGTTACAGTTGCGAATTCTTTTGGAATTCAGGTAACAACAAAATCCTGAAAAACTGGCCTGTTGGTATCCTAAAATTAAGTGCTTCGGGGGGGGGGGGGGGCGGGGGTTGGGTTTCTATAGTATGTCTGTTAATGCCCAACTCGTATAGCTTTCCATTTCATTCAAAATATTTAGAGAATATTGTTAGTTTTTAATGCTGCAATTTTTAATATGGAAAAAAAATGATTTCTTAATTAAGGATTCAAAATTAGATTGCCAGTTCTTGTGCCCATAGCCCCTTAATCTTAATATTTTATTCTGGAGCCTTTGTCTGTTTATTTATTGTATACCCCCCCCCCCATTCTCATTTCAGGCATGGGATCCATTATTCAAAAAACCTGTTACCCAGAAAGCTCAGAATTACGGAAAGGCCACCTCCCATACACTCCATTTTATTCAAATAATCCTTTTTCTCTTTAATAACAAAACAGTACTCTGTACTTGATCCCAACAAAGATATACTTAATTCTTATTGGAAGCAAAACCAGCCAATTGGGTTTGTTTAATGTTTACATGATTTAGTAGTAGACTTAATGAAGATCCAAATTACGGAATGATCTGTTATCCAGAAAACACCAGGTCCCGAGCATTCTGGATAACAGGTCCCATACCTGTATTGTAATTTGCTACATAAATAAAAAATGAAGCTGCAATTAGCCCATTATTTCAAAGCACTTCAAGTGTTTTGTAGATCTTCGGTTATCAGAACCTTGGGAATGCAGAGTGTCCACCCTCCTTTAAATGAATAACTTGGTTCCAGAGCTTGCACTCTACATACCAAAGCAACCCATTAAGTCCTGCTCAGTTAGTTTCACATGATCAGATACTCTGCCCAGGATATATACACCCAGTCTTTCATGCACCCCATGTTGTCCCTGACCAATGACTTACCTTTAGTCCTGCAAAGCTGAGCTGTTTCTGTTAGATCCCTGCACCAGAAAGCTCCAAATCTTGTGCAGAGATATTTATGGTTGTCCCAAATGCTCCGCCCCTGTTCCACGTGCATTCAGGGTGTGATCTTACCTGTCTCCCTGGCCGCCCAGAACATGTCTTGGTTTTCTCCCACTACACAGACAGGTATTGATTTGCTAATATGCTGGTAGGGTTTCTGTTCAGGATCTGTTTTTACTCAGTAAGTTGTAAGGGGAACTAACCTAAAAATGAAAGCTTTCTCTGATGAAAATAAGAAATCTATCAAATATAATCATACTCCAGTTCCATAATCCCACTGGCAGCTCAAGATACATTGATTTAACTATATGCTTCATATTTTTCTATTGGTTTTCTATGTATTTTGCAGATTTTCTTGGCTGTCCGGAATCTGCTGTTGGTAAATTGTATGCAGTGCTGTGTAAAGTGAACTTGGCTTGTGTTTCCTAAACATGGCAATGCAGTGGTAGCTCTTTGTCTAAATGTATCTAATTGATAATCAGACAAGGGCTCCAAATATGGTGTTACTCAAGACTCCACCAATAGCTTAATCAAGGGTGCCATATTGTACAGTACAGTGCAGTATTAGGGTATAGCTAATTGTGCACCCAGAACATTCCTTTTCTGTATATTTATATTTATACATATTGGTAGGAGCTGCTATTTGTTCTCTAAGGGTTAGGGCAAACCAGCAGATTCGGGAGATTAGTCCACCGGCCACAAATATCCTCTTCTTCGAGGCGACTAATCTTCCCAAGCTGCCTTCCTTGCCTTCCCACCGATAAAATGTAAATCGCCGGTGGGATGGCACTCGAAGCAATTCGTTTTGCGAAGTCGCCCGAAGTTTCCTCGTGAGGCAACTTCAGAAAATAAATCACTCCGTGTGCCATCCCGCCAGCTATTTATATATTTGCCGGCAGGGGAGGCAGTTCGAGGAGATTAGTTGCGCCGAAGAAGAGGAGATATGTCACCGGGCGACTAATCTCCCCGAATCTGCCTGTGTGTCCTGACCCTTAGACAGTACAGTATGAGGATACAGTTTAGTGTGTTTAGAATATCCCTTCTCTGTATATTTGTATTTATACGTATGAGTAAGAGATGCCATATTGTTTCCCTTAGACTGTTCAGTGTAAGAGCATAGCTGCCCAGAGCATCCTTTAAGGGTTTAAGCACATGGGCAGATTCGGGGAGACTTAGTCACCTGGCCTCACGAGGAAACTTCGGGCGACTTCGGAAATCGAAGCACCTCGAGTGCATTGGTGCTGGCGTTTTGTCATTATAGCAGGTGGCAGGCAGGGGGAAGGCAGTTCGGGGAGATTGTCGCCCCCGCAGAAGATGCGATTATTCGCCAGGCGACTTAATCTCCCCGAATCTGCCCGTGTGCTTAAACCCTTAGAAGTAACATTCGAGAAAACAGAATAAATAGATTTAATGTATGTATTTATTGAGAATGAGTCAGAGATAAGCAGAGAGAGAGACACACACAGAGAAAGAAACAAAGAGAGCACACTATCATCATGTGATGGTTCATTCGTGCAGATTAGTTTTAGTACTGGGGGAGGATTAATAAGTTTGAACTTTTTTTTTTTCAAAAAAAAAGAAAGGAAATGTTGTGAAAGCTGTGATTATCATCTTAGTCAGCCAATAAAGGGATCATGTTTAAACCACATATCAAAAGTATTACCCTGTAACTTTTTCAAATGGCTAACACACTGTACAAAAAAAATTACTTGGAACTTTCTCTTAATCCTGAGTTCTAGTAACAATGTTGTAAAGTCTTTAGCACCCACATTTGCATGATAACAACAACTGACCTTCCTCTGTTTGTTTCCTTTTCACCGATTAATAATATTGGCACTAGGTCTCATTTTTATTCTGCAAGCAAGTAAAAGAATGAATAGGCAGCAACAGTGCCCATAACCCAAAAATGTTTCCTTCATTTAAAGGGGTGGTTCACCTTTAAGTTCATTTTTTAGTATATTATAGAATGGCCAGTGCTAAGCAACCTTTCAATTGGTCGTCATTATTTCTTTTTTTTATAGTTTTTGAATTATTATATTCTGACTCTAAATAATAATGCTCTATAAGACCAATTTATTGTTATTGTTACTTTTCATTACTCATCTCTCTATTTGGGCCCTCTCTTATTCATACTCCAGTCCCTTATTCAAATCAATGCATGGTTGCTAGGGTAATTTGGATTGCTAAAAAATGCAAACTGAAGAGCTGCTGAATAAAAAGTTAAATAGCTAAAAACACATATTAATAAAAAATGAAAACCAATTGCAAATTGTCTCAGAATATCACTCTCTGAATTATACAAAAAGTTATCTCAAAGGTGAACAACCCCTTTAAATACCCCCAAATTTTTTTCAGTTTAAACGACTGTAATATTCCAACAAACCCTGTTTCAGATCATTTTTTACTATAAGCAAGAAAAGCCCAGAATCCTGTCATTGGTTGTTTCCTTACAGAGACTTTGCTGTGTTCAAACCTCCATGCTCAGATTTGTTGCATTACCCATTCTTCATAATAATCTGGCCACTAAACGGCACTGTTAAGATGGAATCATTGTATCTCGTTAGAGTAACCATTAAAATGTGAAGTTCATTTTCAGATCAGATTCAAGAGAAACTAGTCTGACTCTGTACTGCAGGACAAGTCCCCTACCCCTGCTTAGAATCACATTGTCTTGTATCCCCACACCTTGTTCCACAGTGAAGTGATGGATTCTTGGACTTGAAGACCCTCTGCTTTCCTGAAAATCTGTGCACCACCCACTAAACTGTAACTCTGCCACTGGTTTATAGGTCAGTGAATAGAAACCAGAACTTGATTCCACCAAACCATCTGTGCTGAGAACACCAAACTGAACATAATGAGTTCTACAAACCAACCCAGAGAAAGAGAACCTATGACCCATCCTGAATGATATAGATGAAAGTGACACAGACAGTGACATAACAATAGGAGAAGAAGGCCCTGGAGCTGCAGACAGGACCCAGGATTAGAGGGGGGGCGGTAAGAACCCCTGATTCTGCCTCTCTGCACCTCCAGATGTATAACCATGGGTGTGGGGGATCAAATCTAATTAGACTCCTGGACATAGATGATTGGTTGTGTCAATCATGTTATGTTTCAGATTTGCTGAGTATTGCCTAAAGCTGGCCATACATAGGGAGATCTGCTGGTTTGGCGACATTGTCAGATGAGCAGATCTCTCCCCGATATGTCCACCTTGAGGCCATGGCAGTTGGATTGAGGACCGCATTAGTGAACCAATGAGATTTTTAAACCTGCCCAATCGACATCTGGCTGACCTTTGGCTAGAAAACTATTGGGGAAGCCAGTTTGAGGGCCCCATACACTGCCCACCAGTTAATCTGTCCGCAGCTTATATCTGTCCATGTATTTAGGGGTTGGTGTAGTAACCAATGCCACAAGGACAGCTGAAAAAGATGATTTGGGCTGAAAAAAGGGTTTAATTTATCTGAAATATTACTACACCAGCCAGCCCCATAAGATCCTGAGCCCAAAGGAGAAAATAAGATTTCCTGATATCACTGTAAGGGAATTTCCCCGACTCGCATCCGACACTAACCCGCCCTCCCTTGGCCTGCACCCAACAGCATGTGTGCTTCCAGGGGCTGCTTTTAAAGACCCACGCCGACCCGCCCGCCGATGATGTCACAAAAGGGGCGGGGTGAGCAGGTGCATCATCTATAAAAGGCGAACCCGGAAGTCGGATGCCGGCATTTGATGGTGGCGGGTGGGGAGAGCAGGAGAAGAGCTCAACCCACACCCGTCCACCAACCGCGATGAAGCATGTGAGGTCGGCCCGAACCTGCCTGACCCATGGGTATCGGGCTGGCCCGCACATCACTAGTAAGTATGTCCCTATGACTTTAAATCCCTACACTTCCTCATCTCCCTAGTAATGCCCATTTATCTAGTTACTTCATTAACATATTTCATGTATTGGCCTACTTGCCTATGACCAATTCCTGCCACACTTTCACATAGTGTCAGGGAGCCTGGGATCAACAAGGCCCAGTAAAGCTGTTCTGCCCTAGAGGGACCTGTACCTCTAGTAAAAAGTGGAGGAGCAGGGACTCCGTGAACGAGGCCAGGCAATGACAGGTTAACTCTTTCATAGCAGCCTCTAGGAGAGGGAGATAGAGAGGTTAAGTAGAACAAACAGCCTGTGCTCCAACTCTTCCCTAGACTGAATCTGCCTAAAGTAAAGGAACCTTAGTTGGATAGGGAATCAGCCTTATATTTATTCTCCCTAATCATTCCACTGCATGGGATCTGGCAGGGCCGCTATCAAAAATCATGGGGCCCTGTACAGCAGAGCCAGACTGGGAGTAAAAAGCAGCCTGGGCAAAAAAAAAATCAAAGCAGCCCCCACACACACAGACACACACAGACAGAAACATAGACAGACAGACACACAAAGACACACACACAGACAGACACATAGACAGACAGACACACAAAGACACACACACAGACACACACACAGACAGACACACAAAGACACACACACAGACAGACACACAGACAGACAGACACACAAAGACACACACACAGACACACACACAGACACACAGACAGACAGACACACAGACAGACACACAAAGACAGACACACAGACACGCACACAGACAGACACACACACACAGACAGAGAACATACACACATACGCAGACACACACACACACACACACACACAGACAGACACATACACAGACATACACACAGACAGACAGACACACGGACACACACACACACGGACACACACACACACACACAGGCACACACAGACACACACAGATAGACACACACACAGACATACACACAGACACAGACAGACAGACACACACAACACACACACACAGACAGACAGACATGCAGACACACACACACAGACAGACACAACACACAGACAGACACACACACACAGACAACACACAGACAGAGACATACACACACACGCAGACACACACCAAAGACAGGCGACACACAGACAGACATAGACAGACACACAGACAAAACAACCCACAGGTAGTCATGGTTAACCTTATCAAAAGCTTTCATCTGATCCACAGACAACAGATATTTTCCCCAACCTTGAGCTTTGCATGACTTCAAGGCACTTCTTACATTCCCCCTCACTCCTCACTAGGGATGTAGCGAACGTCGGAAAAAATGTTCGCGAACATATTCGCGAACTTGCGTCAAAAATGCGAACGGTTCGCGAACGTCGCGAACCCCATAGACTTCAATGGGAAGGCGAATTTTAAAGCTAGAAAAGACATTTCTGGCCAGAAAAATGATTTTAAAGTTTGTTTAAAGGGTGCAACGACCTGGACAGTGGCATGCCAGAGGGGGATCAAGGGCAAAAATGTATCTGAAAAATACATTGTTGACACAGCGCTGCGTTTTGTGCTGTAAAGGGCAGAAATCACACTGTAAGGGAATTTCCCCGACTCGCATCCGACACTAACCCGCCCTCCCTTGGCCTGCACCCAACAGCATGTGTGCTTCCAGGGGCTGCTTTTAAAGACCCACGCCGACCCGCCCGCCGATGATGTCACAAAAGGGGCGGGGTGAGCAGGTTGCATCATCTATAAAAGGCGAACCCGGAAGTCGGATGCCGGGCATTTGATGGTGGCGGGTGGGGAGAGCAGGAGAAGAGCTCAACCCACACCCGTCCACCAACCGCGATGAAGCATGTGAGGTCGGCCCGAACCTGCCTGACCCATGGGTATCGGGCTGGCCCGCACATCACTAGTAAGTATGTCCCTATGACTTTAAATCCCTACACTTCCTCATCTCCCTAGTAATGCCCATTTATCTAGTTACTTCATTAACATATTTCATGTATTGGCCCTACTTGCCTATGACCAATTCCTGCCACACTTTCACATAGTGTCAGGGAGCCTGGGATCAACAAGGCCCAGTAAAAGCTGTTCTGCCCTAGAGGGACCTGTACCTCTAGTAAAAAGTGGAGGAGCAAGGGACTCCGTGAACGAGGCAGGCATGACAGGTTAACTCTTTCATAGCAGCCTCTAGGAGAGGGAGATAGAGAGGTTAAGTAGAACAAACAGCCTGTGCTCCACTCTTCCCTTAGACTGAAATCTGCCTAAAGTAAAGAACCTTAGTTGGATAGGGAATCAGCCTTATATTTTATTCTCCTAATCATTCCACTGCATGGGATCTGGCAGGGCCGCTATCAAAAATCATGGGGCCCTGTACAGCAGAGCCAGACTGTGGAGTAAAAAGCAGGCCTGGGCCCAAAAAAAATTTAGCAGCCCCATGACACCAGACATACAGCGACAGGACAGAAACATAGTAACAAGACAGACACACAAAGAACACAACGACACACAGACAGGACACGGATTAGACAGAACGCGAGACATCATCAACAGATCACACACAGGTTACATGACACACAGCACAGACACAGAGCCAGACGAAATATGGACACACACACAGACAGACACAGCAGAAGAGACAGACAACAGTCAGACAACAGCACAAGTACACACACACAGAACACACAGACAGGACAGAGCCACACAGGGATCATGACACACAAGACAGACAACACGTTAGATGTGTCGGACAGACGGACGGCACACAGATTATTTGATGCACACACACACAGACAGAGACATACAGGCGACTGGATACGCAAGACATGCACACAACACCACACACACGAGGCAGAATAGGACACGCATACTCACAACAGACGTACACACAGACAGAACAGGACACAGTGTCAGATGTTTCGGACCACATCACAACACACACGGACACAGCACACACACACAGCAGGGAGCACACAGTAGGACAGGGACACAACAGTAGGACAGCCACACAAGACATACACACAGAACAGACAGAGAGACACGCGCGGACACAAACACACACACACAGTATGTGAGAGTGACAGACAGACATGCAGGAGTACACACACATACCAGAACAGACACACATACAGACAGACACACACAGACAGTACACAACACCACAGCGACAGACACAGTATCCACAGCAAGACACAGCACAGAACAGATAGGACATACGACACACACGCAGACACCACAAAGACGGGCAGAACAAGCGACAGACGCAACGCTATAACGGATAGACACACAGCTACAGTGCGAGCTCTGGCAGACAGATCCGATGCACACAGACATTAGCACACTCACACAGGCGACATATGGCTGCAGACATGGCCATGGTTACCGTACCCTCGCATTCGCACAATGAGGACTGAGGCACACAACTATGCAATACAGACGATGCAGGACCGAGTCAGTAGAGACACACAATGCACGCGACGAGGCGAGTTCACACAAAGATCAAAACCAACGAGGACAGACAAGACCACACAGAACAGACAGACACACAATAAGACACACACACACGACAAGTGCACACAGACAGCACAAGAGCAGACAGACACCACAGACAGAACCCACACAACTACAAAGTAGAGAAGACAATGGCCGCACACAGACAGACACAACAACACACCCAGACCAGAGACATACACATGAGAGAGACACGAGGCACGACACACATCGACCACAGGGAGACGGCATCCGGTATTACCATTCATACACGAAGACAGTACACACAGACAGACAGACAACCGGACACAGGTAGCCACGATCCCTGGACGTTGAGAGGACATCACGACAACCAGGACACACCAAGGTGTAGACACATCAGATAGGACCAGCACACAGGTATTCTTCGTAGTCGGATCGTTTGGCGTATGCCCGTTGTAGCTGGGAGGTTAGAGATGCAGGAGCATGAAAGCAAGACAGGAGGCAGAGCAGGAGCGGACACTACTAACACACATGACCGCAATCTGTAGGTCTAGCGTTGGTGTTGTTGGCGGATTGGCGAGCAGGAAGCGAGGAGTGACAGAGCAGCGAGCATGCCAGACACTCAGGCACGGATACAGACGAGGTCGGTAAACGAGCTACATACATGACAGACACACAGGGTCAGTAGCGCAAGACATACCGAAGATAGGATTCTGAGAGTGACAGGCGTGTGTGGATGTGCGACACCAAGCGACACAAGACAGACACACACATTCACCGCAGGACACAACACAGACAGAGACATAACACACACACGAGACATTCGACGAGCACAAGGACAGCAGGATCACAGACAGCACAGAACAAATGGATGAGCAGGAGCACACAGAGACGCAGTGAGCAACAGAATCAGCAGCGACACACAGACATACACACACACAGGCACACGCAGACACACACAGATAGACACACACACAGACATACACACACAGACAGACACACACAACACACAGACACACACACAGACATACACACATACAGACAGACACACAGACAGACAGACACACAGACAGACACACACACACAGACAGACACACACACACATAGACACAGCCAGACATGCAGACACACACACAGACAGACACACACACACACACATACAAGCCTATGATTAAGGGATACAATCCCAAAACGCGTTAGGCCGTTTAAGCAATTTTCCCAATAAATAATGTCCAGAGGTGCCGTCTGCCTGTGGAGTTTTTGATGACACACAGACAGATACACACACACACACACAGACACACACACACACACACAGACAGACGGAAACACGGACATGCACACAAACACAGACACACACAGACATACACACATACAGACACACACGCAGACATACACACACACAGAGACATACACACAAACACAGACAGACACACAGACATACACACACACGCAGACAGACACACACACAGACAGACACACATAGACAGGCAGACACACACACTCCCCTCCCTCTAATTGACAAGTTGCTTAGAATTGGCCATTCTATAACATACAAAAAGTTAACTTAAAGGTGAACCACTCCTTACTTTTTAGGGAATTGTACTATATGATACATGGCTATGGTGTTGCCACTAGATGGCAGGGCTGAGTAATAAATGTCATATAATGGAGGTCTAGCACAGACAAGGGTGAGGCTTGTTTGTAAATATGGTCAGATGCCAGTGGCTGTTGCTGCTTCTACATTGAGTAGATTAATAGAATCTCAGCCATAAAGCAAGACAGAACTGCTGCTTACAATGGATATCAGATAGGGATTTTTTATTTAAAAAAATAAGAACGTTAACAATAACCAAATCAAACTTCAAAATTCCATAACAAACAAATCAATTTATAAAATCATAGAAACATATTCAAAATACATCTATGGATTTTACCCATGCAAAATCTATCCGCCTCCACTATCTATTGTTTCCTTTATTTATACTTGTTTCGTTTAATCTTATCAACTATAATTCTTTCAAAATCCTCTTTGTTGTCAAATCTACAGAACCCTCTTCCCTCCCTAAAGTTTTACCACATCTCCTCGTCCATAAGAAATATCTGATGACTGAGAAAATAAGAAAAAGTGTCTCTTTATCTAGTCTAGAGGATGGCTCCTGCTCACAATGCCATAGGCTCTTTCCCTGTAAGTGTTCCTACAGAAGTTCTTGATTCCCAAAATCATCAAGACTTGGTCGTAAAGGGCCTCTGGGATCGAACACTCCACCAAAAAGTGATCTACTGTTTCTTCCTACATCACTCTACTGCCCTCCACCCAGTCTCTGATACAAGGTGAAACCCAGGATCTGACACATTTTTCCTGCAGAGAACACATTCTTTGACCCAGATTCACAAAATTGAATTTAAGGAAAATGGTGCCATAGAAGGCGATCGGACAAACCATCCCAAAACCTCCCTCTTTCCTCTGCAGTTTGCTTCCCCAGAGCATCTGGAAAAACAAACTGTAGACCCAAGTATAGAGAGATTCTGGCAAGGGAAACACATGAGCAACAAAAAGAAACATCGGGATAACATCTTTACCGGATTAACCCTTTCTCTATAGGTCAGCTTCCAAGACTTCCAGCGCCAAATTTTGCCAAAACAACATCCAATTTTGCTGCTTAATTTTTTGCTTAATTTAGCCTGCTATTATTATCCCTCCCAAAATTTTAACCTGCTCTGGAGCCATTGGGAAATTCCCGGGCTGAAAAACTGGTTCCCCTCCTAAAGTCCAAAAAGCTTCTGACTTTTCCTGATTGACAGAGGACCCTTAGGCCCCCAAGTAATTATGATGCAATCAATTACCACCTCAACCTCCGCCTGCTTAGAAATGATCATCATCATCATCCACAAAGGCTACAAACCTGAGTGGCTGCCCAACGGGCACACAGACCCCTCCAAGCCTTTGCTCTCCAGCATTCTCAGGTAGAGATCCAGAGCAAATACATAGAGAAGAGGACTCAGAGGGCAGCCCTGTCATACCCTGGCACCAACTTCAAAGTTTTCACCTTCACAACCATTAATCAGTGAGAAGCTGCTGCCCCTTCATACTGTATCTTTAACCAACTAATAAAAATGACCGGGATGCCGTATTTAGACAAAACAACCCACAGGTAGTCATGGTTAACCTTATCAAAAGCTTTCATCTGATCCACAGACAACAGATATTTTCCCCAACCTTGAGCTTTGCATGACTTCAAGGCACTTCTTACATTCCCCCTCACTCCTCACTAGGGATGTAGCGAACGTCGGAAAAAATGTTCGCGAACATATTCGCGAACTTGCGTCAAAAATGCGAACGGTTCGCGAACGTCGCGAACCCCATAGACTTCAATGGGAAGGCGAATTTTAAAAGCTAGAAAAGACATTTCTGGCCAGAAAAATGATTTTAAAGTTGTTTAAAGGGTGCAACGACCTGGACAGTGGCATGCCAGAGGGGGATCAAGGGCAAAAATGTATCTGAAAAATACATTGTTGACACAGCGCTGCGTTTTGTGCTGTAAAGGGCAGAAATCACACTACGTCACTCAGGTGATGTTTCTGGACACGGAATGTGAAAAAGCTCACACAGCTAGGTGGCACTTGGTTAAAGACTGGGCAAACAATGCCTGCAAGGGCAACGTATACAGTAGTGGATACGGAATATATTATTGCTGCTGTAAAAACATCACTCAGGTGATGTTTACGGACACGGAATTATTATTATTTAGACAGAATGTGAAAAAGCTCACACAGCTAGTTGGCACTTGCATACCTCCCAACTGTCCCTCTTTTGACCACTCAACCCCCTGTCCCTCTTTTGTACTGGAAAGTCTCTCTTTTCTCTGCACTGAACAGCCAGAAAAAAAACAGTTTCTAACTTAATTGGCTTTTGGCAGAGAGCTCAGAACAGCTAACAGGTGCAAATAAGATACTTTGTAACAATTTTGACTCTGGTTGGTGCTGGTAGTGGTGAACTACTAGGAGGAGCAGCACACCAGTCCCTCTTTTCTCTGAACTGAACAGCCAGAAAAAAAACAGTTTCTAACTTAATTAGCTTTTGGCAGAGAGCTCAGAACAGCTAACAGGTGCAAATAAGATACTTTGTAACAATTTTGACTCTGGTTGGTACTGGTAGTGGTGAACTACTAGGAGGAGCAGCACACCAGTCCCTCTTTTCTCTGAACTGAACAGCCAGAAAAAAAACAGTTTCTAACTTAATTAGCTTTTGGCAGAGAGCTCAGAACAGCTAACAGGTGCAAATAAGATACTTTGTAACAATTTTGACTCTGGTTGGTGCTGGTAGTGGTGAACTACTAGGAGGAGCAGCACACCAGTCCCACTCCCCAACACAGCTAGACTAATAGCACTGGGCTCTTATAGTAGCAACTAGCAAAGTAAAAAAAAAAAAAAGAAAATAAAAGCAGTCCTTACAAGGACTATTGGGTTACAGGCAGCAGTCAGCAGATGAGAGATCAGCAGCAGTGCCCACAGCAGCTACATACAGAGCACTGCAGTAGAAGGTAGATTACTAGCCAGCAAAGCTACCTAACCTAAAATGTCCCTCAAATCCCTGCAGAGTTCTGTCCCTACAATACAGAGCAGTATCAAGTAGATTACTAACCAGCAAAGTTACTATCAACTGTCCCTCAAATCACTAACAGCTCTCTCCCTACACTAGCTCTTCCAAGCACACACAGGCAGAATGAAAAAACGCTGCAGGGCTTCAGTTTATATATGGAAGGGGAGTGGTCCAGGGGGTGTGGGGGTGGTCCAGGAGGGAGAGCTTCCTGATTGGCTGCCATGTATCTGCTGGTCTGGGGTGAGAGGTCAAAAATAAGCTCCAGCTATGGCGAACCCAAATTGGCGAACGTCGCGCGACGTTCGCGAACATTCGGCGGACGCGAACGGTCGATGTTCGCGCGAATTAGTTCGCGGGCGAACAGTCCGCGACATCCCTACTCCTCACACTCTATAATTGTGTAGGGTACATGGACATTAGGTCCCCAATTCTGGCACATACACAAGATTTTAGGGCGATAAACAACTTGCCTTGTCACAAAATGGCACCTGCCTGCTAAAAAAGACTGAAGGAAACAAATTTTAAGTAACAAATATAGTGTGAGTAAACTTTATTTTGCTCAACTAAAATGATAGAAAAGAATTTGGAATTATTTCTTAGGGTGACAGGTCCCCATTAAAGTAAAGGGTAAGGGTTGCCCCAAAGATTCACCATGCAAAACTGACAAGACGATAATAAAGCTCCAAAAAACAAAATTGTGAATCTGAATTTAGAAGGGCAATTGGCCCCCAGTTCTCAATTCTCTCATCATCCTTCCCCTTTGACAGCAGAAGAACACCTCATTGGCTCATGCATACCCACTCCAAACATTCATTAAAGATCTTAAGTAACACTGGGACTAATAGCTCTTTAAAGGTCTTATAGAATTCTTTATGTATTCTATCAATCGCACCTGCTACCTCTTGCTGTCAATGGGGAAAAGTCCTCATTTACTGAATCAGGTCCCAGGGCCGCCTTTAAGAAGTTTTCGGTCATTTACCTCTCCAAAGTTTTACATCTGATCAGACCAGCATCGTACGACCTTACAACTCCGAGGATACCCTCCTTGGACGTCTGTAAATAGCCCTCGGAATCAATAAGGCAAGTCATCTGCTTTTTCTTAAAGGTCTCTCTATAATTCTGAAAGGGATCCTGTAGGCTTCTCATGAAAGGGTCCAGGGAAAACACATAAAAGAGGGCTTAAAGGGCAATCCTGTCACATCCCAGTTCTCACATCAAAAACTTCACCATGCCAGCTGTTCATAAGAGGGAAACTCTTTGCATCCTTTTATAGGGCTGATAGCCAACCTATACATTCTCTTGGAATACCATATTTTGACAAAGTAACCCACAGGTATTCATGGTTTACTCTGTCAAAACATAAGCAATTTAGAACAATCGCACACCCTTAAGCTGGCCATAGACGCAAAGATCCGATCGTACGAATCAACGTACGATCGGACTTTCCCATCTCCCGACCCTCCACTAACCATTCAGATCAAAGTCTTTACCATTCCGATCAAATAAGAACAGATCAGCCGATGTTCTACCCCTGACAGCAATCGTACGATACTTATGTCTGAAAACACTAGTGACAGTCTCCCTCTGAAAATCGTACGATCGACAATACATGCAGAGATATTATCGGCAGGCGACAGAAATCTTCTAACCTGTCCGATCGACCAAACGACCGATCTCCGACGGACGAAAAATGTCGGGACTCTCCACACATGGTCCGAAAATCGTACGAATCCACGATTTGCGTCTATGGCCAGCTTTAGAGAGATCAGCCCTGTGCACAATATTAGAGGATCAGTAACCTCGCAATTGATCTGGGAAGAAGATATCAGCACACAAGGCATAAGCGTTGCACCCTGCTCGTTTATTGTGCGGAAATGCAATGTTTCAGGGACACGCCCCTTTGTCTGCACTAAAAACTTTAAAGGAGAATACTTCTGTTACCATCACTAAGCCGACAGGGTTGGTGGGATAGTAGTTTTGAATACTGTGGATTACAATGCGGAGGCTGAGCGCCAATTAATGAATACCCTCCACTACAAAAAATTGAATAATGACCGTACTTTTAAATGAAATGAATATCTTACTTCACTCTGCTGTTATGGAGGGATTAATTACTGATGATGTGTTCCAGTTACTCACCACAGAACACCCTAAGGCCCCCAATGTATACTTTCTTTCAAAGATTCACAAACAATTGATTAACCCTCAAGGGCGACCAATTGTGTCCAATATAGGATCAATCTGGTAACCATTGGCAATATACATTGAAACGTATCTCCAAGAAATTTTACCCACTTTAAAGACAGGTTTGAGTGACACTGCTGCATTTCTGAACAGATTGCAGGGCCGCCATCAGGGGGGGACAAGTGTCCAGTGCTGCATTTTTGAAAGAGCCGGGCCCCCCAGCCGAGCGCCCGAGTCATGTGGCCATTTCGCAGGTTGCTGAATGTGGAAGTGCTGGAAAACTGAACAGCAGAAGTCCTGAAGCCGCAAAAAAACCCGAAGTCACGAAAGGAGGCAAAGTTGATGTCCTGAAGCCTTGAGTTCAATTCTACTGAACACCAGTTTGTGTTTTTTTTAATCCCCTGGCCACCAATGTATTATTTTAATATTCTATAGGCCCCTGCCACCAATGTTTTTTTTTAAAAAATTTTGGGGCCCCAATTTTTTTTTCACTTGTAAGGGGGGCCCTGGCACCAATGTTTAACCTGAGCCTTTTCTCCTTTGAATGGCTGCCCCCATTGCTACACAGCAGCTTATTTATATAAACAATACTAGTGTTTCTGAAGCAAACACAGCAGTTTTACCAATGCAGGGCAACACTAAATTATATTTGTATTACTTAAAAACTTTTTTTGATGTTACTGTTCCTTTAATCTAGAAGATGTATTTTTGCCAGTAACTTTCTGTCTGTGTTTAGCAAGGCAATTGGTCTCCAATTCTCTATATGTCTATCGTCCTTACGATAGATAGATCAGTGCTATTCTTTAATTGACTGGGCTAAAATGCCTCAGTTCAAACAATCATTAAAAACTTCAACCCAGATTGGGGCCAACAGATCTTTATGGATTTTACAAAATTCAGCTATCACTGCTTGGTGATTTATTTAGATGTAACTTATCAATTGCCTTCACCTACAGTGATTCTTGCTACCAAGGGGGAAAAATCCAAAAAATTTGTAGCAGGAAAAGGGGTTGTCGCTAAAAATGCCTTCATCTTTCAAACCTTCTCTCCTTAGAAAGGTCACTATAATAAGATCTGACGACTCCCAGAAAACCCTCCTTTGATTCATGTAAATTACCCTTGGAGTCAAAAACACCAGAAACAAATTTCTTCTTAAAAGATTCTTTACAATTCTGAAAAGGATCTGGTGTTTTAAAAATGTTATAATCCTCCATAGCATTCAGGATGAAATTAAGCAACACTTACTAGATTTCTTTACTGACGGGACAATCTTTCCAACAGCTTAGGGAAGAATGTAGTATCCCCCATACACAATTCTATCGATATTTGCAGATAAGGCATTATGTGGAAACTGCTTGCAAATCCCAAACGTCTCAAACCCTTACATATTTTGAAAGGATGTGTCACAAACATTCATACCCAACACACCTTATCTCACTTCTGTATATGAACCTCGCGACAGACAATACAGACACACGTCAACCTTACATGCTAAAGTGGGAAGAGGACTTAGACCTCACAATTTCTGAAAAGTCCTGGACAGAAATTTGGGAAACGGCCAAACGAACCTCAATCTGTGCAGCCTCTAGTGAGAGAGCTTATAAAATAATATTTCGTTGGTACTACACGCATTGCTAAACTAAGCGGTAACCCGGATCACTCAAAGTGCTTTAGAGGATGTGGAGAGAGGGGTTCCTTCCTGCACACCTGGTGGACCTGTACAGTAGCTCAGGAATTTTGGAGGATGGTGGCAACTTTGCTCTCTGAAGTTCTACATTGTGCTATACAAGCTTCTCCACACACTTTTCTCTTGGGAATGAAAATTAGAGCCATTCACTTAAAACAAACACGTAAATTAGCTACTCATATCCTGACAGCAGCAAGATCTTTATTGGCAGCAAACTGGAAAAGACCTACAATTCCGGGCTTACAAATGCTGATATCAAAGGTAAATTGGATTAGAGCGATGGAATCCATACGAAACAGACTTCAGGATAGAAGTTATGAAGGGGAGCTGGAGTGGTATCCGTGGGCTCAACATCTGGAAACTTTGCAACTTCGAGGTACCGTGCAGTAATCTGAATTTACTACACCCCCAGACCTAGTCAGACCTGTCTACTTTTCTATTTCTCTTGAACCAACAAAAACTTCTTTCATTTCCATGAGGATTCAATGTTTCACTGTTGCAATATACATTTTCAGGATATGATGCATAAGTGTTGATTGAGCTAACTGAAGAGTCATATTCTGTTGTGAAGCATCTGATACAGTCAATTGCATATTTTCTTGCATCATTGTTGTACCTGTTATCTTTCCTTATAAATGAAGTTAAATTACAAAAAAAAAAAATGTGATAATCCATTTCAAGAATAAATAATCTATAACAACTATATTGGTGCTGTTTTATCAAGTTCTTAAACTGAACCACCTTCTCACCCCCCCCCCCCCCACTCCAGCCAAAAATACTTTTTCCTCAAAGAATTGTATTTCTCTTTTTACTTCCCTTTTTAAAGATAGGGACTTAAAGAAGGCACTTAATTAACTCCCGGTGTATTCCCACCAGAAAGATATTGAGTTAAAAATCTCCTGCCTTGCCAATACAATCTGAAGAGAATCTTCAAAGGACTTTTTTCTTGTACATCTTTCAAATATTCTATTCCCAGTCTCCAAAGACCTTTCTCTTTTTGCGGAAAGACTGATACACCATAGGTAAAAGAAACCCTCATTTAATCAGAGTATTCTGTCAGTTCCTCCCTAACCTAAAGAATTCGATTCTACTACTTCTGCTTGAGCAGAAATAAGTGTAATAAGCTTTCCTTCCTCCCCAGGTACAAATGTCAAATCAGGTCAGCTTGTGATACCACCTTCTCCAAAAAAAGCCCCTTCACTCTTATTAAATCTTCCTGACCTGTCTTTAGCACGTAGGACTTGATTAAAGTCTCCAGCTAAAATTATTGCAACAGAAGTGCATAAAAAAGGTTGCATTTCCTCTAAAAGGGACCTCCTTTCAGAATATGCTGGTGGGCCACTGGTGGGCCATACACATAACCAACTCTTTGTTTCTAAATTTAACATCCTTCTTGTATTTAAATGACTTTCTTAACAATAATCTCCTCATTACTTATAAAAAGCATCCCAACTCCTGCCGGCTCAGCTGCAGTTGACCAAAAAGAAGGTCCAAAGACCCTGCGGCATGGCACTCGCATTGCTACCTCGTGAGGCAACTTCAGGCGACCTCGGAAAATGAAGCGCCGCAAGTGCCATGCGGCGATTTTTCATTCTAGCAGGCAGAAGACGGGGGAAGCAGTTTGGGGAGATAAGTCGCCCCAAAGAAGAGGCGATTAGTCGCCAGGCGACTAAATCTCCCCGAATCTCCCAGTGTGACCTTACCCTTAGCAGCCTTTGTTGTTAATCTTGTCTCCTGTAAAAAGATTATATCTGCATCAGAAGATTAGAGATTAACATATGTTACAAATCTAGCCTTTGGGGATTTAATGCTACACATATTGGAAATTGACAATGTAAGAGATTGTTCTGGCAATTTAGATTTTTTACCTTCTTTGTTTCTCCTCACCAAATCTTTTTCCCTCCATTTCAAGAGAATTAGCCTATTCAAAAGACTCCCAATCATCCTCATTCTCATTGAGTCCCTTTACCTAAACATGTATTCTCTTTCCTCCTTCATTTTGGTAATTTGCCCAGTATACAAATATTCTCCATCCTTCTGTGTCACTGTGACAGAATGCTCTGTTATAAAGATAGCTAGAATCTCAGCCATAAAGCAGGGCAGGACTGCTGCTTACAATGGGGATCAGATAGGGTCTGTGTTGCTGTAACAGAATACTCTGTTATAAAGATAGCTGGAATCTCAGCCATAAAGCAGGGCAGGACTGCTGTTTAAAAGAGGATGGGCATTTAAGAATGTGATTCTTTACACATTTCTTTATCACACATAGTTTTGACACAAATATGCCTGTGCTGTTTATTTTGTTTCATATCTGATTTTTCTTTTTTGTAAAATGCACACACACATTGATGTTTTACCAATATGGTCTCAAGAGCCCAAACCAGTCACAGAATTAATATGTACTGTATGTGTCATGTGAATCCGCAACAGGTGCCATTGTATCCCCATTCCTGTACCTCCCCAGCAGGAGTTTATTTATATCTTGCAAATCTGATATGATACCTTTCCAAAAATGTGCAAATGAGGATTAATTATCATGCAAATGCCCTGATAATAATAAGGAAGAGGGAATTTCTGGGAGGGAGTTGCACACTAATTACACTCACTGTAATAGCAGTTATTAGCTCTCCACAAGCCATTCTCATTGTTAGCAAGATGCAACCAAATCCCACCTGTCCCCTCTATCCTTATCCTTTGTCTGTTCAGAATATCCATGGAAATCCCTCTTGGCCCCTGGAATGATTGATGAGTTTGGTGTCTGGTGGGGAATGATGGGATTTGTAGTCCCATTTATTATGTCTGCTCAGACAATAATAACTTATTGCTGTGTCTGGGGGGGGGGGGGTTTATTGAATCAGCACTAGTGCCCCAGTCTCATACCTTTTAACTCTAAATTTTAACATTTACCCTATGTTACTAGCAATCTTGCATCATAAGTGACACACACACACATTACATTGAATATTTCCTGAATGAAAAACCAGTAGGAGCCTTGGCTCCTCCTTGGCTCCTCACTGTCTAAACCTAGAATAATCAGAGAGGCATATCTACTATAGCAAAGCACAGACATCACCATGTTTTTTTACCAACTTTAAAATATTAATTAAATCATCTCATTATCCCCCCCCCAAAAAAAATTACTAGGTTTTTTATTCTGCTCACAGTATTGCGCTCTGTAGCAAAAAATATGCATTAGAAGCTATTTCCTATACATTAGCAGGGCCCGGATCTAGAACTTACAAGTGGTACAATGAGTGGTAGTATTCATACTTGACACATCAATTAACATTGGATAGAGACGGATAGAGCTTCAGAGCAGGCCTGTCAATTGTGCTCATTTTCTGCAATAATGTTTAACACTGTGACAATGAAGTGAAAAGTGACAGTAAAAGTAGGATATTGAAACAGTGTTACATTACATGGTGATTTTAGCAGTAGAAGTGTTTTATTGTTTAAACATAGAAATTATAAACAAAATGCTTTTTATATATGTGCTATGCACTTTTTAATACATTTCTTGAAGATGTTATTAGTGATATTTAAATTGGCAGTAAATAGATCAGCACTCTCGGTAGGTGGGAAAAAAAATCACCATGATTGAATACATTTTGAATTTTTTTCACCTACAGAGAGTGCTGATCCCTTTATATGATATACAACCATTTTTTTGATCCTGCACCTTGTATAAACCATTGTGGATTGAGTGCTGGCATATTGGATTTACTAGATAGATAGATAGATAGATAGATAGATAGATAGATAGATAGATAGATAGATAGATAGATAGATATAGATATATAGTCCAACAGTTCTTTCCAGCACTCCATTCTGTGTATCAAACAATGACCCATACGTGCTTCCATATAAAAAATACCAGAAAAATAGATGCACACCACGATTTATAAGATATTAAAAAATAGTTAATTTTATTTAATACATTTCTTAAAATAGATCAGGTCAACGTTTCAGTCTCTGTTTAAGACCTTTGTCAAGACCCAAATGTTCAATTAAAAACAACACTTTTATAGATAAATTGTTCCTGCCCACATGTGGTTGCCCCTAATATGTATAAATTGGGTATTTGACCCTGCTCCATAGCTTGGTACATATTCATTCATCTAAAGTTATACTTGCGGGGATAAGCTGGAGAGGAGAATATAGATAAAAACAAACATAATCCACTAAATTACGCAGAGAAAATTTGCCTGAACAATTTATAAATCTTCTGTTACAAACTAGTAACACTTGTATCAACTAAGTGGCATTTCTATCTAAAGATGATTTATTCATTCCATAAATAGTAACAATTTAGAAACTTTATCAAAGATTTAAGATAAGAATAGAAATATCAGCGCTGATTCAAAAAGCATATAAATGAACAATGGTCATTTAACCCTAACGGTGCCAGTGTTCAGTTTCTTGATCCAAAACACTTTAGATCTATCTCCTCCTCTCTGTGATTGATGTGATTGATGGCAATATACTTAATATATATATGAAGGTGGGCATTCTGTGGCCATGTTCAAGAAAATGTTTAGCCAATGGTTTAGGTGTAAAGCCATCTCTAAAGGCCGTACTTATAGCAGAGCGTTGCCCGTCCGTCCGCAGCCTCAGGGTTTGGTCTGCTTTACCCACATATGCTAGACCACATGGGCATGTAATCAAATAAATTATATGTGTGGTGGTGCATGTAATATGATGGCGAATCACAGAGGCGGGCCAGGCTGGCTGGGCGCCCTAGGCAACCTAGCTGGCCAGCTCGCCCACTCCTTCCCCTGTAGCTCGATGTGTGCTGACTCTGGTGCACGCATGAATGGCGACGCTGGTGTGCGCATGCGCAACGACGCTGGTGTTCGCATCGACACGATTGTGTGCATGTGCGTCAACGATGGCATGCATAAGTGCTGTTAGAGGAGCGCAGCCAGGTCTAGGGGTAGGCAGAAGAGGTAGCTGCCCAGCGCCCCTCAATTGTTGCGCCCTAGGCAGCTGCCTCTTCTGCCTACCCCTAGTTCCGGCCCTGGTGAATCAAAAAGCGTTTCCCTGTATGAGGGTGTAAAAAGGAAACGCCAAGTGTCATATAGCGACATAATGTACAACTCGGACACCAAAAACACCCAGGCTTTAATCTGTTAGCCATGTATTTCTCCCTTTGGTTTCATAACAATCAACCAGGTCAGTCTTGACCCAACAGGTCACACAAATTGGTCCCATACTTATAACTGACTATAGGGGGTTCCGGTAAGATTTTAGCCAAATCACTGTCTGCCCGAATTTTATTCCACTCTTTCTTAATAACATCCCCAAGTGCCTTAGTACCCGTATTCAGGGCCGCCATCAGGGGGGGACAAGTGTCCCGGGCCCAGGCATGAAGGGGGGCCCGGCAGTGCTGCACTTTTGAAAGGGGCCCCCCTTGAGAGCGCCGAAGCCTGTGGCCATCCTGAACAGCCGAAATGCGGAAGTGCTGAAGGACCCGAAGCAACCAAAACAGCTGAAGCCGAACTCCCGAAGCGGCGAAAAGACCCAAAGTCATGAAAATAGCCGAAGTCCCGAAGCGGAGAAAAGACCCGAAGTCACGAAAACAGCCAAAATTGAAGTCCTGAAGTGACGAAAAGACCCGAAGTCACGAAAGGAGGTGAAGTTGAAGTCCTGAAGCCATGAGTTCAATTCAACTGAACACCAATGTGGGTTTTTTTTTTTTTTAATCCCCTGGCCACCAATTTATTATTTTAATACTCTATAGGCCCCTGCCACCAATGTTTTTTTAAAAAAAAAAAAAAGAATTTTGGGGCCTCAATTTTTTTTAACTTGTAAGGGGGGCCCTGGCACCAATGTTTTTTTAAAAAATATTTTTTGGAGCCCAATTTTTTTTTAACTTGTAAGGGGGGCCGTTGCACCAATGTTTTTTTTTTTTTTAAAAAAGGGGGCCCTGACTATCAATATCTTTTTATAACTTGTGTGTAGGGGGGGTAACTTTTTTAGCGCTGATGTCTGTGTGGTCTTTGGGCGGGATGAAATGAGGCTTGGGTGGAGTGGGTGGGATCTGGGGTGGGGCCCCGAAAATTTTGTTGTACGGGGCCCCATGATTTCTAATGGCGGCCCTGCCCGTATTATACTTAGTGCAAAACACAAGTCCTGGTTTGCGTTTTTCAAACACACTATTCTCTGTACATTTTTTATTTGCAGTATCTAAGGCTCGTGGCAACACCTTGTCTGGGTATATAATTAAATGTGAATTAGGGAGCACCAACTATCAATTAAGAGAAACAGTAGATGGTGTGCAGGGTTGGAAATGTAAAAGGCCTTGGCTGGGTACCCTTTAACAATAAATCTATTCCAGATTGCATCAATTTGCTGTTTACACGGGTGGTAATTGGAATTATTCCTTAAAACTCTGCAAAATTGGCTGATCGGTAGTGCTTTTTCAGGTGGCTGGGATGGCAGCTTTCATAATGCAAAAGTGTTTTCCTATCTGTTGATTTGCTGAAAAAGGTGTATTCTAAGTGGTCACCTTCCACTATAAATTCCACATCCAGGAATTGTATTCTTACTGGATGTATTGCATAGATGAATCTAACAGGACAATCAATAGCATTTAAATAGTTAATCATGTGACATGCATCCTGGTGTGCATCAGTTTTTTAACTGCATTTCAAGCAGTGATTTCTGTTCTCTGTCCTGAAACAATGTTGCAGAAGCCAGTTGAGTAACAGACCTGGTGGAAAAGGATTACTGTTATATTGTTTCCAGAGACGGGACCAGATAATAGAAAGGAACCAATGCTGCTTTCAATAGCAATGACATTTAAAATCACAGATAATGTACAATGAATGGATATTGGGAACTGCACACAAAAACTGTACTTTGGAAATTGAAATACAATGAACTTGCCTGCACCCTAACGGGGACATAGAGGTGCTTTCCAAGTCAAACGATAAGCAAAATTCATGGCATTGCTGGAAATCCCCTGTTCTTTGATATTTTCTCCCTGCTGCTCAGTGTTTACTTTGACTTTGTACTGTCAGAAAATGATGTATGTAAATTCCATAGTTTGCATACCGAAATATTGACATCCAAGACATCAGCTAAATCGGTTTGCAATGGTCTTCTTTCTCTGGAGGTGTTTTTTAAGTAATGACAGCTTCATAAAAGTAACTACGAGTGGGGGTTTCCATGTAATCTTTGCAACTTCATTAAAGGAGTTGTTCATCTTTGGATTAACTTTAAGTATGATGTAGAGCAGGGGTCCGAGCTACTGTACATTCAATTGTAAATAAAGGTTGGGGAGCAACACAAGCATGCAAAAAGTTCCTGGGGTGCCAAATATGGGCTGTGATTGGCTATTGGTAGCCCCTATGTGAACTGGCAGCCTATAAGAGGTTCTCTTTGGCAGTACTCATGGTTTTTTATGCAACTAAAGCTCACATTTAAGCAAGGAATCCAAACAGAAGTTATTTGAATCAGAGACTGGAATATGAACAGGAGAGGGACTGAATAGACAGATGAGTAATAAAAAGTAGCAATAAAAATAAATGTGTAGCCTTACAGAGCTTTTTTAAGATGGGGTCAGTGACCCCCATATGAAATCTGGAAAGAGTCAGAAGAAAAAGGCAAATAATTAAAAAAAACTATAAAAAATAAATGATGAGCAATTAAAAAGTTGCTTAGAATTGACTATTCTATAACATACTAAAAGTTAACTTAAAGGTGAACCACTCCTTTAGCTACAGAATGTGTGAAAGGGCTCCCTGTGCTTCAACTGAATATATTATATTTTGTAAAGGAAACATTGGCCTCATTACATATTACACAATAAATAATGTAGGCACCCTGTATAAGGGTTATGTTCCCTTTGGGCTAAAACTGCAGATTCACTTAGACACAATGTTGACCTTGATGGGTGTAAGTCTTTTTTCAACGTCCTCTACTATGTTACCTTTGAAAATGGCATCATTATTGGAGCAGCAGGTGTGTCCTAATTGTCCTCTTCCAGAAGTACAGTAGGAGGTGGGTAGCCAATCATATCCGTGACCTTCACACAGGGAAAACAAGACTGCAGTTTCCTGTCAAGTCCAACTGCCGACTCAACAAAACAGCACACAAACAAACAGTTAAAGGCATATTCCCTCTATATTTGTTTGAATTGCACCTTTACTTCTGTTCTTCACCCAGTTAGTGAGCTGTAGTAACCCTCTTGTGGTAGAAACTGGAACATATTATCAACATACTAAAAGTTCATTCCAACAACAGATTCCTGGAAACCCCTAAAGTCGTACCCAGCCGCTATGGACCGAGAGAATTATATGGAGCGGCTCGGTGAAGGTAGCAGTAAAGGTGTACAAGTGTCTGATTGGGTCACTCAGTTCAAAAAAAGAGAGGCGCCCACCCTCAAACTCTAGGTATATCCCTATTTCTTCATTGGAGAATGTATGAGGCAGTATGACTTCCCTAGCATTGTGTATTATGGAATACCCCTTATCCCCTCTGGTCAGCACCCAGGACTTGTCATTGTACCCCATTCTGGACTCATCCCCTTTCCTCTTGATACTGGTGTAGGCCATTCCCACCATCCAGTTCCCTGGATTGCTGGTCTCAATCTTCCAGTAATGGCGCCCAGAGGAGAAACTCCTGCTACTCAAGACCTGAGCACACCAAAATCTTGCAGGTGTTTCCGGGCGGTATTTGTTGGTCTTTGACCAGGAGGCAGCCCTTAGGTCATCGGACAGAGTCATGTAATTGCCGGCCGTGTTTATATCCAAGATTGTGTCATTGCTGTCTTCAGTTAAGAATATTCTTCTTCTGTGCAAACCAATCACTGCGGTGACCAGCAAGTCCTTCAACGCCAGGTCATTTTCCTGGTCACTTTCAACTTCACAATAATCCACGTTATCTGGCTCCCATCCCTGTAAAACTGTTAAGGGGTTCTCCGTGTTGCACAACAACTTAATATGGTGGATCTTACTAATCAATTGGCCCCTCTTGGTCTTGAGAGAGTAAATATGCTCAAAGGCTGGAAAGGGGGGTTTCCTGTTCCATATCCCTCTACCTGGTTCTTCCTTATAGCGTTGATCCAGCAGTCTTTGGAGCTTCTTCTCTATTGCCTTGTTCTTAAAGATCAGCTTCTCCAGGAATTTTTGGAGCTCATTCTTGCGGTTTTTAGAGGCCACTCTTACATGCTTCTGATAGTGGTCCTTGTGTTGCCTCTCACAGCAGCAGGACTCACAGATGCAAATCTTGTCATCAAAGCAATAGTAGTTCAGCAACTTCTTATGGACCACGCAGGAAGAAGAACTGAGCTCAGATAAGACATGCTCACCTGACTTGCAATGCACCCTAAGGTGGTTAGGGCACAAGTAGGCTTCACACAGTAGGCATGTTTTGGAGGCTGTTACGGAAGCATGGAGGCAGTAGGTGCAGAACATACCAGTGTCCTTCGGCTCTGGTTGATTGCCCATGACCGCCTTCACTATTTTACACAGTGTCAAGTTTTTTTTCAGCTCTGGCCTCCTGTAGAATGTTTGTCGGCACTCAGGGCAGCTGCATTCTGCCTCTCTCTCCCACTGGCTGTCCCAGGTGCGGCTGATACAGTGCAGGCAGAAGTTGTGAGCACACACCAGCGTTACGGGATCTTTATAAGCCTCCTGGCAGATGGAGCAGGTTAGCTCTTCTCTCACAGCAGCTAACTCCATGGCTGAGTCTACCGAGATTGAATGAAAAACACATTTTCTCTTTCTTTTCACCCTCTGAAACTGGTCTTACAAGGAACATGATGTGGTAAAAAACATGACAGGTTGACCTTTATTGTGTTAAGATGAGAAAGAAAGCTCCAAAAGGGGAAAACCCTTCACAATTCAGCTTCAGTGCGTTAGGGAAGAAGGAGGTGCAACTGCACCAGGCCACTATGCATCTAGTTATTTGCCTGCTACTACACTTCTGAAATTGAAAAAGCTCTCTAGTCTTCCAGGCTTGTGGTTCTGGGACTGATCATTACAAGCCCCCTAGAGGCAATCTAATGTAACAAAATTATCCCAACAAACGTCACCCCAGGAGAGTAAATAATGTATGGGCTGTGTCCCAATGGATACCCCAGCAAATGCCACCCTTTATCTCTGCAGCCAATTTTGATGTCACTGTTTAGGTTTAAGTAGAACTAAATCCTAAAAATGAATATAGCTATAACTGCTGTATTTTTTATACTGAAGTATAGTACCAGCCCAGAGCTTCAGCATTGCTATAACAGTAATGGTCCAGACCTTCAAAGTTGTCCCTAGCAGCCCCCTATCTTGCATTGGCGTAACTAAAGAGGAAGCAAACCCTGCAATAAATATTTGTAAAACAACTCAACATTTTGGGGGCCTGAAAAAGAATTTGCTGTGGGGCCCAGTAATATCTAGTTCTGCCATTGCCATCTTGGATCTTGTTAGGGCATCTTTGGTCTTTGGCGGTTGTTGGTAGTCATCCAACAAAAAATTACATTTGTCTGTCATAGAAGCTGATGCTATATGGCTGACTATTCAATTTTTATGCTGACTGCACTGGTTTCTATGTCATCTGAATTAATTACTAATCAGCCTTGTATTGTGACTTTTTAAATTCTGTATACCAGTAATCCCCAACCAGTGGGTCGTGAGCAACATGTTGCTCCCCTACTCCTTGGATGTTGCTCCGAGTGGCCTTAAAGCAGGTGATGATTTTTAATTTACTGGTTTGAAGGAAATCTTTAGCTGCATAACAAAACATATGTACTGCGAAACATAGCCTCCTGTAGGCTGCAAGCCCACATAGGGGCTAGCAAAAAAAGGTTGGGGACCCCTGCTGTATACAATGTATATTGTGAGTTGGTCCCTAAGCTCAGGTAGCAGCCCAGCATATGTGCTGTGAATCAGCAGTAAAGATGGCTTTAATTATTCTTTAAAATGAAGCCAGAAATTACTGAGCTCTGACATTAAAAACCAAGTACACTACACTTAACCTTGAGATCTCAGATGTTGCTGGACTTCAATCCCCAGAATCCTTTCAGATAAAATTAATCCTCAAAGCATGCTGGGAGTTGTAGTACCTCAATATCAAGGTTTGTTGTTTGGAGAAAGAGCTGTCTCTGCCTATGAATCAGGTCTTATTCCATACAGTGGCCACAAGGGAGCATGCTGGCACCACTAAATCTGATATTGCAACAGCTTGGGTTCCATTATTGTTTGAGCTGTCAGTTTGCAGAGTACAACAAATCCTGTCTTGTGTTGACAGTTCAAAAGCCACTAAAGTCCACGACCATAACAGAGACGAGAGTTAATTGCTATGGAGGATTCTGCAGATTTTGCTCAGTACAAATGAAGTGGTGTCTGTGGCTAAATTTCCCATATATATAAAAAAGATATTTATTGATTTGAATGAAAAAGATTTGTATTAAAAAGAAAATAATAATGAAAGTGAATGTACAGGAGTCATACGCACTGGGTATTAGCTGAGACGGCAACAAAGTATAACAATGGAACTTATGTTAGTGGATATGTGAAAGGGCCTTTTAGTTTCCATGGCAACACATTCCCTAGCTTTTCCTTTGCCCTCACTGAGAAAGAAGGAGGGGGAAATCAATGGCAGAATTGTGGGATTTGTATATACAATTGTGACATTTTTGTTTATCACTCATACAGAAATGATCCAGTAAAGGGAAATCATCCAGTAAAAACAACTCTCATAGACTTTGTATAAGCTATACTGTGGCACCTCCCTCTCATATGTATAAATACAAATATACAGAGAAGAAATGTTCTGGGCACACAATAAGCTATACCCTCATACTGTACTGTCTAAGGGAACCAATATGGTAACTCCTACCCCTATGTATAAAAGTAAATATACAGAGAAGGAATGTTCGGGGCACACAATATGCTATAGCATCATACTGTTTGATGTCACGATCTGCACCATCCAATCTTGCGTCATGGCTCCGCCCCCTTTGTCATCATGACATGCCCCCTTTGACATCACGGGCCACCCTTTCGTTCCCGCCCCCTCCACCAGCCGGTGTCAATTTTATTAAAAGGTGGCAACCCTAATTATATCCCATATAATTAAATACTGATTAATAAGAAAATGTATATTGATATATTTAACAAACAACTATTTTTTATATGACCTTAACATAATAATGATCTGAATGAAAAGCATGAAATGATTTAGACAAGCTGTTTGTGGACAGTGTCTTCAGATCTACTGATCACCAGCTACTGGTAGATCACTATTTACCTTTTGGGCACCCCTGGTCTAAGGGAAACAATAAGGCACCCTTTACCCATATGTATATATACAAATATACAGAAAAGGAATGTTCTGGGCAAACAATATACTGTTGTGTATATAAAATGTATAATGTAGTGTACAGAAAGCTACAAATAATAGATATATTTCGACACCAACACCCCTGTTATGAAATCCCAGGACATAAAAGAATGACGAGAGAGAAGAGAGAACTGTAACAATTGGATGTGACGGCAATGTGTGAGTGTCGTTAAACCCTTTACTAATCCTAATAAGCAGAGGAATCCCTATTGTGTGGCTCCTGATCCCAAGGGCAGGGAAATGAACTTGAAACAAGGCACAAAAGATCTGTCTGTCTCCCTCGGCAGATGGAAATTCCTCTGCAAAATAAAAGTGACACTGTAGCCTGAATGAATGCTTGAGAGAGCTCATGCACACACTGCAATATTCAGCAAGGAGGATACTACCCTGGGTGGGGAAATAGGAACCCATTTGATGTTATTCAAGGGAGATTGAATATTAAAGGATAACTCACACCTATTTTTTTTTTATCACGTGTAGGATAATGTTTTAGGGAACCCATAATAAGCACTTGGCTGTAGTCAATATGGTAGTTTATCAAGAGTGCTTAATGGGAAAACAGAAGTTTGATAAAGGGCTGGTTACGCCCGAAAGGTTGCTTCATTTGCACAAATAAATTATTTTTCACTATACTGGATTGCTGCTGGAATTTGTATTGGAATTTGAACTGGACCTGGGCAGACAGAGTCACAGCCGGCACCCGACGCTACAAAAAGCGGTGAGATTGAGTGTGTAGCACTACTCTCCATGTTTGTGTAATGGGAAAACAGCAGTACTCACCTCAATCCACCACCAACACTTCCCATAGTGATCTATAGTATATGATTTGGCTAGGGCAACACTTTACAAAAACAAATCTGTAGGCACACAGGGCTGCACCATCTTGAGCCCCTTTAATACAGTTCTCAGAAGGGGACAAAGTTGTTGTTGTGCCATGTTTTTATGGAGCTTGCAATCTAAGGATACAATCTAGGCAGGTGCTACCATGGGAAATGTCTAATTTAAGGTCATTGGGTGCCAAGACCCATTCTCTGCAAATTAACCCATTCCCTGATGGGAGAATCCGACCACTGCTTGACAGACCCTTTCCCACGCTGCTCAGGGACAATTTGGGACTTTTCTTTATGTCCAAGTCTGTTCTCAGGGAGCATTAACAAAAGTGGCAGATAATGGCATCATTCATCCTTAACAGCAGCGTGCTTGGAGGGGGCTCTTCTTATCACAGTGTCAACAGCTATTCTCCTTGCCTGGTACCCATTGAACCCATACCCTTTAGAAATATCTTTATTTCTTCTTAGGTCTGTGTGGCAAAGTATTTTTCTTCCTGTGTATATTTGGAATATGAGGAGGAGGTGCCAGAATTTTTCTACAGTACAGCATGAGGGTATATCTCATTTGTGAGCCCAGAATAATTCTTCTTTGTATATTTATACATATATTGAGGAGCTATATTGTTTTCCGTAGACAGTAATGTATAAGGGTATAGCTTACTGTGTGCCCAGAACATTCCTTCTGTATATATTTGTATTGGGTAGGAGGTGCCATGTTGTTTCCCTTTGAGAGCACAGTATGAGGGTATAGCTTATGTATGTGTCCAGAACATTCCTTTTTTGTATATTAGTATTTATATAAATGGGAGAGTGGGGCCATATTGTTTTCATTTGACAATACAGTATAGTTTATACACAGTTCATGAGTTGTTGTCATAAACAAAAACTGCGACAATTATACTGTATATACAAATCTCAGCCTTTTGCGTGCCCAGAGCATTCCTTCTCTGTATGTTTGCATTTAAACATATGGGGAGGAACTGCCATATTGTTTCAGTTAGATAGTACAGTGTGGGCACACATTGCTATTTAACTTCTACAGGATGGATGGAAGAATACAATGCATGGAATAGATCAGGCGCTTGTCATTTTGATGGTACATGACATTTTGCAGAACAGAAAGGCTGCTGGGAAAGAGGAAGTGCAGAAGTGGGAGACCAGATTACAGTTGTGAGGGGGAGGATTAGGGTCTGAGAGTTGATCTGCAGAAGCGCAGATTACTTCAGTTCCTTCCTGTCTTCATCACATTTCCTGTCATTCACCCAGAGGAACAGCCAAGAATGTCATTATTGCTATAAACATCCCCCCTACCCTGCACAGAGAAATCTAAATTGTATGTTGCCCTAACAGTAATAAATTCAGGTACGTGTTGCATGGCATGGCTACTTAGACATCAGTATAGTCTGCATGCATTTATCTGCAGTACTGTCCCATACAGAAGGGTTGTTCTGACATGGGTGGAAGGATTGTATGATTCTTACCTTAATCCCGTCACTATGGATATAAGAGTTTAGAACTGTTAGTCTGTATTGCCAGTACACTCTGCACTGCGCCCCTTTTCCTAAAGTTAATTGTTAATGTTGCAGACTCCCAGAATCGGATGATTCATTGCACAATCCTGTGACTCAGCGCAGTGCTGGGTGCCAGCTGGACTGGGTGCAGAGTAATGGGAGATGCTGGGGAATGTTCTATTCATGGATCTATGTTTGTACAGAGTAACCTAATGCTCTCCTGCCTGGGCCCAAATTATTCAGGATCTCAGGAAAACACCGAGGGTGCACAGCGAGGGGTGATTTGGGGATAGTAAAACACAGTACACTTGCCTGCAGCATTAATCTGAGGGAAGATTTGGTGCACAGAGGAGTCAGGGTGATGGTCACAGTACAGTAGCCTGCAGCATTTGTTTGAGAGAGGACCTGGGGCTAGGGACACAGTGCACTTGCCTGGGGCATTTACTAGAGGGAGGATTTGATGGCACAGTACAGTTACCTACAGGGCCGCCATCAGGGCGACACAGGGGGTACTGCTGAACCAGGCCTGGGCCTGAAGGGGGGCCGGCAGTGCTGAAAGTTTCAAAAGAGCCAGCCCCCCTTGACATCGCCGAAGCCGTGCTGCCCTTCCAAAGTCCCTAACAGTCAAAATGCAGAAGTGCTGAAAAGCTGAACAGCCGAAGTCCTGAAGCCGGGAAAAGGCTTGAAGCCATGAAAATAGCCGAAGTCCAGAAGCAGCGTAAAGATCCAAAGTCACGAAAACAGCCGAAACTGAAATCCTGAAGCGACAAAAAGACTCAAAGTCACAAAAACAGTTGCAATTGAAGTCCTGAAGAGGAGAAAAGATCCAAAGTCACGAAAACAGTCGAAATTGAAGTCCTGAAGCGGCGAAAAGACCCAAAGTCACGAAAACAGTCGAAATTGAAGTCCTAAACCGGCAAAAAGATCCAAAGTCACAAAAACAGACGAAATTGAAGTCCTAAAGAGGTGAAAAGACCCAAAGTCACAAAAACAGTCGTAATTGAAGTCCTGAAGAGGCGATAAGACCCAAAGTCATGAAAACTGTCGAAATTGAAGTCCTGAAGCAGCGAAAAGACCCAAAGTCACGATAGGAGGCGAAGTTGAAGTCCTGAAGCCACTACTGAACACCAATGTGTGTGTTTTTTTTAATCCCCTGGCAACCAATGTATTAATTTAATATTCTATAGGCCTCTGCCACCAATGTGTTTTTTTTAATAAATATTCTCTGGGGCTCAATTATTTTTTAACTTGTAGGGGGGGGGGGGACCTGGCTTGACCACCAATTTTTAAAAAACTTTAACGTGTGTGTGTGTGTGGCTTGCGGGCGAAAATGTTGTTGTACATCGGTATTTTCTAATGGCGGCCCTGGTTACCTACATTAATATCTGAGCGATGGTTTAGGGGACACAGTGCAGCATTTATTTGAGGGAGAATTTGGGGTCACATTACAATTTGCTGCAGCATAACGACACCGTGATCCCGGTCCCAGTACCAATGGGCGAGGCTGAAGGATTTTCCAGCAGACAAGGGACAAGAGGGAGACGTTTCTCACGAGACAGTAAGGTGTTAAACCTGTGACGCTTAGGGGGTGAGGTCTAGGACTTCTGCGTCACGTGTCTGAGCCCCGCCAGCTGGTGACGTTTGGACGCTGCGTGGCTGCCGGAAGGCACTGGAGCTGGGAGAGCGGAGCGGGAGGTGAGTGACTGGGGGCGCCGCTTGAATATAGGGGTGTCTGACAGGCTCTTTCTTAGTGAAGGTGCCTAATACGTTGGGGTGACGGGGAGTTGCCTTTATCAGGCTGGCGAGCGTCTGACACTGAGGGGAGGTGCCTAGTTTATTGGGGAGACGGATGACACTGAAGGGTGGTGCCTATATTTCTAGGGTGACAGGCTAATATCACCAGGGAGATGCTTGTATATTGGGGTGACAGAGTAATACTGAGGAGAGCTGGGTGTGTCTGAATTGTAGGGACATTGTTATTATTATTGAGGTTTCCGGATGGTTCTCACCACTCGCGGGAGGTTCATTTTGATTTTGGGAAGCAGGTTGGTAATTAGGGGAGGTGCCTGTTTTATTGGGGTTACTGGCTGATAATTAATGGGGTGCTTGTATTCAGGTGACAGGCTGATATTCATGGCAGGTGTCTTTGTTATTGGGGTGACAGGCTGATACTGGGAGGAGGGTTTGTAATATTTGGGTGACAAACTGGTACTGATGGGAGGTGACAGACTGGAACTGGGGGAAATGTCTGTATTATTGGGGGTACAGTTGCTTCTGAGGAGAGGTGTCTGTATTATTGGGGGTACAGTTGCTTCTGAGGAGAGGTGTCTGTATTATTGGGGTACAGTTGCTTCTGAGGAGAGGTGTCTGTATTATTGGGGGTACAGTTGCTTCTGAGGAGAGGTGTCTGTATTATTGGGGTACAGTTGCTTCTGAGGAGAGGTGTCTGTATTATTGGGGTACAGTTGCTTCTGAGGAGAGGTGTCTGTATTATTGGGGTACAGTTGCTTCTGAGGAGAGGTGTCTGTATTATTGGGGTACAGTTGCTTCTGAGGAGAGGTGTCTGTATTATTGGGGGTACAGTTGCTTCTGAGGAGAGGTGTCTGTATTATTGGGGTACAGTTGCTTCTGAGGAGAGGTGTCTGTATTATTGGGGTACAGTTGCTTCTGAGGAGAGGTGTCTGTATTATTGGGGTACAGTTGCTTCTGAGGAGAGGTGTCTGTATTATTGGGGTACAGTTGCTTCTGAGGAGAGGTGTCTGTATTATTGGGGTACAGTTGCTTCTGAGGAGAGGTGTCTGTATTATTGGGGTACAGTTGCTTCTGAGGAGAGGTGTCTGTATTATTGGGGTACAGTTGCTTCTGAGGAGAGGTGTCTGTATTATTGGGGTACAGTTGCTTCTGAGGAGAGGTGTCTGTATTATTGGGGGTACAGATTCCTTCTGAGGAGAGGTGTCTGTATTATTTAGTTATGGGGCATATTGAGGTGCCACGTTTGTATTGAATTTCTGGTTAAGCAGTCTGGTACAGAGAGTACCTATATTACTGGGGTAACAGGTTGGACCTTAGGGATGGTGTCTGTACTATTGAGGTGCCAGGTTATGCCTAAGGACAGAAGGGGGTTCAGAGCTGACATTACTGGGAGAACATGCAGCTCACTGTCTTTTTGGGTCCCCGTGGGATATTTAGTGACAGCGGAGCATGTGATGTTGTGTTCTGGAGCTGCTTGCCTCACACTGCTGGCCAGGATACAGAGCAAGAGTCCATAGCTGGGTATGTGACTGAGCTGCTGTCATGCTGATGATCGGATCATTGCTGCAGTGGACTTACAGGCCCTGCCATTATTACTGGGCCACACCACTGTTCTCAGTGCCTGGCTTGTCTGTACTGGAGGTGCAACGCATACTGGGGAAGAGCTGAGGCATGTGTCACTCCTGAGTACATTTATAACTGGCACCACATGCTCATTCTGTTGCCCAGGTTGTATGTCAATTGTAGTGAAATATGCCACAGAATAGTGTGGCACTGGTATATTACATGATTATCGGGGCAGTATTGTTAGAGATGCAGCTGATGATGATCATGAGCACATGAAGGGGGGGGGGCACACATATATTACTTAGTCTCTTGTTCTGATGCCAAGCTAGGATCCCTCTTACCATGTCGTTGCTGTATTTGGGTAGCAGGGCTGATGAAGGGCAACTGTCTTTGTTGCCAAGTTAAAGGCTCTAGAATTCCTTGGCAGTCACTGTGATGCAGTCAGTCTGTTGATGGTGTGTCTCTACCCAGACTCACCCCCATACCATGCAGTTTCTCACGCTGAGATGGAGAAGCTCAGCAGAGGGGGCTTCTATGACTGCTGATACTGTAGTCCCACCCTAGATCACTGGCTATTGGCTGGCTCTGGGAGAGGATGTTTGGACATCATGTGTCTGTGATTGGCTTTGCCTGAGGTCACTCAGGACTTGTATTTTGTCTGAGGCCGTAGTTGTAAGCTGACACGTCTGAGCCCTCAGTCCCTGCCTTCAGTCCTCAGAGAGGGTGTGTTTATTAGCCTGGATACCATGGTAGGTAAAAATACTTTCAAAGCTCTCCCCTTAAGTCACTTTCTTCCAATGGATAAAGGTGCATCGTGCGGCCACACTGCTATTTGGCACTGGAAACCGCTATAAAGTGCCCTTCGATCTGGTGAGTTTTGACCAAAAGACTTTTCTTTAAGAGGTGGACGTATTTTTCACACCAAGTTTTCTGGGGATTTGCATTTATTGTTGGCGAGATATGGTTCTGTCTGGATTTTCCTTGGCTCTCGGGAGTTCCTTTTGTGGGTGTGTAAATCTTTTACTGCTGTTGCACCCGTTTGCTGGCAGCTCTGTGAATCTGTATTAGGGCTTGGCATTCTCCTATGACTCTTGCGTCAATGATGGCTGTGGGCTGCCATGAGCTAAATCATTGGGAGCCACTAGCTTCCGTGGCCAGGCAACAGCTCTACCTGTGTGTACCTTTGGGTCCCTGGGCTCTCGCCTTACAGCAGAAGTGCCCATACTTTACTAATGTGAGGTCTACTTTTAGTGATGTCCCATTATGATCAATATCCATAAAAGCATTGTTAGCATTCTGTTCCGTGGAAAATATTACAGGTATGCGACCAGAATGCTCAGGACCTGGGGTTTTCTGGATAATAAATATTTCCATAATTTGGATCTTCATACCTTATATCTACTAAAAAATCATTTAAACATTAAATAAACCCAATCAACTGGTTTTGCTTCTAATAAGGACTAACTATATCTTAGCTTTGATCAAGTACAATATACTTTTTTTATTGTTATATGTTATGTAACCTCAACATAATAAATATCTGAATGAAAAGCATGAAGCAGGACGGTGAGTCAGTCAAGCTGTTTGATGACAGAGTCTTGAGATCTAATGATCACCAGCTAAAGGTCCCGATCTACCTTTTGGGCACCCCTGCCTTACAGCATGAAATTTTGAAACCAGTATTTATCACTGAGTTTCATGTCTTCTCTTGTGTTGCAGACACCTTTATTTAGCTCACACAGGTCACTAACACTCTGCTTCCGGAAAGGACCAAAATACACCCAGTGGAAAGGTACAAACAGGGCAGTCACGGCTCCTTGGCAACTTTGTGTTGGAGGTATATCACTCCTTTCTCCCCGACAGGATTCACCACATTCAGAACTAATTCAATCTTATTGTTCCACCCTGTTGGCCATTTGTCTACCTGCTTTAAATATAGTTTCCGCTGTAAGATGGGACTTGCACCTCCCTAGTGACTTCCCTAGTGCTGTTTATGGAGTGAGCATTGTATGTCTGGGAATATTGTTACCTTTTCACTCCCAGCATTGGTTGTTTGAGGAGTTCATACTATAATAGATATATACTAGTTCATCTGTGATGCTGCTTGTTTGCTCTCCTATATTCAAGTTGGGCCCTCATGGGGACCCTGGTAAAGGCTGGACCTTCAAGTGCGCTTGTAATGTAAATATTGGCAAGCATTGGAGCTAAAACTTTATGTGTGTGTGTGTGCGCCTCTTTTTTTCAACATCAGCTACTATTAATCATATAAGTCATTGTCCTTAGGGCAGCTTGGTGTTTTATTTAAGGGTAAGGCCAGACAAGGAGATTCGGGAGGATTTGTCGCCTGGCGACTAATCGCCATGTCTTTTGTGCAACTATCTCCCCGGACTATTGAAAACGCATCGCCGCGTGTGCATTAGCGCAGGCGACTTTGCGCTGTAGCCTATGGGGAAAAAACACTGAGGCAACTTTGGGCGACTATTGAAAATGCATCGCCGCGTGTGCGTTAGCGCAGGCGACTTTGCGCTGTAGCCTATGGGGAAAAACGCTGAGGCAATTCGGGGAGATAGTTGTGCAAAAGACGTGGCGATTAGTCGCCAGGCGACAAAACCTTCCCGAATCTCCTTGTCTGGCCTTACCCTAAAGGTGGGCTTTTTCTTGGCTAATTAAGAGCAACACGTGATTATCAGTAATCTTTTTGGGCGGGCATAGGGCTTTATATATGCTAAAGCCTGTAGCTGTAGTTCTGTGTTGAACCGACACCCTAGCTGAGGCCTGCAGCAGGGTCCTGGCTATAGACCTATATCAGATTACAAGCCATGCTGTTGGCTAGGGTTTCGTGCTCAGTGGGGGGTAAGTTAAATGGGCTGTATCTAATGCCAAAAAGGATTAACAGTCTTTCTGATCATGCTATAAAAACCACCACCCAGCTGGTGGGGACATAAAGACTGTTTTCCTTGTTTCTGTTTTTGATTAAGTACATATTTATCCCTAGGCTGGCATATTTGTCTGTAACATTGGAAAGAATATAATCACATGCTAAAAACCGCTCAGTCAGATTGTTTCAGGAGTCACATGCATGCCTTGCATTTCTGTGCGGCATCACTCACTGCTCTGTTTTTCTTGATTCTGTAGTTCTTGCCCTTAGCCTTTCCGGACTTGACTACTGTCACCTACAGTAGTCCCTATATTTTTCAGCTGTGTGTCGTTGCAACTGCACTGTCCTTTTTGCCCACTTAAACTGTAGACTCTGCAGGGCAGGGACCTTGATGTCTTAATACTTAGCACTTTATTTTGAATGTCACTGCACATATAGTCACATAGCTGTATGTTTGTATCTATAAAGATATAGGACTACTGGTGCGCCTGGCTCTGTAAAGTAGAATGATAAGCAGTTCCTTACGGGCCTTTTTATACATTTGCAATTTGCTAAGGCTGTCCTGAGGTTCCCACAATCCTAAATATAAGCCCAGGTCTTTTATTACTTATACAGCAAACCCCGTGGGAGGAACCTCATAGCAGTGCAAGTGGCCGTTTGCCTAAGAAACCTTATTACTTCGGCTTTAATAATATCCGCCTGTTAGAATGAAGAACAATGTGCTCATGTGACTGTTGTTTGGTGCCAGAAAAGGAGATTTGGGAGGTGTCTGCTTTCAAACTAAGTGTCCATAACTTCCCTACACTTGAATTTCGGCTAAATCAGCATTGCATCACCCTTGCATTACTCACTGCCCTGCCGGCAGTCTTCCCATACACTTCCTACAGAGGATTCCAGCTTCATGATATCATGATTGGGGGGGAAGGGAATAGCAAGCTGCTTGGAATTCCATCTGTCTCTAACCCAGGAACTCAGTTGTGTGTCCACAAGCCTGACCCCTCACTAAATCTCAGTCCAAGGATCTGCATGCAGTAGGACTTGCAAAGATAATTGCCTTTGCCCAGTGTTCGTAAATGAGCTTCAGTATCTCTGCAAATGGTAATCAGCAATGGTAATATAATGTCCAGCTTGGAAAGAGACCATTGCATAGAAAAGTCGGGAGCATCATACCTCCAATCGAATGCTCCTATCTGTGCTGCACGTGTAGCCTGTACCTCACAGGAGATCAATTAGCATGACACTTTGTAAAACACGGAGCCTCAGGAACTGGCGGCAAAATATCTCTTTTAATAATCCATTTGAAAATGTTCCAACATATATAATATACCAAGGGGATCTACACATTTCGTGGCATCTCGCCACTTCCTCAGAAGTGATCGGATCGGCCACAAAACGCATAAAACGTAGATCCCCTTGGTATATTGTACACGT
Organism: Xenopus laevis; assembly: GCF_017654675.1. Taxonomy (NCBI): domain Eukaryota; kingdom Metazoa; phylum Chordata; class Amphibia; order Anura; family Pipidae; genus Xenopus; species Xenopus laevis. Next base: position 52,577,634 of record NC_054387.1, on the reverse strand, counting down.
TGGAACGTTTTTAAATGGATTGTTAAAAAGTGATATTTTACCGCCAGTTCCTGATGCTCTGTGTTTTACAAAATTTCATGGAAAGAGACAAGCTCCTTTACTGCAGTGTTGCAGAAGCCTACTATGTTTTTGGGTGTACTTCCCCTTGAATGCTGCCGATGGTGTATTCCCATTGCTTCCTGTATATATAGAGTTGTGCCACAAGCGCAGTGTTCCTGATTTTTAATTTACCTCTCTAACCTCCTCCTACAAATGCTTGATCCAGTTAGGAACATTAATCCTCTATCCCATATTAGCACCCTCTTTCTCTCTCTCTCTCTCTCTCTCTCTCTCTCTCTCTCTCTCTCTGTATTTTCCTCTGCACAAAGCAACAACAAACTACATTCTGCCTTTCAAAGAATGTATTATGTAACCCTGGTAAATACTCTCGTTCTGTACTTTACTTGCCCTTTCCTGGAATCCGTGTGCTCTTTGTAACTGCCATACCATAATGTTATGCCAGAAACTTCCCTTGGACATAACTGTGAGACATAATGCATGTGACTAGTAAACCTGTAATTAACTGGAGTTACTATTGGCTTATTGAATGTGTTTGGCTATGGCCCCCTGCTTAACTGCCTCTTAGCTCCTTGACTGTATTTTAAGAGCGTGACTTATTCTGAGATCTTTTATTGTACATGTTTTCTAGTTTAATCAATAACCCATGTTCATATTTGGCAGCATGTGATTGGTGTATCAGCACTGGGTGTTTGGGTAGTGTAGATGTCGCATAAAAGGATTGTTCACCTTCCAAACACTTTTTTTTCAGTTCAGTTGTTTTCAGATTATTCCCCAGAAATAAAGACTTTTTTCATTAACTTTCCATTATTTATTTTCTACTGTTTTTCCAAAAACTAAGTTTAAAGTTTAAGGTTTGTGTCTCTGGTGTTTGAGTCTGGCAGCTCAGTAATTCAGATGCAGATTCTGAACTGTTACAATTTTGCGACATTTAGTTGATACATTTCTCAGCAGCATCTCTGGAGTATTAGCAACTATTGTATCAATTCTTATATGTTGCAGAATGATTTAGAGGCCTACGATAAGATTTGGTTGCCCTGGTTAGCATATGAAAACGATCCCTTGCTTTTCTCAGCATTGCATGTATAATCTGTTGACTTTCTCCCTGGGTCACCAAACTGCCTATAACCTTGAAAATGCCCACGACCATTGTTTTTATTTGCTCTGATACCTAGCCCAGCCACTCTCCATTTTACTCCATGTTATCTTACTGCTCTCTTATTCACGATTGAACCTACATATGATATCTTACGATTTTCTGTGCTGTACTCATGCAATAACATGTTGATTTTTTTTTATTGGAAAATCAATAAAACATTTCAGTTAAAAAAAAAAAAATGGAAAGCAATTGAAAAAAAATATTTGTTTATGGTGAACAATCTGAAAACAACTAAATTGAAAAAAGTGTTTGGAAGCTGAACAACCCCTTTAATATATTCAGCCTATTGAAACCATAAACATCTATATTTATCTCTAATGGGGCCTCACACTTTCATGTATAAATCCTCAGAGAAGCTCTTCTAATCTTCACGCCTTCAGGGGCAACAAGTGTGACTTGCTTTACAGCTGTCCTGTTTCTCTGTCACCATCATTTCTATACTGTGTATGTCTGCGTGTTATGCTTGCATTACACTACACAAACGTCTCTGATTTGTTTCCCCTTCATTAACTCTCTTTCTTATCCTGTCTCTTCCAGATTTCCTTAACCATGGAAAACGAGGAAATCCCTGAGTTCCTGAGCCCCAAAGAGGAGATTGTCTATTGGCGGGAGCTTTCAAAGAGACTGAAACAGAGGTATTTTAATTGGTTCCCTTTGTTACATAGTGAATATAAAAAGTGAATGGTGCATTCTTTCCTCTGATCCTGCCCCTTGGAACTGAGCCTGGAAAAACACATTCTAACTGACAAGATTCAGTGTAACAAATGGACTGTGCCATCCTAATTGAACCTTGTAAGAAAGAAAATCCAAATAAGGTTTCTTCATTTTAACTCCTCAGTGTGCCTACTTGGCCACCGTTATTTTTCCATAACCAAAACGTAGAAAATGTAAAGTAGTTTGCAAGTAATCCTTGTGGCTCCAGGTCTTAAAGGACCAGTAACATTAATTTTTTTTAAAATTTGTTAGTATACAGCTAGTGATGGGCGAATTTATTCGCGAAAATTTGCGCCGTTTCACAAATTTGTCGGCAGAGCAAAACGCCCCAAATTCGCCCATCACTATATACAATGAAAAAAAAACACAAAGACAAATTAAACTTTGAAATCACTAAGTCTTTATTAAGAAATAACTGACCGAAACTCTGCTTACCCTCCTCTTCAGAAAAGGCGATTCGGCAATCCATCGTGTGGCGCTCGATTTCTTCTCCCTGGCTATCTCCTATAAGGAAGGCAGGGAGGAGAAATCGAGCGTCGCATGATGGATCATCGCATCTTCTTTTCTGAAGAGGAGCATAAGCAGAGTTTCGGTCAGTTATTTCTTAATAAAGACTTGGGAATTTCAAAGTTTAATTTGTCTTTATGGTTTTTTTTTGTTGTATACTAAAGAAAATTTTTAAAAAAATTTGATGTTACTGGTCCTTTAATTGAAGATTTCATTTGTTTGCCAAGGGTAATATTGGTTTTATTATTTATGATCGTCCCACAGGGCGGGGGTGCTTGTGTTGGTACTCATCTCCTCCTTAAAGAAGTAAACCCTAAAAATAAATGTGACTAGATATAACATTTTATATACTGAACTTTTTGAATCAGCCTAAAGGTTCAGAATCTCTATAATCGTAATGATCCAGGCCTATCAGTGACACTGCACATGCTCTGTGTGCTTTTGAGTAGTTGAAAAGGTAAACTTAGGGGTTGTTGCAAATCATCAATCTTATAAGCTGATGCTACAGGGCTGATTTTTGATGCAAATTGTGCTTGTTTCTGAGCTGTCGGGTACCAATAATTTGAATGAATTACTAATCAGCCCTATATCATGACATTTATATTTTATATAAACTGTGTGTTTTGCGTCGGTCCCTAAGCTCAGTAACTAACTGACAGCAGCACATAGCATGTGCAGTGAATCAGCAAGAAAAAGGATGGGTAGCTACAGGGGCATCTTTGGAGGCCCCAATATTCACTATTCAAGGACTGTGGTTGCCTTGAGCTAGTATAGAAGCGTACAAACATAATGTACAACATTTCTACCCTACTGCTTTAGTTCTCCTTTAAAAGAAAGTAGAGACAGGCAATCAGTGTGCATGGGGTTTATTACTACAGTCCAGTGTGACATCTTTTTCTGTGGCTTTACTTGCCCTTCATGATCATGTATCATTTTAAGGTGGCTATAGACGCACCAATATTATCATATGAAACAAATTTTGCTACGATATTCAGTGCATGTATGGCAGGAGATGAGCCAACTGATATCGCTAGAAGACTTGGATATCAGTCAGCTTGTTGATCGGCCCAGGCAGAAAATTTTGATCTGGTGCCTTTGAAGGCACCCAAACGTCGATCGTTGTTAGTGCTGAATCGTCGGATACAGGTAGAATTCTACTGTTTCTACCTGTATATCAGACGATTCAGCTCTACATGTGTGTATTGAAACTAATGATCTTTCTTGGAAAGATCTTTTCAAGAAAGATCGTAATTGTTACATCTATGGCCACCTTCAGTTGCAGAATCTAGCAGCCGAGTAAAAGGGAAACTATTTAGGGTAAGTTAGTGTATATCACTATGCAATAAGCTACAGTTACTATTAGCATACATGTGGCGCTGATCAACAAACCTAGCTCATGTTTATCTCCTTAGTTACCAAGAGGCACGTGATGAACTGATAGAGTTTCAGGAGGGGAGCCGAGAGCTGGAGGCCGAGCTGGAAACACAACTGGTTCAAGCGGAACAGAGGAACAGGGATTTGTTAAGTGATAACCAAAGGCTAAAGTGCGAGGTGGAGTCTCTAAAGGTAAAGGGCCCTTGTTCTCACAAGCTATGTAAGGGGAAGAAGCACACCAATTCCCACTGGCTTAAACCTTCATCTTGTTTATTGCAGACATTGTGGCACAAGCTTTCGGGGGACCAACCCCTTCCTCAGGTTAAAATACACAACAGTGAACACTAATCAAGTTTAAATACCTTACAATAGTCCAAAAAAATTCTCTATAGTCATGCTATTTAAAAAGTTTATTTATTGAAACATTTACGTAAAATGCAAAATTACCCCAATTGGAGCCTAACGTTTTTCATGCATACCCAGCACTTAATCATAGGTCATCTCAGAGAGCAAACACATGCCCCCATTTATTACATATATACATTTTCAAACAAACCCACCCATATGTTAGGACCAATCAAGTTCATGTCAGGTCAATTGTTGTTAAACCACCTCGTTAATGTTTGTCAGACCTGCCCACTTAATTATAAAAACACTCTACTAAACAGATTCTCAAAAATCCAAGTTAGGGGGTACAGTTACAATTCATATAAAATATAGATAGTCAAAATATGTAAATAACATATATTACACATAGCAAGTTACATCAAATATAAAATTCAGTCCCAATGGTAGCCGTGTGTCTATGTAATATATCCAATACACCTCTCTTTTGTGTAATATGGTTAAAATATCTCCTCCTCTGATACCTGTTTTCACCTGTTCTATTCCTTGTACTGAAAAATACCTTAGGTCCCTGTTGCTGCATTCCATAAAGTGCCTAGTGACATTGTTTTTTTTGGAATATTTAACATTATTAATTTGACTTTGATGTTCTTTAATTCTTTCTTTTAGGGAGCGCATGGGACACCCCACATATTGTTTATTACATTTTTTGCACGTTATTAATTAGATAACCCTTGAGCTATTGCAATTTATGTGTAGAACTTGACAAGTAGTGCACCGTTTATTTCCACATTTATAGCATCCTTTATATTTCAAAAATTGAGTTTGCCCAGCTGTTTCTATATAAACTTGGTGAAAGTAAGTCCCCCAGAGTATGAGCACGCCTGGCTACACTGCCCACTCCCTGATCTAAGGTTTTATAGAAATCTGCATCTGTATATAAAATGGGAAGGAATTTCTTCATTATATAAACTATTTCCTTATACTGTTTACGCATTGGATTGTTCTACAATTGATTAACATTAAGCCGTTTTTTGGAGCACGATTAAGCGGCTAAAATGGTGTTAATGGCTCACATGCTTGTACCACATGGGTTGTAAGGTATATAAACTTGATTTGTGCTCACTGTTGTGTATTTTGCACCTGAGGAAGGGGTTGGTCCTCAAAAGCTTATGCCACAATGTCTGCAATAAACAAGATGAAGGCTTAAGCCCGTGTGAATTGGTATGCTTCTTCCCCTTACATAGCTTGAATACTATTGGACTTGGAGGCTGGGAATTGAATGCACCCGTGACCCTATATGCAAGTAAGTGGTGTGCAGCAGTGAATTTTCATTTCTTGCTAGACCTTGTTCTCACAAGTCATTGTATTCCTCTCTCTTTATGCGACTCCATGGCCTTCTTCATTAACACATACCTACAAGTGTATATCCTGCTATAAATACAAACCAGCTACTTCCATGAGTTTGTATTTACCTGTCCGCGTAGCTGACTATCACACATTGTAACCGGGTGGGTTCCTTTATTGTAGGAGAAGTTGGAGCACCAGTATGCACAGAGTTACAAACAGGTGTCGCTGCTGGAGGATGAATTGGCTCGTGCCCGGAGCATTAAGGATCAGTTGCACAAGTACGTCAGAGAGTTGGAACAGGCTAATGATGACTTGGAAAGAGCCAAAAGGTGAGTTATGGACTGGCCAACTAATGCTTGGGAGGAGGGAGTGTTTATTGCAACTCCAGCCATTGTTTAGCTTTCTCAAGGTGCGGTGAAAGGTGTATACCTTGTATATAAATGCTATTATTATTATTATTGTACCAGCCATTTATCACATGGTATTGCAGGCTTTCAGGGTGCTTGTTTGTGCCGAGCTATGGCCTCGGAGGAATAAAAGATACTTGCAGAATTCTTATTTCCCCCATAGTTTGTATGTGTAATAAAAATCTGAGTTGTTTTGTTAATGAGATAAATTGGAACAGAGCATCATCTTCCCCACTGTTTGTGCAGTTTTATTGAAGTGACTTAGGCTGATTCTGGTAAACATGGTTACACGTAGTGATGTCAGTGGGCAGTTTAGGACTGCCAGGAAGTGTTAGTTCTCCATTAATCAGTTTCCCTGTGTTGCTGACAGCAGTGCTTAGCACCTAATATATCTCCTATAAATCATTCAGGGTGTGTATAAAGATCTTTATAAATAGACCGAGGCCTGCAAGAACTGTGGGAGGATATAGGGATATGATAGTGTCTCGGTGTCTGTGACTTCGACAGCTGCCGTCTGCAGGGGGTGTGGTTTAAAGCGGGATAATAATACAATAAGTCTTTGTTTAACTTTGTTTTAATTGGAGATCCTATTCATAAGTTTATTATTAGTAAGAGATGCTGTCTTGTTGCTATATCTGTTTATATTACGTCACATTGCTGAGGAGCGTTGGATATTACATGGGGAATTGCATCCAATCAGGTACAATCTCTCTTGTGCCCTTTATGGACTTAAAGGGGTTGTTCACCTTCCAAACACTTTTTCAGTTGAATTTTTTCAGATTGTTCTCCAGAAATAGACTTTTTTTTTTTTGCTTTCCATTTTTTTATTCTTTCAACATTTTTAATGTTCCTGCCTCTGGTGTTTCAATCTGGCAGCTCAGTGATTCAGTTGCAGATTCTAAACCAGTGATCCCCAACCTGTAGCTCGTGAGCAACATGTTGCTCCCCAACTCCTTGGATGTTGCTCTCTGTGTCCTCAAAGCAGGTGCTTATTTTTGAATTCCAAGCTTGAAAGAAAGTTTTAATTGCATAAAAACTAAGTACAGCGCCAAGCAGAGTCTCTTGTAGGCTGCCAGTCCACATAGGGGCTACCAAATAGCCAATCACAGCCTTTATTTGTTACCCCAAGGGACTTTTCCATGCTTGTGTTGCACCCCAACACTTTTTACATTTGAATGTGGCTCTCAGGTAAAAAAGGTTGGGGATCCCTGTTCTGAACTATTAAAATTTTGCAACATTTAGTTGATACATTTCTCAGGAACTTTCTCTGGAATATTAGCAACTATTGTATCAATTTTAACTCCCTTTAATAAAACCCAGAGATTCTGCTCAGCAGGGACAAAGATAAGAAATGTATAACTTTTAACAGTTTAGACGGTCGGCAACCCCCTTCCAAGAGCTGCTATAGGGTAAGTCCACACTTCGTTTTCCGAAGTTGCCTCACGAGGAAACTTCTGGCGACTTCGGAAAACGAATGGTCGCATGCTATTAGCGCCGGCTTTTTTCATCTTAGCCGGCGCAGAGTCAGGGAAGGCGACTGAATCTGACCAAAACGCCCAGTGTGGCCTGACCCTTAGAAGGTGAAAAATTTGATTTACATCTAATATTGGAGAAACAGTCACACATAGAAAATAGAATGTAATTGGAAAAAGTCTTTTTTTCTGGTGAACTATCTGAAAACAACTGAACTGAAAAAAGTGTTGGAAGGTGAACAACCCTAAAGCTGGCCATAGATGCAAAGATCCGATCGTATGAATCATCGTATAATCGGACTTTCCCATCTCCCGACCCGCCACTAACCATTCAGATCAAAGTCTTACCAGTCAGATTAGTTAAAGAACAGATCAGCAATGTTCTGCCCCTGACAGCAATCGTACGATATCTATGTCCAACCAAAGCTAGTGACAGTCTCCCACTGAAAATCGTACGATCGGCAATACATGCAGAGATATTATCGGCAGCCGACAGAAATTTTCTAACCTGTCCGATCCACCAAACGACCGATCTCCGCCGGACGAAAAATGTCGGGACTCTCCACACGCGTTCCGGAAATCGTACGAATCCTCGATTCGTACGATAAGATCTTTTGCGTCTATGGCCAGCTTTAGAAATGGAAGAATAAGCAACTTTTTATGGGCAGAAAGCAGGAATTTGTTTAAACTTCGATACAGTGAGAGTTCACCCTTAGCTCTGTTCAAAGTTCAAATCCTGCGTGTCACGCTGCTCAGCTTTTGTTACATAACTCTACCTTTCACTGTGTTCAAACAACAAGCAAACTGGGTTCTTCTGAAACCGTAACCTGAAACCGATGCCTTTCTCTGCCATATGTAGGGCGACCATCGTATCTCTGGAAGACTTCGAACAAAGGCTGAATCAGGCAATAGAAAGGAACGCTTTCTTGGAGAGCGAGCTGGATGAAAAGGAGTCTTTGTTGGTCTCCGTGCAGAGATTGAAAGATGAGGCGCGAGGTATAATTATAAACTGAATATTGGCGGTTATTCTACCTGACACTCAATTGGCATACGCGCCACTTTTCCCTATTATAATGGTTTGCTATTCCCTCCTGAAAAAAACCCAACACATTTAAAGATTATTACTGTGATTCTGTTTCCTGGTCCCTTCCTCATACCCATCTAGGTATAAGTGTATATGATGACTCTGTCCTTATTTTCTGCAGACTTAAGGCAAGAATTAGCAGTACGTGAGAGACAGACGGATGGTACAAGGAAATCGGCCCCCAGTTCACCAACTCTGGACTGTGATAAAACAGACTCTGCAGTCCAGGCTTCTCTCTCTCTCCCAGCAACCCCTGTGGGCAAAATATGTGATAACAGCTTCACTTCACCCAAAGGTTGGTCTCATTCTTGCTCTGCAGCAAGTGATTATCTTTAGTCTGTAAATCAGTGATTCATATTCCAGTGGATATTTCCTTTTTGGTTATGTATCAGAGAAACCAAGTAATTGCCTAAGTGATCACAAGTCCACGGAATGAGACTCTCCGCATCTGTGTGGTGGATTTTCCCTGGCATACTTAGGGCAGTGGTCCCCAACCAGTAGCTCGTGAGCAACATGTTGCTCTCCAACCCCTTGGATGTTGCTCCCAGTGGCCTCAAAGCAGATGATTATTTTTGAATTCCTGGCTTGGAGGCAAGTTTTGGTTTCATAAAAACCAGGTGCACTACCAGAGTCTCAATGTAGGTTGACAATCCACATAGGGGCTACCAAATGGCCAATCACAGCACTTATTTGGCACCCAAGAACATTTTTTATGCTAGCGTTGCACCCCATATCTGAATATATAGATATATATGAACCTTGCTCAAAGGTTCAAAAGGTTGGGGATCCCTGATTTAGGGGAATCCCTAAGTAGAGTTGAAGGTTTCTGTGTTAAGGAGTTGCATGCTGCATCCTAATTTAGTTAAAAACCAGGGACTGATTGGACTCTGAGCAGCCTATTCCAGTTAGACTTGATAAAGGGCCTAGCCTGAGACATATAGTGTGGCATTCACTTCCCCAATTAAAAAATTTGCAGTCGAAGGCTACTGCCTTGGATTTGTCCTGCATTTCATCTTATCTCTGATCGGACTGTAAGCAGCCTATTCAGGCTACCATTTTATATACTGGTATATTAAGATCGGGTCTTTTCATATACAGGGGCAGAAATTACTTTTCACGGACGGCCATGTTTAACCACTTAGCACACCTTAAGAACCACAAGTGCATTTCCTTTAGTAAGGTAGCACATTCCTTAGATTAAAGGGATTCTGTCATGATTTTTATGGTGTAGCTTTTATTTCTAAATTACACTGTTTACACTGCATAGAATTCACTCAACCATGTAAAATGTCATTTACTGAACCAACAAGTGTATTTTTTTAGTTGTAATATTGGTGTGTAGGCAGCCATCTCAGACCATTTTGCCTGGGCATGTGTTTTCAGAAAGAGCCAGTGCTGCACTTTGGAACTGCTTTCTGGCAAGCCGTTGTTTTTCCTACTCAATATAATTGAATGTCTCTTAAGCTGGCCATAGACGCAAAGATTTCTCTGCAATATCGGACGAACGATCGTACGTCCTCATCTCCCGACCTGCCACTAACCATTCAGATCAAAAAAGCAGTAAAGAACAGATCAGCCGATGTTCTGCCCCACAGCAATCGTAGGAAAGTTTTCGTCCGACAAAGCTGACAGTGACAGTCTCCCACTGAAGATCGTCAGATCGGCAATACATGCAGAGATATGATCGGCAGCCGACCGAAATCTTTTAACCTGTCCGATCTACTGAACGACCGATCGGCATGGCAAGATAAATGTGGGAACACTCCACACATGATCCGAAAATCCTACAAATCGAGGATTCGTACGATCGGATCTTTGTGTCTATGGCCAGCTTTAGTGGGACTTGGCTTTTTACTATTGAGTGCTGTTCTTAGATCTATCAGGGAGCTGTTATCTTGTGTTAGGGAGCTGCTATCTGGTTACCTTCCCATTGTTCTTTTGTTTGGCTGCTGGGGGGAAGGGGAGGGGTTGATATCACTCCAACTTTCAGTACAGCAGTAATCAGTGTCTGTAGTTTATCAGAGCACAAGTCACATAACTGGGGGCAGCTGGGAAACTGACAATATGTCTAGCCCCATGTCAGATTTCAAAATTAAATATAAAGAAATCTGTTTGCTCTTTTGAGAAATGGATTTCAGTGCAGAATTCTGCAGGAGCAGCACAATTAACTGATGTGTTTTGAAAAAAACATGTTTTCCCATGACAGTATCCCTTTAAAGGCAAATCTCGCATGGAGCTAGATGGAGTCACATCACTCTCCTAAGGGGAGCCCAGGGGTGGCGTTGCTTTGCAGGGTTGATGACAGGATCTCATTAATCTCATGTTAGCACTAGCAGGGATCCCCAACCTTTAGAACTCATGAGCAACATTCAGAAGTAAAAGGAGTTGGGGAGCAACACAAACATGAAAAATGTTCCTGGGGTGCGAAATAGGGGCTTTGATTGGCCATTTAGTAGCCCCTATGTGGATTGTCAACATACATTGAGGCTCTGTTTGGCAGTACAACTGTTTTTTATGCAACTAAAACTTCCCTCCAAGCCTGGAATTCAAAAATAAGCACCTGCTTTGAGGCAACTGGGAGCAACATCCAAGGGGTTGGAGAGCAACATGTTGCTCGCGAGCTACTGGTTGGGGATCACTGCACTAGATATTAAAGTGATACACACCCCCAGCACTAATTTAAAATCTGGAATGTGTGCAGCAACTCTTAGGGTAAGGACACACGAGGAGATTCAGGGAGATTTTGTCGCCTGGCTACTAATCGCCTTGTCTTTTGAGCAACTATCTCCCTGAACTGCCTCAGCGTTTTTCCCCATAGGCTACAATGAAAAGTCGCCTGCGCTTATGCACACACAGTGATGCGTTTTCAATAGATGCCCAAAGTTGCCTCAGTGAGGCAATTTCAGGCAACTATTGAAAAGGCATCGCCGTGTGTGCATTAGCGCAGGCGACTTTTCATTGTAGCCTATGGGGAAAAACGCTGAGGCAGTTCAGGGAGATAGTTGCTCAAAAGACAAGGCGATTAGTAGCCAGGCGACAAAATCTCCCTGAATCTCCTCGTGTGTCCTTACCCTTAGGCTTCTGATTATGCAGTCACATGAGCATAAACGGAATAGAAGGATCCGTGCAGGGTTGGGTGACCTGTTGTTATAACACCAAGTTGGCGAAAAGCTTGAAAGATGGGTGTTAATTGTTAAATAAACTAAGCTCATTTGGATTCACACCATGTTTGCATTCTGTTGCAGGGATACCAAACGGTTTTGGAACAACTCCACTTACACCATCTGCCAGAATATCAGCACTTAATATTGTAGGGGACCTGTTGAGGAAAGTTGGGGTAAGTAATTGTGTGGTGGAGGAAATCCCCTAAACCAGGAACCTCTCTCCTGTGCAGTATGAATGTTGCTGGGCAGGTATTGCTTAGCTTAGTAGAGACTGCAAGATACTCTGAGTTCTTTAAAGGAAAACTGTTTACTCAAAACTAAGTTTTGGTTTCTTGTTCCCACCCAGGCCTTGGAATCTAAGCTTGCGGCTTGTAGAAACTTTGCCAAGGACCAGGCCTCTCGGAAATCCTACACACCTGTCAACTTGAACAGCAACAGTAGCAGCAGTGTATTAAACAGCAGTGGGGTAAAATACTCTCACGCGGGGCACACGTCATTCTTTGACAAGGGGTAAGTTTTTACATGACTCTGAGCGACTCTGCCTTACGAATCCAGAACCCCCATTAAACTGTATCCAGAACTATGAAGGTCTAGGCCACACGTAACAATTTTCCATGCCTGAATAATGTGTTACATTTGGCCAAGCCCTGCAGGCTGAAATAATCTGTGTTTTTCTCCCTTTTGCTAGGCAGGAGAAGGTCATTTTCCCCACGTTGTTTATGGGTAATTAAACCTTAGCCGTTAAGCTGCATGCTGGTGTTTCTGGGTGACAGCATTAACCATTTATAACTTGAGAATCCTGGACTAATGGCATGGGGCACCTCTTTAACCAGACTAGATGTAGAGTTCAGCTGCTCTCTCTGTAGTCTCTTGGTCTGAAGGTGACAGGGAGGAGAGTAGCGTAGGTTTGGTTCATGTAATAACTCGTAGATATACAGCAACGGCCGGATGTCTTGTCACTGATGAAAATTGATATTTGGTGCCATTGTTCTTTAGTGGCTTTCATGGCACAGACTCCCGTTTGAACATACTTATTTCAGACTGGGGATCCATTTACAGGAGTTGTCGGGGGCTCAGTCACAGTCTGCAGTGCTCCCGTGTCTTTACATGAACACAAGCCCCAGTGTTCCCAGCTTCTTTGAAGGATGGCTATGGTCATGCTGCACATGGAGTGCTGAAGATTTACTTCTCTGACCCAGGACAACCCTGTCCATGGCTTTCCATGCATTGCCATTTTTACATTTTTTCATGTGTTTGGGGCCTTATTGATTTAAAATAAGATACCAAAGTAAATGGTCATTTAACAATCATGCTGGAAGCAAAATAAGAATGAGACCGCTCCAAGCTCCCCCTTGTTTCAGGCAGCTCCCAGGGGCCAGGTGCTCAGTCCACAACGTCCCCACTGTAGCAATAAATCTGCCTAACGCATTTCGGGAATCACTCCCTTATTGTAAGAGGCCGTGGATAAATCCGCTTAACGCGTTTCGGGAATCACTCCCTTATTGTAGCAGGCTGCGGATAAATCCTCCTAATGCGTTTCGGGAATCACTCCCTTATTGTAGCAGACTGAGGATAAATCCGCCTAACGCCTTTCGGAAATGCGTTAGGCAGTTGGCTTACTATGATAAATTTTAAACCAGAGTGCGGTCCAGTCAATTCTTTTTGTTGGCTATTTAGCAATCATGGCCTCAGTGTGACATTCAGTAGCTCCTATTCAGATTGTATTACAAGTGCCCCCAGACTGCGGTTTAGATATCAGTAGCTGCTGCTTTGCATTGCAGAATTGGACCTTATTTCCCCACCTGCTCGGCACCAAAGAGCAGTTTATATTGTGCTTTCTTGTTGGTGAGGGAAGACTGAGTTCAGTAACTGCCTGTAAGCTATAAGCTTTGCATCCAGATGGGAATTTCATTTGTTGTTATAATTTACACCCTGCCCCACAACAGGCTTTACCAGTTAAGCTTTTTTAACTTTAACAAAGGGCACTTTCGTGGATTAATTGTACGGATGCTGCTGGGTTTATTGCTTTTTTGCTGTATAACATGTAACCTCTTGGCAAATATTGGGAGCAGCCTGAACCTTTCCCCCAGAGGAGCCTGACAACTTACTGCATGGAAATAATACATATCCAGCTGTCTTCTCTCCAACCCACCTTGGCATTTCCCTCTTCTCCCTTCCATGTAGTTGATTGTTACAGACAAGAGGCCATGAGATCTCTGCAACAGAGCGTAGGACTCAATGGCTCTCACTTATCCACTTGGCCACCCAGGCCTAAAGGGAACTCAGAGAAAGCTTTAGCACAGGGGGTGTCTTATCAATGGTTTCCTCCTTGTGAGGCCTCTTCATTGACTCTGAATCTCTGATAACTGTATGAGCCGCCCAAGGGAAGGCACGGGCCTTTGTACTGTACAATAGCTGGAAACATGTCTAAATGGTCAGCTCTTTGAGCAGGGACTTCTTGATTATGTGCCTGTGGCTCTGATCACTGTGTTTTTGGTTTGTTACATCACTGTAGTAACTAAATAATCCATGCACTGCTTGGGCAACACCTGAGTCAATAAACACGGAGGATTCATTACACACAGCTGAACTGAAGATGTTACAGTTGTACCCTGATTGTGTCTTTCTTTTACTATAGTTATTGTGGCAACTATCTGCGGGGGTATTAGCCCAGTGTAACAGAGCTTGGGCTAAGATACGAGAGTCTCCTTCTAACTGGCAGTCTCTGTATTTTCCCTTTTTCTCAATTGATGATCTTATGAATTCCATCATCATACTGTTAGCAGTGATCCACATGCCTTGGCTCTCCTTGGAGTCTTGTAGCTGAGCAACACCATGGCTACAAAAACTCGTATTTGTGCCTTTAAATAGGCGTTTCCACGCAGCCTGTTCATTCCAGCTTGCCTGTGTAAGGACATGATCCAACAAGGACTCAGGCTGATTCTGCCTGTAACTCTATCACTGATTAAACTCTATAAATCTGCCCGGATCTGAAGAGAGTGCTTGCTGTGAGCTCATTCCTTCTAATAACCTGTGTCCCCTGGCATAGGGAGTGTTCTGTACTAATCATGTAACGCTCAGAATGGAGTTACATGGAGAGTCCAAAAACCCCAAAGTATGTTTTTATGGACCATGTTCTAGAGTCCTGCGCGGAACCAATTTCTAAGATCTGGACCCGAACCCGCAACCTGAATATTTACCCACTTTGATCCGCTACCCGACCCCGCAACTGCCTTAATCGCAACCCGCCGACCACGATCAAACAGGAAGTGATAGTGCTGCAAACCGGAAGTGACACCATAAAAAGTGGGCGGGACAGACACAAGTTTTTTAAAACATTAAAAGGAGTCAAATATAGACAATATTACATAAGATAACAAATTTAGATGAGACCCGCAACCCGACCCACAACCCGCATCTATACCCGCACCTGAAAATCCTCCTCTCATTCTGCAGGGTGCCCGACCTGCTGCAGGACTCTACCATGTGCATTACATGGGATTGATTCATTTCTATAAGGCAGGTTAAATACGAAAAAGTTGTTTGTTAAATATAGCAATATACATTTTCTCAATATTTAATATTTTCAATGGAATAGAATTTTAAAAATGCCTTTATGGATGTAGATCATAAACGAAAACATCACTAAAAGTAGACCTCACGTTAGAGTAAAGTATGGGCTCTCCTGCTATAAGGGGTTGGTGTGTGTTTCTGCTTCAGGCTGAGGGATATGGATAATATTCCGCCTAATAACTATAGGGACCTCTCTCTATGTTCACCCTAACAGAGTATGTGCCCCCCAATAAGCAATGCCCTCCCAGTCCCTCCTTGAGTTTATCCACACAGTATAAATGGGAGCAGCCGCTTGTTAATGTATCCGCTCTGTCAGTATGAATATACAGGACCCCCCCAAAGAGATGTAGCCAGACCCATTCTTCTATACAAATATACAAATGGGAATAACGGGAAGAACCTGTGAATATTCTAATGTAGCTCAACTTCCTTCCAGCTTTACAGTAGCCATTGTCATGTTCTGCTTCTTGTTACCCCCACATAACACTATTAATATATATTTTTTTTTTTTATTTTCAGGGCAGTAAATGGTTATGAACCCCCAGGAGTTTTAGGATCCCGGCCTCCGTCCCCCCCAGGAATGC
Organism: Xenopus laevis; assembly: GCF_017654675.1. Classification (NCBI taxonomy): domain Eukaryota; kingdom Metazoa; phylum Chordata; class Amphibia; order Anura; family Pipidae; genus Xenopus; species Xenopus laevis. The sequence goes on along the minus strand of NC_054387.1, from coordinate 52,561,844 downwards.
TTCCGCTTAGTGTATGAGACGGAGACTTTCATTAATTATTTATATTTTTTTTCGGCATAAGAACAAAACTTGCTACGGTTTAAACCACTTTGCTGCCTCTCCTCTCCCCGGCAGACATGGGGTTAAACACTATGTGATTGAGCTGCACTACATCATCTCCTCTGCTGCCTCTCTGACACTTCATAAGGACTTGTCCTCCAGTTCTACCCGTGTATCGTGGTTTGTTAATCGCCAACGAAACCTCACCCACTGCTATGGTGACTAATAATGCTCCAGTATGGCATCTTCCCCCATCATGCCTTGCCTGAACTTGCCCGGGGGTAACCTGACGCAGCAGGTGAAAAGACAGAAGGAAGGGCCTTTTCTCACCTGCCAAGCACTACTTTTTGGGGGTTCTGGCCACCCCAGGAATCATCCATCTACGTTACAGGGTTAAAGCTGACCTCATGTCGGCATTTGTTTATGGTTAAACAGTGTTGTTGGAATATATTTTGCTGTGTTACAAATAGGGCTTTAATCTGACCTGCCGGGTCTCTTGGTACCATTGTGGTCTTTCCAGCTCTATATTATATATATATATATATATTTGTGTATCTCCCCCCCCCTCCTCATAAATACATGTAGATTCCACCCAGTTTGACTTAACAATGTCCAATTCTGTATAATCCCACTCCATTTCCAGCCCTACACCTCAATCCCTGACTCTAAGTCTTCATTGGATCCTTCCTGCACATTACTTTTAAAGCACACTTAATTTTAACCCCTAGTTAGCCTATATATATATGTACATATGTTTCTTTCCCCTTTCACCCTTGAACCTCAATGTTGGAATTGTGATATGATGGTTTACATTTTCCTTTTTTTTTTTTGTTTTTGTTTTTACTGTACATAGATTTGTAAAGATAATATTTTTGGCCTAAGATATTTGTACATAACTTGGGCGCTGTAGCTATATTTATTGAGAATTCTATACGGCATGTTTAAAGGAAGGCGATGCACAGTCCCACGGTTGCTGTCAACGCGCGCACACGAAAAAAACAAAAAACAAGATGGACTCGGCGTCATGGTTGTGAAACGGTGAATATTTTTAAAAAGAATAAAAATCTTCAACGTGTAAAATGGGAACTGGCAAGTTAATGATGTATATAGCATGAGAAAGATCTCGGGATATTTCCTAGTGCGTCTCGGCTCTGTGTATTGAAACAAGGAATAGGATGTCGGACACCGGGAGCAGCTGATTCATGGATTCATGGACTTGCTGTTGCTCCTGTGAGGGATCAGCAAACAGGGGTCATCCAGGAGGTAAACTCATTCCTGTTCTACTTGTGCTGAATGGGGTTATTGTTCGCGATGCACCAAATTCACTATTTTAGATTTGGCCGAACCCCCAAATCCATCGCAAAAGATTCAGCCGAATACCGAACCAAATCCTAATTTGCATATGCAGGCGCTCTAGGTGCTGCTCCACACAGACTCACTGTCTTATCCCATTGTCCCCTTGCGTCTCTGCATTGAATGGCAGTGCTGGAAGCCCATCTTCTGCCTAATAGAGTCAATATGAACCCCAGGAACATCTCTAAAGGAGACTTCCGGAATAGCAGAGTTGGTAAAGAGTCGGGAAGGTCATTGGTTAGATTCCCACCTCTGCCAAAAACTCAGTGCCAAAACAGCTCTGGTTGGTTGTGCTTCAAATATCTCTGGAGAGTGATGGAAAGACAAGTGCCAGATGTCCATCATCCGCCTTCCATTTGGCTGTACCTTTTTCGTACAGGGGTTGTCCTAAGCTACCCAGGGGCGGGAAGGGGAAAACATCTTTTACTTCCTTGTTTTGTACAAAAAGTCACCCAATTTTCCCTCCCTTGCATATGCAAATTTGGATTTGGTTCGGCCGGGCAGAAGGATTCGTCCGAATCCTGCTGAAAAAGGCTGAATCCCGAACCAAATCCTGGATTTGGTGCATCCCTAGTTATTGCACAATGATCTCTGCTGATTCCACATCAAATTAAAGCGTTTGTTCACCTATGAATTAACTTTTTGTATGTTATAGCATGGTCAATTCTCAGCAACTTTTCAATTGGCCTTCAATTATTTATTTTTTATACGTTTTTAATTATTTGCTTTCTTCTTATGACTCTTTCCAGCTTTCAAATAGGGGTCACTGACCCCATCTTAAACAATGTATTGTTATTGCTAGGGATGCACCGAATCCACTTTTTTGGATTCGGCCGAACCTCCGAATCCTTTGTGAAAGATTTGGCCCAATACTGAATCCTAATTTGCATATGCAAATTAGGGGTGGGAAGGGGAAAACATTTTTTACTTGTTTTGAGACAAAAAGTAATGCAATTTCCCTCCCTGCCCCTAATTTGCATATGCTAATTCAGATACGACTCCTGCTGAAAAAGGCTGAATCCCGAACCGAATCCTGGATTCAGTGCATCCCTAGTTATTGCTACTTTTTATTACTCCTCTTCCTTTTCAGGCCTCTCCTATTCAAAGTCCAGTCTCTTATTTGTATTAATGCGTGGTTGCTAGGGTAATTCAAACCTTAGCTGAAATTACAAACGGAAGTGCTGCTTAATAAAAAGCTAAATAACTTTAAAAAAAAAACACAAATAAAAATCAATTGCAAACTGTCTCAGAATATCTCTCTCCACATGATATAAAAAGTTAACAAAAAGGTGAACAATCCTTTTAAAGGGGCAGGGGCCACTGTGCCAAAATGTGAGTTTTCTTGGAGGGCAGAAAACGGCTTTGAATAACAGTAACTGCTAGATATGAGTTAAGTCAATGGCAGACAGACAGAAGGGTTTGGGTGGTGTCATTATCATTATTTAACCCAGTACAGGAAACAAAGGCAGCTTCTTCTAGGGGAGATTAACCTGCTTATTTGCTGCTTCTTTCCATACAATAAGCGACAGACTAGGCCATACACTGGCAGATTTAAGATGATGATTTGGTCCCTTCAGATTCAGTCAGCAGTTTATCTGCCAGTCTCCCACAGGCCTACCCAACCAAGATCTGGCAGGTTTGATTTTGCAGGTGCATCGAGGACTAGATCAATCCTCATCCTGATGGCCTGCATAGTGACAATTATGAACCAATCACTGGCCAGAGGCTCAAACAATTGGGTTAGCCCAATAGTGTCCATCCCAAGGATATTAAAGATACATCTGTTTAGTGACCTTTACATGTAGGGCCAGCTTTATACAGGGAACTCTTGGCATCACTCATGTATTATAAGGGATAATGTACCCCCTACTGTATATTATAAGGATATTAGAAGTCACTGAGTTCTGTGACCATATAAAGACACAAGGCTGCAGGCTGAGTTATACAGGGAACTTTGAGTATCACTCATGTATTATAAGGGATAATGTACCCCTACTGTAAATTATAATGATATTAGAAGTCACTGAGGGGTTCTGTGACCATATAAAGGTACAAGGCTGCAGGCTGAGTTATACAGGGAACTCTGAGTATCACTCATGTATTATAAGGGATGATGTACCCCTACTGTAAATTATAAGGATATTAGAAGTCACTGAGGGGTTCTGTGACCATATAAAGGCACAAGGCTGCAGGCTGAGTTATACAGGGAACTCTGAGTATCACTTATGTATTATAAGAGATAATGTACCCCCTACTGTAAATTATAAGGATATTAGAAGTCACTGGGGGTTCTATGACCATATAAAGACACAAGGCTGCAGGCTGAGTTATACAGGGAACTCTGAGTATCACTCGTGTTATAAGGGATAATTTAACCCCTACTGTAAATTATAAGGATATCAGAAGTCAATGAGGGGTTCTGTGACCATATAAAGGCACAAGGCTACAGGCTGAGTTATACAGGGAGCTCTGAGTATTACTCCTGTATTATAAGGGATAATGTACCCCCTACTGTCAACTTTACAGTGAGTGATATCCAGAGAAGATAAAGGATTGTATGGTGCTGGCAGACAGAGGAATAGGGGTATGAAGGAGGCTTTCATTTCAGTACAGCTGCTCTTTTCAAGGCTTTTCAGCTGCAGTCCTATCAACTCTCCTCCAGAGAATGGGCAGTAGATGTAGACGTCCAGTATCCTTCTCTATACAGGCAGCAATAGTCACAAAGCATTAAATATAAATAAAGCTGCAGTGTTTCTCCCCCTAAGCTGATAACTTCTTTGTCATGTGCTGGAGCCACTGCATCAGCCTGAGTGCAGACACATGGAGCGCATTTCAGCATCAGAAGCGCTTGTGGATGTGTTTTTGCTTTGAAATCTGCTGTTTGTGGGCCGATGCAGTGGCTCAAGCACACGACAAAGCAGTTAGGAGCAGATTTTTATTCACAGGCTGAGAATGTGACACTAGCGTAAGCCTTATCATTACACAATTTTGCCACCAGCTAAAAACTGCACCAGAAACATGACTGACACCTTGCAGTGAAACAAAACCCAAATCACTATTATACTCTATCCTTACACAAGATCCTATATTCAGTTCATACCTGACTTGATGGTATTCAGCCCTGCCCTCTAGTGGTCACATACTGTAATTACTCGTCTTTCCATCATTACTAATCGACCATGTCAATTCTTTTTTAAAGGGGTGCTTCACCTTTAAGTTAACTTTTATTATTTTATAAAATGCAACTTTTCAGTAGTCGTCTTTTTTTTTTCGTTTTTGAATTATTTCCCTTTTTCTGACTCTTTCAAGCTTCCAGTTGGGGGTCACTGACCCCATCTAAAAAACAAATGTAATGTAAGCCTGTTATTGCTACTTTTTATTACACCTCTTTCTAGTCAGGCCCCCTATTTATAATCTAGTCATTCCAATGTGTGGTTGCTAGGGTAAATTGGACCCTAGCAACCAGATTGCTGGAGAGCTGCTGAATAAAAATAAGCAATTGCAGATTGTCTCAGAATATCACACTCTACATCCTACTAAAAGTTAACTCAAAGGTGAACAACCCCTTTAAACACATTGCCTCCCTTTAGATTGTTGAGTAGAGACTAGGCTCAAGGCCCAGGCACCAGTCACACCACAGGTAGGTCAAAAGAAGGCAAATAATTCAAAAACTATTAAAAGAAAAAATGAAGACCAATTGAATTAGTCGCCAGGCGACAAAATCTCCCCGAATCTCCTCGTGTGGACTAGCCCCTAAAAGTTAACAGAAAGGGGAACCACCCCTTAAAGGTTATTTGCCTTTTTTCCCGACTCTTTGCCGCTTTCAAATGGGCGTCACTGACCCCATCTAAATAACAAATGCTCTGTAAGACTACAAATGTATTGTTATTGTTACTTTTTATTACTCATCTTTCTATTCAGTCCTCTCCTATTCATATTCCAGTCTCTTATTGAAATCAATGCATGGTTGCTAGGGTAATTTGGACCCTAGCCACCAGATTGCTTAAAATGCAAATTGAAGAGCTGCTGAATAAAAAGCGAAATAACTGAAAAACCTTAAATAATAAAAACCAATTGCGAATTGTGTCAGAATATCAGTCTCAACATCATACTAACAGTTATCTCAAAGGTGAACCACCCCTTATGTATGGTGCCCCTATGGTTAGCACTAGGGATGCATCGATTTCAGGAATCGGTTTGGAATCCGGCCTTTTTCAGCAGGATTCAGCCAAATCCTTGTGCCTGGCCAAACTGAATCATTGCATATGTAAATTGGGGGGAAGGAAGAGAAATCACATGACTTTTCGTCACAAAAGAATAATTTTTTAGAATTTTTCCTTTCCTAATTTTGCATATACAAGTTAGGATTCGGCCTACTCTTTCACCAAGGATTCAGGGAATCCCAAATAGTGGATAGTTAGCACTGCTGTTCACATACAGCCTTGCTGCAGACATTTTTGTACTGTCTATTAGTGATGTGCGGGCCGACCCGATACCCGCGGTTTTACCCGCGGGCGGGTTTGGGTCGACCTCACAGTGCTCGTCGCGGGTTGAGCTCTTCTCCTGCTCTCCCCGCCCGCCACCTTCAAATGCCGGCATCCAACTTCCAGATATCCTAATATCCTTATAATTTACAGTAGGGGGGTACATTATCCCTTATAATACATGAGTGATACTCAGAGTTCCCTGTATAACTCAGACTGCAGCCTTGTGTCTTTATATGGTCACAGAACCCCTCAGTGACTTCTGATATCCTCATACATGAAATTAAACCGTGACACCACATCCTGGAACACCAGCTAAGAGTGATGAGGACAATCCCTTTAATCCAGACACAGATATTTTCTGGCCGGCGCTGGTGACCGTTTACACTGAATGGGAGAAAAAGTTGCAGAAGTCCGGTTTGATTTTCATGACAAAACCCTTTTCCTAGGAGCTCGTCCGTCCCTCTGTCCTTCCCTTTGTGCGGCGCACAGCAGCTTCTTCCAATAAGACAGGCAGACCCCTGTGGTATTCTATAATGAATACGTTTATTGTCTTACAAAATTCTTTGTCTAGAAATATGGGCTATACAGAGGGGAGGGGCGGAGGCGGGTTTAGCAGAAAGGGAGGAGTCTGCAGCTGTTATGTGTTAAAATAAAAAATAATATATATGATAATGAATGCAGACAAATGCGCACACAGAGCTACTGTGATCTGCGCTGAACCCTGTGGGGCCACAAATGCTTACTAAAGGATTTAAGCTAAACAATGAACAATACAAATAAAGTGATATGTCCAGCACATGACTGAGGCTTCTGGGTAATACTGATTGATCTGTTCATATAATAACAAAGCGCAAAGGACGACTGGATTGGTCGGTGGCAGGAGGATATGTCATTTTTTTGAATGATCTCAGATTCTAAGTGTCTAAGGCACCATTTGTCTTATGTTTGAATATAAAAGGGTACAGAGTTTTTGGCTGACTCTGGGGGCAGGTTAAATGTATTATAACCTGGTTATTTCACACCCTGTGTATACAAGCCTGAGCCCAAGTGTCATATTCTCTAAATGCCAGCCTGAGGGTGTCACACCCTGCCAACACAGGCCAGGGTGTGGGTATAACATTCCACCAATAGAAGCCTGGGAATGAGTGCCCACCCCCCAAATACAGGCTGATGGGTGGAGTCACATTCTGCCTATCATTGGAGTCACATTCTGCCTTTTGTTTCTGGAACCAATGGCCCCCTTCTACCCTTCCAGAAAAGGAGGGGGGAGGAGCAATGAAAGGAAAGGGCTTCACAGTTGAGTTCTTCTGCTGTCAATAGAACAAGGGTGGGTGGGGGAATGTACCAGCTGCAAGAAGCAAGGGGTGAGAAATTAAATCACATACCCGCCACCCTCACCCCACGTGGGATGGGGCCACAGACGCAGTGTTCAGGTTCTTCGCATGATGCCAGAAGATGGAGAGAAAAGTCTAAATGGAGATCTGAAGAGCTGGGTGTGTAGCCCCTCGGGGGCAGATCTGGGGCTTTTGTGGGGAGTTCAGCAGAACAAGTTCAATGAATCTGTATTTTGGAATTAAAAAACAAAAACAAAGCACTTTTTGCCAGTGAGGGGGATCGGCCGCTTCAATGCTCAGGTTGTCCTGACTAAGAGCTGCGGGGCCCCTGGACCCGGAGCGTCTCACTCAGCTGCTACTGGGACATCGTTGACTTCCGGGTTTTTAGTTTCCATTTCATCATCGGAGATATCCAGGGACGCTCCCTCTATCTGCAGCTGCCGCCGGCCTGAGCGACTGGAGGAGGAAGAAAAGGACACTGGGCCGCCCCTTCTGTGGGAAAGAGGGGGAAAGTTTATTGGTACACCGGGAGGGCCCATACTTTACTAATACAGGGTCTTACTTTAGTGATGTTGTCTACTTATGATCTACATCCATAATATCACTGTTAGCATTCTGTTCCATGGAAAATATTACTTAAAGGAGTTCATGGGCGCCATCTTCTTCTCTTTGGAATGAAACCGGCGTGTTGGCACATACACAGTTGGAGCAACAACTGCGCATGTGCCGAAACTCATGAAAATTGCAGAAGCGCCGGTCTCATTATGAAGATTACTGAAGCAGCTGAAGATGGCGCCCGTGAACTCCCATGCCTGAATCGCCACTGAGGGGGTAAGTAAAACATTAGGGGCGTTTGGCTGGGGTAACACTTAGGCTGGGGGGGGGTCTATGTAAGGTAGGGTTTTTTTTTAAGTTTAGGGTTGTATTCTCCTTTAAATATTATATTGATTTTATTGAAGAGAATTTATATTACTGTATTTAAAAAAAACTACTATTTCTTATATAACCTTAAAGAGATACGGACACCAGAAAATAACCTTTTTTTTAATATCTATCATAACATTATCTTTGAATGCTATTTATATGATGCTTTTACATTACATCTCTTACCCCATGTTTCTCTATGAGTGGGCTGCCATATTAGTGCAGCGGTAGTCTGTGAGCGTAAGAAACTCTAACTGACAGGTTAAGAAGGGACCGTCAGGTTGGCAAAACAGTCAGGTTTAGGAACTTCAAGTGACAATTACTTACAAAAGCAGAACTATCAGTGAAAAAAACGATCAACATGACCTATAGATAACTTTTAATGTAGATTAATATTTTGAATAATAATTTTTTAGTGTCAGTATCACCTTAACATACTAAATATGTGAATGAAAAGAATAAAACAGGAGGGTGATTTAGTCAAGCTGCTTGTTGACTGTCTCTTGAGATCTACTGATCACCAGCTAAAGGTCTACTGGTAGATCCCGATCGACCTTTTGGGCACCCCTGTGATACATTAATATACAGTAGGCAGGGCAGTGAAGCAGTTGGGGGAATCATGTGACTTCTGATCTCACCTCAGCCTGTTCTTCAGGGTGGACACTTCCCGGCTCAGCACTTCATTGGCCTCTGTCGCATCATCAAGTTCCCGCTGGAGTTTGCGCCGTGATGCGTTGGCCCGAGTGGCTTCCTCTTCGGCCTCCTCCAGTTGTCTCTTCAGCTGTTTCATGCGGGTATTGGCCTTTTCCATCTGTCACAGGAATAGATGTTAATCGTACTGACCTTGGCACTGAGCCATTAGAGTCTTATCTGTGCCCCTTGGTACCTGCTCTTTGTACTGGTCCGCGTGCCTGCGCTCATCCTCCACTTGCATGAACACCTCTTTCAATTTCTTCTCAGTCCTGCGCACCAGTTTGTTAGAGGCAGCTCGTTCCCTAGGGGATAAACAGCAGTCTCTCGTTCATAATCAATTCCTCCACTAGAGGGAGCTGTCATATCCTAAATATGTACCATAATTCCTGCAGATGTGCTCCAGAGGGCAGTTTGCTTAAAGGGATTCTTATGGTTTCGTTTTAATCTCTAAATTACACAGTTTACACTGCAAATAATTCACTCTATCATATAAAATTTCATTCCTGAACCGTGTTTTTTTTTTTTTGCTGTAATATTGGTGTGTAGGCAGCCATTGCAGGTCATTTTGCCTGGTCATGTGCTTTCAGAAAGAGCCAGCACTTTAGGATGGAACTGCTTTCTGGCAGGCTGTTGTTTCTCCTACTCAATGCAACTGAAGGAGTTGCAGTGGGACTTGGATTTGTACTATTGAATACTATCATATCTACCAGGGAGCTGTTATCTGTTTAACCTCCCATTGTTCTGCTGATGGGCTGCTGGGGGGAAAGGGAGGGGGTGACAGTGTCGGACTCGCCCACCTGGATACCAGGAAAATTGACAGGGGGGGGCCAAGGTGTCAGTGGGCCTCTTGCTTCTAACCATTTGGCTGATTTCATGGTCATTCCCTATTTCTTTATGGGAACAAAGAGGTTTAATAATGGAAGAATAAAGTATAGTATGTAGAGAAAAGAGGTTGATGTGAGGAGAAGTTTGGAAAGTGGGCCCTTAGCCTAAGGTTTTCCCATGACAGTATCCCTTTAAGTGACTTGGAAGCAGGTCTGGACTGGGATTTAAAATAGGCCCTGACATTTCAAGTAGACAGAAACCCAAACAGTCCCCTAAAGCCCAACAAAAAGTGACTGTCTATGGCATCTTACAGCAGCCCCTTTGGCATTTGCCAGAATCCACAGATTGCCAGTCACATGAGGAGGTGGAACAATTTGCTCAATGTTATAACAGGCTTCCCTGACACAAAGAACTTACTTAGCCTCCTGTTCCAGCTGCTCTTCCAGTTGTGCAATCTTAGACTCTAGAGTGGCAATAGTGGCTTTAAATTTGGACTTGACTGAACCCTCCAGTTCCTGTAGTTTGGCCTTCAGTTCCTTGTTCTGCCGTTCCAGCTGCTGACGTGCATTCTCGCTTTTCTGAGCTGAACTGCGCTCTGCAGCTAACTCAGAGTTCAGAGTGTCCACCTAATGGGAGAAGATGTAAAGTTTGTGATGACTGCATGGATAAAATGCGGCGATACAGGGAGGAGGAGGAAGAGCTGGAAGAATAAGAGCGTGGATAAAGGAAAGAGAGGAGGAAGAAGAATGGGAGAGACATGGAGGTAAAACAGCAAGAGGAAGATATGACTCAAGAAAGACAAGAATGGAAGAAGACATACAGAAAGAAGAGAGTGAAGAAGCTGAGCTGGGTTGAAGGCAAATAAACTTATTCTGAACAAAGGACTATACTCACAGTAGTCAGTAGATCAGTATGTGAGAAGTGAGATAGGGAGGCACAAGATTTGTCTGCTTTACCTGCAGGGTGGTCTTTCGGAACCGATCATTGAGCAACTCCATGTTGCTTTGCTCTTCCTCCAGCTCTTCTTCCAACTGAGCGATCTTTGCCTCCAGGCGTCGCTTCTCGTCCAGCAGGGCCGACCTATCAATGAAATAAGCAGTCAGTGTAAAGTTCAGCAAGGTCAAAACAGGTCCCCATAGGACCTCAATGGTCAGCCCACGGCTTGAGCCCTGGCCAGTATAACCAACATGAACATGGCGGCCACTCACTTTCCAGATGTACTGTTGGAAATCTCGTCTGCGAGTTCGTCCCGTTCTTGCTCTGCATGGCGCCTTGACCGCTCTGAAGCTGCCAGTTCCTGAGGGGGACATGCACTTTAGTGTAAGTATAAGGAAGGGTCCCGACCCAGTAAGCTCCACTCCCTTTGGTTCCAATGTCCAGACCATGTCTCACCTCCTGCAGCTGAAGAATTTCAGCCTCTAGGCCCTTCAGCTTCTTCTCATTCTCCTTGGACTGAGCAAAGATGTCGTCTCGTGATGCCCGCGCCTCCTCCAATTCCCGCTGATAATCCTTCATCTGGGCCTAAAAACAGGGGAAAGTTATTAACCAGAAATACAGTTGCAAATAGCTAGAAAGATCATGTCATGCTTCCAGAAAAAAAGTCAAAATGGAGTCACTTAGGCTTTTATAAACAGGATGGGAAGATATCACACAATGAGAAGGCAACTGCAACCCAATTAAATCTACATTGCTCTAGTGGACTTGTGATGTGATGTCTGGGATCACTCCCAAAGACACACATATATGGACGTCCAACTCCTCGTACCTGAAGCTTGCGGAGCTGTTTGATTGCATCTTCCCTGCCTTTATTTGCTGCTTCGATCTGGGATTCCAAGTCCTTCATATCCATCTCCAGCTTCTTCTTGATGGCCACAGCCATAGCTCTCTGCTTGCGCTCATCCTCCAACTCAGCTTCCAGCTCCCGTACCTGGAAAACACAAAGAGGTGCTAATATTACTTAGGCCTTGTGCCATTACAGCCTGGAGAGGATGGATTAAAATCTGGGCTAACTATATATATATATATATATATATATATATATATATATATATATATATATATATATATATATATATATATATATATATATACACACACACACACACACTACACTCCTATTGCCAACACTGTGCTTCCCTAGGTTTCAATCTCCATATGCCCTACCAACACTGCTCACCTGTTTCACCAGTGCCCGTTTTTTCTCTTCGTTCTGCTCATCCCGGGTCTGCAGGTCCCGTTCAAACTGAGCTTTCATGGCCTGCATGTTCACTTCCAGTCGCAGCTTGGCATCCTCCGTGCCTTGCAGTTCATCCTCCAGCTCCTCCAGTTGAGTGCGCATCTCCTCCATCTGCTGCTCGAGCACACGTTTTGACTTCTCCAGCTCGTGCACCTGTCAGATACATAGAGGCTCATTCTCTCAGCTGTCAGCTGAAGGGCATGGTGGGAGGGCATTGGCAGGGAAAGAGGTACAAAAATTATGTATAATGACTAGAACTGCACAGTCGTAATCTGATCCTGCATGGAACTTGGAGATTATGGAGAGATGAGGAGACATTCTTCCTATTCTGATGGTGGAACTTACGTTCTTCCCCACATCATCCTTGGAACTCATTAGATCCTCCATCTCTGCTCGGAGCTGTTTGTTCAGCCTTTCAAACTCATCTCGAGCTTCCAGAGCTTCATCCAAGGCTCGGGCCAATGATAGGGCCTTGGTTTCCTTCTCACGGGCATCAGCCTCAGCTCGGTCACGCTCCTCTGCATGTCGAGCAGAGATGTTCTTCTCCTCTGCCAAGAGCTAATGATAATGTCAGATAAAAATAACATTAAATAATAATAATAATAAAGAGTGTGCCACCAGGCCTGTTGAAGTGTTATGGCTACTAACAACCTTCTCATTTCTTAGTCAAAATAAAGGGTCACCTGATCAAACTTCTTCTGCTTCTTCTCCAGGTTGGACACAATCTGCCTTTGATGATCCAGATCCACCATCAGATCATCTAATTCCTGCTGGAGCCGGTTTTTGGTTTTCTCTAGTTTCTCATTGGCAATGCATTTCTCTTCCAACCTCTGTCCCAGACCCTCCATGTCCTTCAGGAGCTTCTTCTTTACTTCCTCCAGGCCCTCGATGGTGCCAACATCATCATCCACTTTCTTTTTAGTCTCTGTCAGCTAGATATGGGGTGAGAGGTTGAAACCAGTCATTCATTTTGCAGTACAGATTATAGTGATGTTGTAACTGCCTCCCTATGCCAACTACCGACAACACCATTTACTTTCACTTGAGCAGAACATTATTGTTATTGCTACAGTTTCGATCACTCGAAACATATGCCCAATTCTCTCATTCATCACAAAGGAGCCATTTGCCATTCTTCTCTCTTCCAGTATATCTTTATTACTGCGTGCTCTTATCAGCCACTGCTGCAGGCTCATAGGCTGCCTACTGGCACAAATAACACACTATATGTGTAAAACTGTCAGTGCTATGTACCTGAGACTGCAGGCTGAGGATCTGTTTTTCGAGGGCTTTCCGAGCCTCCTCTTCCTCTTCTTGCTGTTCCTGCAGATTGTTCTTTTCCTCCTCTAGTTGTCTGATGCGGCTGCTCAGGTTTAACTTCTGCCGGGTTTCCTCTTGGAGCAATTCCTGCAAGGGGAGAGGAATTACAATTACAGGACACCAACCTAAAGGTGACCACTCTTTCTGCATTTCTCACATTGTATGCCTCCCAGCATGGACTCATTGACTCCTAAAATAGTTCACCTGTGTGTCCTGTAGCTGAGACTCCAGGCTTGCTGCATCCTTCGCCAGCTTGATCCCTTTCTTTTCGGCTTCTTCAAGCAGAGAGGAAACATTTTCCAGTTCGTTCTATGTAGAGAGAGAAGACATAGTCAATACAGTTATGCCACTCTGCCTCTCTGTCGCTCACAGGTTGTCTTACATGGTGGAAGTTCTACCTGCAGCTTGCTGCTCTTCTCCACCATATCTGCCCGCAGACGGTCTCCTTCCAACACCTTAACATGTAACTCCTGCACCTGCCCTTCCTGCTTCTTCCTCTTATATTCAGACTCAACCTTTATCTGTTGCAGAGATTTCACCTCGGTGGCCAGCTCTTTATTGTCCGACTCCAGGCTCTGCTTGTTCTTTTCTAGGTTTACCTTGAACTGCACAGAGCACAAAGAGCCGTGAGTTAATGCTTTGGAGCCTCTGGCTGAGACAGAGTGCAGTCAGCAAGCTAGAGAGTCCCCACTTACCCTCTTGGCCTGTTCCAGCTGCTCAGAGAGCTCCTCGAGGGCTGTCGTCTGCCTCTGCCTCATCTCCTGGATCTGAGCTTCATGGTTTCTTGTCTCCTCTTCAATACTCTTTTTCAGTTCTGCCACTTCCTGCTCTCTTTTAGTCCTTAAGACACATGAATGGGTGAGAATTAGGCAGGGGGTGGGATAGAGACTGGAGAGCATTAATGACAAATACTGTTTGTTATAGGTACCTAAGTTCTTGCTGGGCTGCAGTGGTGTCTAGTGTATCCTCTAACTCGGTCTTTAGAGCCTCCAGCTCCTCACTCAGGTCTCTCTTTTGCTTCTCTGCTTTGTTGCGGGATGCCTTTTCTGATTCAAGGTCTTCTTGCAACTCAGCGATCTGTGCCTGCAATTCCCTCACCACCTTCAGCATATTGTTTTTCTGCAGAACCTCCTCATCTCCCCTAAAAATTGCAAAAGCAGAAGAAACTCAATACCATAAAAATTCCTGGAGCTTCATCACCAATCCCAGGTCAGTGTAGCCTTCTTTTTCTTCTATCCCACTAACTTGTGAGCACAGCATATAGCTTCCCTCACCTCCTTGCTCCTCCCATGAGGAGCACAGCCAGCACCTTGCATTACCATGTACCCTCTTACCGGGCAAGTGCAGCCTGTAGCTCCTCCTCTTTCTTGGCAAGCTGCAGCTTGAGCTCTTCAATTTGAGCCTGCAACTCAGCAATTTGGTCCTGGAGATCAGTAGTCTCCCCATCGAGCTTTCTCTTAGCTTTCTCCAGCTCCTGCCTCGTCTTCTCCTCCTTCTTTAGCCTCTCTGGAATACAGGCAAAGGAATATGAAGGAGTGATAACACAAAAGCAAGAAGGGGAGAAAAATGGGTGGGAACAGATTATTGGGGGTTCTCATTTTAAACTATTATATAATTTATTAAAATTAAGCTTGACACACCTTCAAGGTCTGTGATCATCATCTCTTGCTTGTTCTTCAGCTTGGCCAGATTTTTGGCTTTCTCTTCTTCCTCAGCCAGCTGAGATGTTGACTCTGCAATACGTTCCTCCAGTAGCTTCTTCTCCTAAGAAACCAGAGCAGGACAATACAATCAACACATTCAAATTCTGCTGGGTGTGGGATTAAGAACACTTTTCCTCCCTGTTGATTTGTTCCTTATACAGGTTTAACCATAAACATAAGCCTATGAGGGGGATCCTGACCTTGCTAATTGATGGCGAACCTTAAAAAATTGTTGGCAAAAGAGGGGACAGTTTATCCCAGAGCCATCACCCACCTTTATGAACTTAGAATTCTGGTCCTCAAGCACCAGGATATCTTCCTCCATCTTCTTGATCTTGGCTTCTGTGGTCACTTTTTCCAACTGCAGCTTCTGTCTGGCGGCTTCTTCCTCATCTAGCTGCTCCTCCAGGTCCTGCAAGGGATAGGGGAAGGGTCAGATATACAGCAGCAATTTACTTTACAAAGCCATTTGACCGCATGTCATGAGAGTATCCCTTTAAAAGGAGAGTGAACCTGTGCAGGGGGAACTAACCTGAACGTGTGTCTGCATCTTCTTCTTTTCGTTCTGCAACACCTGATTTCGCTCTTCCTCTTCCTCCATGCGGATCTCCAGATCTCTCAGAATCTCTTCCAGCTCCTGCTTCTTGATGGCCAGACGGGCTCGCATCTCCTCAGCTTCCGCAAACAGCTCCGTCTCTGCTTGAAGCTGCTCTGCAAGGATGTTCTTCTCTTCCACCAGCTGTGGGAATGACACAATAAGGGGGTTGGGCAGCAATGGTCTCCAGCAGGTCTGACTTCAAAAAGGATCTACAAAGCTCTGAGGGTCTTTAGGGTCAGAACAGAGGGAGAATGGGTCATGTCTAATAGCTTTCATGTCTCTTAAAAGAGGAGCGATTATTTCGTGTACCCAAACTATTGTGTGCAAACTTTTTTTTCCTTTCTCAAATGGACCGGATTATTTCTGGGAACCTGAATAAGATGTAATACAGATTTTCACCTGCTGTTGCTTTTGCTCCATTTCTACGAGTTCTCCTTCTACTTTGGACTGTTTTTCCTTGACCTTCAAAAGTTCTTCATCTTTGGAGAGCAGTTCTTCCTCCTGCCGAGTGACCTGGAGCAGCGGTTTCACCTGCAAAGAAAGACAACAGGAAATAAGTGCCATGCACTGTATATAACGTTATATGGGACAGCAGGAGAGACTAACACTTGTCTCTCTAAGTGTATTTCAAATACAATTGGAGGGATGCGCCCCACTGCACTTACCTTGGTGAAGAGGCGCCACCATTGCCAATGCCGCAGCTTAAGGTATGCAGCACAGTTTCTCTGCAGCACTTTTAGGGCGATTAGCTGCTGTTGTTTTTTGGCAAAGGCCCTGCAGGGAATTAGACAAGTTGAGGCGGGGCAGCACTGACCAACAAATGCAGCCAAAGTTTGTCAGTTCCAAAGTGTCAAAAAATGACCAAATGTTTACTTAAAGTAGGTGTTCTGTAGTGTAAATGAAACCTGCAATCTGGAACATATATAATCTACCTCAAAAGAGGTTGTACCAACAAAATCTAGGGCGAATGGCTTAATAATACTCTAAACATTGTCTCTCTTTCATGTGTACTACCAATGTTATGCATAAAATGTACAAAACGTGTCAAGTTATGATGCAAGATCTGCTCAATAAATTCTACCTGAATTTAAAAAAAAAAAAAAGTAGGTGTTCTGGTGTTTCATACCCAGGGCATTCACACCATAACCATACATTGCCCTATCATATGACTGATGTGCTGCAGAACCCAGGAGAATAATATAAACTCACTTGCGAGCTAGGTATCCCCTACAGACGGCCTGGAAGAGTATGATAATATCAGTGATCTTTAGGTCCCTTTCCTCCTCCAGATGAGCCAGGACACCAGCACGGAAGAAGATCTTACTCTGCCCAATCCTGTAAAGGTTTGGATCCAATTCCAGAGCCCGGATCTGTGGGTGGGAGGAATCAGGGTTTAATAAGGGGGCACTGTGGCCCAAGGCTCTCAAGTGAGTTTCCCACACCTCATGCCTACAAATTTCTCACACTATAAACATCCCATAACCCCCTGCTTACCATTCGCTCGCATGCCTGCTTCCCATCCATGAAGCCTTTAGGGATGGAGTTGGGTGTCAGGATCTCATATCTGGAATGGAATAACAATGCTAAGTTGCAGTTAATCAACATGCAGCAGTGAATTGGTCTCAGACACGGCATTACTAATATTCACCACTAGATGTCAGTGTGTTCCCATATGATGTTTACAGCCACACCAGATAGGCACTAAAATATTTTTCTTTATTCTTATATTAAACAGCTGATCATACTCAGTGTTGTATGCAGTTACCAAAGCAACACAAGTTGCCATAGAACTTACAATTTAAGTTATATGGCTGGAATATTTAATGACTGTGCAGGAGGCTCCTTCCTTCCTTTCATGGTTCTTAAACAGAGATGTAACTACATGGAAAGCAGACCCTATACTCCGAATGTACTAGGAGTCTGACGGGGCACGGATAAACATTTTCAGTAAACGTTTATGAAAAAGTGCTTTTTTTTTTTTTACTATGGACCTAAATTAATATTGCTGTGGGCCCACATCTCTGAAGAGAGCATTATATAAAGGTAAGAAGCTCCTCGAGCTTTATAGAATAGACTAATTGCTTGGTACCTTTGACGGAATTCCTGGAATACAATCCGGTTAGGGAATCCCTGCCGGCAGATTCGGATCCCTTCCAAGACACCATTACACCTCAGCTGGTCCAGCACTAAATGTGGGTCGAGTTTCCCTGCCTGTTAAATAAATGTGTGTTGTCAGCGCATTATTCAGAACATTTTTTCTTAAATGCATGCTCTTTAAGTTAAAAATGTTGTTTATTAGATCATATTAAAAAATCAAAAACACCCCACATGGAGCCTAACGTGTTTCATGCTTACCTAGCACTTAGTCAAAGGCAATAAATTAGATTATCAATTTTTTTTTTAATAATAATATGTTATACCTCGCTTTGTTCACTAGAGGTTTCTAGCATGCCAATAATGGTGATTTATTCTACTTATAGCTCTATAATACACATTTATATCATAAATGGTGACTTGCGATGTCATCAGTTATAAACGGTGAGTTCTGATGTCATTTCTGTCACACGACTCATTGAAATTTGTGTATTATAATAAATAAATTATGCAAAATATGAGGATATTAGAAGTTACCTCGGAGTTCCATGACCTGTATAAAAACACTCGGCTTCGGCCTCGTGCTTTTATTTGGTCATGAAACTCCTCGGTAATTTATAATATCCTTATAATTTAAAGAAGGGGGTACTTTATTCACTATATATCCTAGAATTTAGCTATAGTTATCTGCGCATTAGTCTTACAGAGTGCTCTGCAACTGCTAATGAACTGCAACAGATTTCAGCTGAGGATGCTTGGGGTTATAGTCTACCCTCCGCCCACATTTCATGAACAAGATGGTCTGTACCGGAAAAAGCACTTGGCCCACGATTCTCCTTAATGCTCACCCGCTTTTCATGATTGGGGATGATGCATCGCACAAAGTTGGGGTTGGTGTTGCGCAGAGTTGCCATCAGCTTTGTCAGGGACTCCTTGTACAGCTGCCCCACTGTGCGGAACATGCCCTTCTTGGTTTTGTATGCTGCTCCGAAAGCAGTCTCTGCCATTCCTGCTACCTGGTCTAAACCCACGATGCGATCCACTGTAGAGAAGGGGGGGCAGTTCTGTTAGAGTAGGCTTGAGAAGGCTTGATGGGTATACAAATATGGATGGCTACACCAAGCTAGGCATAGACAATAAGATCAGCTTGCTTGGCAAGTTGGCACACTAATGGGTCTTTATCCGACACACTGGGTCAAATCAGAATCATATCGTGGGCATAGTGAATCTACTCGCACAATCTAAATCTTCTTCTTGCTAGAGATTCACCTCCACATGCACAATCATAAAAAGAGACTTTCTGGTCTGTAGGTCTGGGCACAGGGTGTTCCAATATGGTACAGGTAAAGATTTTAAGGCAGTGGAATTACAGTAGGGACTCCGTGAGGGCACAATTCTGTGTAGGGATTAGTGACAATGCAATTGGGGAGTTTATCTGATTTTGCCCAAAGTGTCCCACCAGCCGCCAGACCCCTAGTCAGATGATGTTGGAAGGTGTCATTTTTAAAAAAAAAGAGCTGGAGGGCTAAAACTGGGCATTTTGAAAGAATAAGAAGTATTTGTGATTACTCCATACCATCTTTCCATAGCTCGCTCACAAACTTGTCAGAGGACTGATGAAGCAGCGTGGCAACATTGTCATTCAGAGGATCCATGTTCTTCATCAGCCATTCGTCTGCCTTATAATCCACCTGAGGAAGAAGACAGTCGAATCAGTGCTGGGGGCTCATGGATCAGTCTACATTTTTTTGCAGCAGAGAGAGTGGACCGAAGATCCTGTGGAGGTCCTGGCACTTACCCTTCCTGCGTAGTGGATGATGCAGAAATCCGCCTTGTCCTTGAGTTGGCGAGGCCTCTGGAACTTGGAGTGGGTTCCCTGCTCCTGAACTAGTTTGTCCACAAAGGATTTGTCTGTGGCTTTAGGGAACCAGCACTCTTCGTCCAGCAAAGCAAGGACCCCAGGGGGGTTGGCCTACGGAGACAACATATGGAATGGATTAGAACAGAAGGCAGTGACTTACAGAACCATGTCTCTTCTCAGATTTAATCATCTATCCAATCCCAGTGAAGTATGAGTGACGACTTACCGGCCTCTCAATGAGGTCAATACAGGGCTGCAAGTCAAGGCCAAAATCAATGAAATTCCATTCGATGCCCTCCCGCTGGTATTCCTCCTGCTCCAGTATGAACATAGTATGATTGAAGAGTTGCTGCAGCTTCTCATTGGTGTAGTTGATGCAGAGTTGCTCGAAGGAGTTCAACTGCAAAAAGTTAAATGTGAGAACTGTACTGTAATTAAATTGCAAGCTTTTAGGGCTACTTTTGGGAAAGGGTAACAGGGAAAAGGAGACACCAAACAGAAGAATGAGTTAGACTCTAATTCAAGATGAAACAAATGGAGATTCAATTTGACCCAGTGTCTAATGACAAACCTCGAAGATCTCAAATCCGGCGATGTCAAGAATTCCAATGAATGAAGCTCCTTGTCGCTTGGTGCGATCCAGTGCTTTATTGATCCGGTGGACCAGCCAGCGGAACAATCTCTCGTAGGTGGCCTTCGCCAGGGCTTCCACCGCAAAGTCAGCCTGAAACACAAACATACGGTGATGTGACCCTCTGCCCCATCCAACACGGCCGCTATCATATTCCATTTTCACAACATTCAGATCTGGCATAACATACATGAGCCCTCCTGCAACAGTCTTGTATATTTAAAAGCCACTTACCTGCTCTTTAGTCTGTGCCTTCTGCACATAGTCCCTGCCCACCTTGATGCGTGGAGTGAGTATGGCTCGGGTGAACTCCATGATGTTGAGGCCCAGCAGGTGGCAGAGTTTCTGTGCGGCTGCGAGAGTGAGGGAAATCATTATTTAGCTATACCCTCATACTGCACTAAGAGGGAAACAATATGGCACCTCCTTCTCAATACAAATATATAGAGAAGGAATGTTCTGGGCACACAATAAGCTGTACCCTCATACTGTACTGTCTAAGGGAAACAATTTGGCACCTCCTACCCATATATATATAAATACAAATATACAGAGAAGTAATGTTCTGGGCACAAAATAAGCTATACCCTCATACTGTACTGTCTAAGGGGAACAATATGACGGCTCTTACCCATATGTATAAATACAAATATACAGAGAAGGAATATTCTGGGCACAAAATAAGCTATACCCTCATACTGTACTGTCTAAGGAAAACAATATGGCTCCTCTTTCCCATGTGTAGAAATACAAATATATAGAGAAGGAATGTTCTGGGCACAAAATAAGCTATACCTTCAGGTGCCACACAGAGGTCTGTGTATATTGTATGTATATTTTGCAGGGAGCAGATCAGTTCTGAGGAGTCCTGGCAGCGCAGCCAGAGTGTGATGTGCATCTTGAAAGGCTCTGTCTCTGGGGGAATCTTGCATAGCACAGGAATGAAGTAACTGATATTAAATTACTGGCTAAACTAGCAAGAAATGAGGGGGGTGCAGACCTCGCAGATCCATTATGAAGGATAAGGACAGATTGTACCAAAAAAAGGAGAAAGCAGAGACAAACTTTATGGCACCATAACCCCCTATGAGCAAGTGCCCCAATAGGCACGAAACGCGTTAGGTATCATGTCCTAATACATTTTCTACTTTTTTACATTTGTTTTCGTATTTTTGGAGACCCTCACATTCCGTTTGGACACCATAACCCCCTTCCCCAAAGTTTAATCCTAGCAGTGATAGGGTTAAAATGGACTGAATCAAGTTTCATTCAGCAGTGTTCTGCATAGGAAGGCACCCTGATCAGATTCCCATTAGACCCTCACAGCCTCTCTGTACCCCTGGAACTATAGCAGGGTGACTGTTACCCCAATGTTTCTATATATCTGTAACCTTGTTATGAGCAAAGGGGGGCCCAGCCTGAAGGCCAGTTAGGGTGAAATTTAGGGTGAGTGTTTATTTGTGCCATGGGTACCCCTGGAACTATAGCAGGGGGACTGTTACCTTAATGTTTCTATATATCTGAAAGCTAAGGGAAGTCCTGACCAAATGATAGACCACGACGATTTAAACAAAAAATATAAGGGTGGGGCCCCACTGGCGCTGGAAATCTACATGATACAAAGCACACTCAGCAGGCGCAGGGTTAACCACAGAAATGTGTCTGATTGGGGAAACGGATCCCTTACAAAGTACAGAGTAGAGTCTTGGCGCAGACACATCCCTTGGGAGTTAAATATGTTTGGCTTTGAATTCTTGGCCTCCACTCGGCTCTCCACAGCCCGGACTCAATAAAAATAAACACGTTCCTAACGCGCTAAGCATATACGATATCCCCCCCACCCCCCGGCTCTGGGAGCCTAATTAGTAGCAAATAATGTGCAGTGACTGGGGGCCACACTCAGCGCTGACTTTGAGGTGCTTCTACTTGACATGAAACTGCAATTAGTGCAGAGACTGACTCCAACCAGTCCACTGGCTACATATGGTCATATTTGCTGGCAGTTTTAAGGTCAAAGTCTGTTGGAGTCTACATAGCCTGTTCCCCTTTCACTCTTGCTCAGTGACAACTCCCAGCATCCCTGCGCTACAGTAGCCTGAAGGTGGCACTGTAGGACTCACCTGTGTTCTCGGGCATGGAAGCCTGGTCTGTATTTCGCTCTTTCTTGAAAACAATGTTCCCAAATTGTAGCACAGCAGATACCACTTTGAGCATGGCTGAAGGGGGTAAAGATTGGACATATTTCAAGACAGTTTAATGGTCCTTGGCTGTATAACAGGCAAAAATGGATCAGTCTTGGGGTTAGATTCCCCTGCCTTCACCATACATAGATTCAGGCACTAAACTCTAGGGGTAATGAATAATTTCTGGCCCAGTTGGTGCCATTTCTAATGTAGCCCAGTACCCCAGTGACACGCAATGCTACTCACACAGTATCTCTTCATGTGAGAAGCCCATGATGTGCATGGCTTCCATTGTCTCCTGGAAGTTATCTTTGTCCTGTTGTCCTGGGATGGGGATGTAGCCATTGGAAACAAACCTGTAGTTGTTAAATCCATCTAGCAGCAAATCAGCTGTGCGGGAATGTAAAGGGGAACAGTAAGTTAGCACATCAGGTATATATGAACATTCAAATCAGCACCTCCTCCATTTGGCCACAGTGCCGTCTACAGCCTTAAAAAAATAAAAAAAAAAATAAAAAAAGCCACAGGGACAGAGCAAAATATCTGCAAAAACTCTCTCCAGCTAGTTCCCTAAAACAGCATCCCCTCTTGGCACATTTCTTTGCAGCAGCACCCTTTCCCAAGCTTGGTTCCCCACAATGATTTTCCCCACAATGATTTTCCTTACAATCAGAACCCCCTGCCAATTGGTTCCCTTGCAGACTTTATATTCCATTATTTGTGGGATAAAGCTCTTACATTTGAGGTGTTCCCCAGAGCCAGCAAGCAGCTGATAAAAGATATGAAAGGTCCTTTCATCCTTGGCTTGGCGTACAGCACGAGACTTTTCCAGCAGATCTGAAGGCTTCCGTTAAGGGTCTTGCATTGTACTAGGACAAGGATAGCCCACCCATAATACAGGCATACGTGTTGCCCCGGGGTAAATGAGTCTTTCCTAGCATTATGGGATATCCTGCTGATGTGTCACTCACAGAACAGGGCATGCTGGTACCCACAGTATAATAAGGAGTTATTAGAAACCGGTGCAGAACCTGTGTGTGTTTCTAATTACAGATATCTGTGTTTCATCTCCACGTCGGTGCGACTGGAATGCAAAGTATGAGATTCAATTTCCCCACCGTTTTCACAGAAAATCCCCAGATCAGGCTGGAGACATATAGGAAGCATATAGCAGTCTGTGACTAATAAGGGCCCTCCGCAACAATGGCTGCCATTACGATTACCCCTATACAACATTCTTCAATGCCGCCCCACCCCAGTTTAGCCAGAGAGAGAGAGAGAGGCCAGGATGCTGGGAAACGTCTGTCTTGTGCAGTCCTGGAATATTCTACCAGTCTGCAAACCACAGGATTCTTACTGGACGCCAGGGTGTCCTAAAATATCTGCCCTGGGAAGGGAGGGCGGTGGAACTGAAATCCAATCCACGAGGCGGCCATAATGCCACTTACTGCCTGCCAGGGAGATTACAGAATAAATAAGACATTTCTACACCGTTAGCATATAGTCTTCTCCCAATTCTCTAATTTTGCATAGGGTGGTAATTAGCACAGGGGGTGCACACAAGGATACAGGTCTCTATATTGGCCCCGACAATATAACCAGTCACATCAAAATTGATTCGGATGAATTTGCCCTAAAAGATAGGAAGAAACGGAAAAACCATGAGCATATGAGTGGTGGAAATGGTGAGAGGCAAATGAATACACATATACAATGCAATATCTGGCTTTTATGGAAGCTCATTTCTACCAAGCTGGCACTGCATATTGGCATACTTAGTCTCGTTACCACCGGTAACTGCCAACAATTGGGCACTCTGGCTCTGAGAAATGCCAGCCTTAGACAGATAGGGCCAATTGGGCCCTGCAACAGGGCAACACTGATAAGCATTCCCACAGTCACACAAGCTTTTCTCTTCATCTTCATTGTGAAATCTACTTTCCTCCTCATTGCCCTCATGGCTGTGCTATAAACCCCTAAGAACCTTGTCTCTTGGGGAGGTTTCAAATAGGTAAAAATTATGGTTGATGTTATTAATAGGGAAAAAAGATAAACATATTGGTATTTTTTTCCAGAAAAGGTGGCAACCCTAGTTCCAAATGTTAGTGGTGCCAACCAGGGCAGCCATCAGGGGGGAGAGTTGTAGGGGGCCCCCGAGGGTAAGGGGGGCCCTGCCACACTACACTTACTTGATTAGCCGGGCCCCCCATCTTTCTGAGAGTTGCTGACTTTGGGAAGGCATGGACGTTTAAGGGGCCCTGGCCACCAATTTTTTTAATGGGGGGCCCTGGCCACAAATTTTTTGGCCCTCACCACCAATATCTTTTTATTTTTCATTAACATGTGGGAATCCTAGCCACCAATATTTTTTTGTTTTTTTACTGTGTGGTGGGGGGTGAACCTGTGGGGTGGGGAGGGAGGACCTGTAGGTGGGGGAGCGGTGGGCGCAGCCCAGGGGGCCCAGGAAATTTTGTTGTATGGGGCCCTGTGATTTCTGATGGCGGTCCTGGTGCCAACACCCACTGCCTCTCATTGTATACAATGTACATGTACATTGGCTTTCACTGTATATAATGTGCTCACACTGTAAAAAATGTTTGGTGTGTCAGTGCCCAGTGCTTGGGGGCCACATTGTGCCATGAAATGCTGGGGGCCAAGGGAACAATAGATTGAGTTGAAAAGGCAGGTTACATCAGTAGTCACATGGAGAGGGGAAGAGGAAGGCACTATTGTGAATGTTCCAGAAAGCAACACTCCATCTAGAGGGCCCAGCAGTGGATAAGACCAGCCCTAAATTCCAGTAGGTGCCACAGCATATTAGCTCACGCATTCAGCCATCCCAGAGAACTATCATACCCCCATGCAATGCTAGTGAACCACACAAAACCTCAGGCACACTCATACAACCCAGCCTGCATTCACAGAACACAAGATCAACACAATGCTGCCTTCTTACACTCGTACACCCATTGTATTTAAACCCTTCAGCAGAGGCAGTTCTTTACCCTGACTGTCCAAGTGGTATCTTCTGATCTTATGGTAGGGGCACACACATACCATCCATAGCTGCTATTTCGGGCCTGGAATTCAGGAGCCCATTTATCTAATCAGGGGATGTCAGGACACGCCAATCAGACTGTGCAGAGAGGATTACCTGAAATAAACCAGCTGCCTCTGACCTCAATAGGAAAGCACAGATTTACAGACACTGGGGGGCAGTGCCAATGACAATATAGAAGGACTGGCTCAGTGAGAAAAACATTTGCCTGGAATTCTGGCAACCAATCAGCAGTGAGGACACTAAAATCACTCATCTTATTGGGTTACTTACAAAGCGAGAGGAGTTGTCATTTTTTACAGTCTTGGCATTTCCAAAGGACTCCAGGATGGGGTTGGCTTGGAGCAGTTGGCGCTCTAGTTCGCCCTGGAAGGAAGATACAAAACACAGAAATGCAAGATTGGAGATGCCCCCTGAAGGTAGGGCACAAGAGACAGAAGAGGGGCAGGCAGGCTTGGAAATGAGGTTTAAAAAGTAGAAGATCTGAGCCCTGGGTCCCCTACTCACCCAAAGCTTTGGGCATTCCTTGGAATAACTCAGTCATAAAGTTCCATCGAGTGACTTGATTACTCTACAGGCAAGTACCAACATAAAGGAGACACTGCCACAATGTGCCTTAAAGCACTGCCCGCCAAACAGCACCCAGTCTGCCAGCCACCCAAAGAGAACAGTCATTATCAAGGTTGAAGAGTATGTAATTAGCCCACTAATGTCATTTAATAGGATATTAACTACTTAAAGGAACACCAAAAAAGAAAACTGTTTTAAAGTAATTAAAATTGAATGTACTGTTGCTCTGCACTAGTAAAACGGAAGTGTTTGCTTTAGAAGGCCTACAATAGTTTAGAAAAACAAGCTGCTGTGTAGCTATGGGGACAGCCATTTAAAGGACCAGTAACATAAAAATATTTTTTAAATAAAGTTTCTTTCTAACGAAAAAAAAACACCAAGACAGCGCTCCTCTTCAGAAACGGCAACGATCCATCGTGCGGCCGCACAATGGATCCTAGCCCTGTCGCCGTTTCTGAAGAGGAGCACATGCAGAGAATCGGAAAGTAGTTTCTTAATAAAAGCTTTGCAATTTAAAAGTTAAAACTGTCTTGGTGTTTTTTTTTCTCGTAAAAAAGAAACACATTTTTTAAAAAAAAATGTTTATGTTACTGGTCCTTTAAGCTGAGAAAAGGCACAGGAAACCCTGCCCTGCCCCTTTTGTACTGTCATCGTCAGCGTGGATCTATAAAAGGAACTCAGAAGTCAGATGCCGGCGGGCGGGGGTTGTAGGAGGGTCTAGGTCACAACACTATAGTGCAGGTCGACAGTACATTATATTTTTATTACTTTTATACACTTTAATTTTTTGGTCTTACTGCTCCTTTAATTAACAAGATAACCTCACATTTGCAGCAGCCCCTTCTATATACACCTTATATTCCAGTGTTTCCTTTATATTGGGAGTCACTTGTAGATGCCAGCACAAGCAAGCGACCATCTTGGGCTAATGGACTCGTATTAATTGCCCAAAGGAGAAGGGGGGGGGTGTTAAGGATTGTTGTTTGGCTCCTAGTGAATAATAATATAAATACTGCTCATGAGCCAGAATTAGCCACATACAGGCCCAAGGACTGCCAATAATCTTAAAGTCTGAAGCAAAAAATGTCTAACTATCGAAATCTTTCCGTTTATAAATGGGGGACAAAACGATGTTGAGAGAATTCCAGGAATATTAATCTTAGATAAATCTCAACACCAGCAATGAAAAAAGTAAACTCTGCAAAATCCTGTTTAACTCCAAGATAAACACAAAAACTGCCTTGTGTTAACATTATGGGCAGGGTATAAAATTAAAGGGGAACACTGCTTTTTTTCCCTCAACTACTAACCAGCAGCGCTTGCATCATTTGACTTCTGGTTACCGCCAGGAAAGAGAATCTGCAGAGGATTATGGGTAACCATGGCCTGGTAGTACAGCTGTAAATGGGGCATGAGCAAAAGACAGCACAGGGTGCATTAATAGGGATAATGTCTATATATGTTATTAGGAGCACTATTTAGCAAACAAGGCCCTGCCCCACAAGCCCTAATTATTTGCGGTCGGAGGAAAGCAAGAGACTGATTGCATGAAGAGGCGGGAGGGAGCATGCAAAGGCGCAACAGATGGGGTTCACGTTTCCAACATGGAGGGACACAGGTGAGGCATGTGCGTGGTAAAGCAGGCGTGAAAAAGACAAAATTAAACCAGGAGGTGGGTGGGGTGCACTTGTAAGGTGGGGGGGCTGTATACTACTCACATACAACAACGATCCACTCTGTAAATTACAAAATGACAGTGGGGGAAAAGAAAAATAAGTTAATGGTCATGAAATACTTGGCACACTCCACAACAAATTCTACATCCCGTGGCCAAAGGGACAGGTAAACTCCGCGCCCCAAAAAAAACATATCTTGCTTAATTAAAAGGAAACTAATTCTAATTCCAATGCCCATTCATTGCACATTTTCACTGGATTTATGTGGAAATGGAATTACTAATTTAAAGTGGTGTCTGCCTTTCCCTCTCTGGGTCTGAAACAGTTACGTTCTTGTTTGCTAATCAGCTGACTTCTGCAACATTCAAGAGTCAGAGCCAGCAGTGTTTTCAAAATGTTTTATGAATGTATACTGGAAAACTGCTTATAATGCTTGCGACTAATCGCCTCTTCTTCTGGGCGACAATCTCCCCAAACTGCCTTTGCGTGTCTTCCCATAATGAAAAGTCGCCTGCGCTTAATTTTCTGAAGTCGCCCAAAGTTTCCTCGTGTGTGCTTTAGCGCAGGCAACTTTTCATTATAGCGGATGGGAAGACACGCAAAGGCAGTCTGGGGAGATTGTCGCCCAGAAGAAGAGGCGATTAGTTGCCAGACGACTAAATTCCCCCGAATCTCCTCGTGTGAACTAACCCTAAAGTGATACATATTAGATATGGAACAACTGAAGGATCGGCCCCTAACCAATGACTAGCCTATATACATGAATGGGTTAACGGAACTGGGGTAATTTTACAGTGTGTGTGACCTTATGAACAAAGCACCAAACCAGGTGCTTCCCCAAAGATAATGGAAAGGGGTCTGAGAATAAAGCAGAGGGGGAAAGGAACAATAAAGCTGCTTTCTTTGGTTTATTCTGTATAACTGTACTGAGAGACAAAAGTACGGAATAGGGAGAAGTGTAAGAAATCCACTTGCCTGGTGCTTCACGGCCTTAGGAGATTCAGTCTGTTTGCAGCAAACAAATAAACAGGCGTTAGTAGGATGCAGTTAGCAAACACCAGGAGACTGAGCACAGACGGGCAGATTTCCTTCTGCCCATGTGTACGCAGCCAACACTAACAGTTACCATCTCCAGGATTAGACTTGTATTAATGGCAAAACCAAGTCAGCTACAGCGGGGGTGTATGGGCAGGTGGAGGACCCTAGTGTCAAGTTTAATACTCTACTACTAGTTTCATCCAAATGAATATTATAGTACTGTAGATAAATGTGTACAGGGTAGGGTAGGTGTCATTAACCCTAGATCAGTATCACAGGGGCATATTGTGGATGCGGGAAAAAATAAAAAACACAAATTATCTTACATATATTCAGTGCATACATCTGGGATGACAGCCATATGCTTCCAGAAGTTGTAGTTCAACTACAGCTGTTGGGCAGTAAGCTGGAACTCTCAGATTAATACAGGTGTTTATACCGGATTTTGCCATAAAATGTAGAAACTTACGGGAATAGTGTGGTCCTTTTTCCCCTTATGGGAGGATGCGACATGAGCCAAATACTGAATGACCTTCTTCGTGTTTTCGGTCTTCCCGGCTCCAGATTCACCTCTGGGAGAAAAAGAAAGAGGTTTACTTAGTACATGGGCTGTGTGCCCATGAATGGAGTTGATTGAGAATATGCTACCACTTTTTTTTTAAATGATATTTCCTTTAATATATTACTTTGATCCAAACATTGAACGTATATCTATTAAAGGAATTGTTCAGTGTCAAAATAAAAACTGGGTAAATAGATAGGCTGTGCCAAATAAAAAAAATGTGACTAATATAGTTAGTTAGTCAAAAATGTAATGTATAAAGGCTGGAGTGACTGGATGTCTAACATAATAGCCAGAACACTATTTCCTGCTTTGCAGCTCTCTTGGTTTCCATTGATTGGTTACCAGGCAGTAACCAATCAGAGACTTGAGGGGGGCACATGGGTCATATCTGTTGCTTTTGAATCTGAGCTGAATGCAGAGGATCAATTGTAAACTCACTGAACAGATATGTACCATGTGGCCTGCCTTCAAGTTGCTGACTAACTCAGAGTTAGAGAGCTGCAAAGCAGGAAGTAGAGTTCTGGCTATTATGTTACACATCCAGTCACTCCAGTCTTTATACATTACATTTTCAGCCAACTAACTATATTAGAAATATTTTTTATTATTCACAGCCTATCTATTTACGCAGTTTTTATTTTCACACTGAACTGTTCCTTTAAAATAAATAGGTTCTGTATTCTGCCACTAGGGGGAGCATCGTTGGAAAATGGCACTGCTGCAAAAGCTCCAGAAAACTGAAATAAGCTCTTCTATTATTCCTTTCCCTTTCCTCTACATTAACTACAATACCTTGGAGGAGATCATCTCCACGCACTTTCTAAGGTCAGAATCAGACTCAAAGTAGTATATGGCATGAGAATGCTGAAAAAAAATACCTAAGTTCTGAAATTACAAATAGGCTTCTGCAAGGCAAGGACCAAACTCCCAAGCATATGGAGGAAGTAAGCAAGGAATGTGGATTACATCAAGGGTATTGGATGCTGCTGTATCTAAAGGCACAGAGATGTTGGCTACACCAACCGAATAAGGGATGCAAAGGGGTACAGGCCCCATTGCAGGAGGTCCAGAGATGTAAAATCTTGATTTTCAGGTTGCAAAAGGGCTGGGGCCTGCACTGGAGTGGGTGGCATTGGGTGGACTGTGAGTGCCATTTTGGCCGGAAAAAATCAGGGGTGTGACCTTCCATGTGTCGGCCAATATTTTTTATCGGAGTCCCGTTCAGTTGTTGGCAGGGTCCACAAAACTAGGGGCCCAGGTGACCTAATGGGCTAATAACTGGGGCTCCCTGGAGAGAGGGCCTTCTAGCTTAGTAGTATGGGAGCCTATATAACCGATAGCAGTCGTCAATAGGTGTCAAAAAGTTTTTTGGCTGGGTGAGTTGCCTGTTAAGTGCCATGCCTTCTTAGTGCCACGACTGGGACATCATTTTTTGTGGGGTACAAAATACCTTTTACGGTATGAAGAATAGGCACAAGCATAGAGAAACATCTCAAAGCAAATAAAACTGGCATGTGCAAATGCCTAAAATATTCTGTGTACATTCCACTCAATTCCAGATTTATTCTCTGCAATTGCAGGCACCAGTCTATTCTACTGAGCCCGTGCCCACAGTGTGCCAGGACGAGGGCGAGACGGACAATCCTATCCTTTTATGGCCAGAGTGAGCTTAACCCTGTCTATGGCTTTTAGATCTAAGATTCCTATCAAGCAAGAGGTCTGTAGAGAGACATTCCTCTTTAACCATTGACAGCGCTTCAATGAAATAATAGGAAATAATTTAAATAAGACTGAAATATGACACTTTATACTACTCATTGTTTTTTTTCTTTTCCTTCCTTCTACTTACCCCACCAACCCAACCCCCACCACCTACCCAGTCCAAGTTCTCCTCCAAACTTCCTATATAAAATGACTCAGTAAGCATATCATACTGATGGTCAATTGTATGTAAACCTAAAATGTTTCTCACTAAAAACTGTAAGTCACAAGAAAAGAAAAAAAAGAAATAGGATTGCCGTTGTACTCATTTGAGGTCAAAGACTGAAACAAAGTGGGCACGGCCAAAAAGCACCCTATCTATACTTTGTCTAAATAAAACTAGGGTAACTATAGTTAAAAATGAATTTCCGTTATCTGGCATGTGCAGACACTAAGGCTAAAAGTCAACCATGAACATAACTTGGTTTTGGGGCTGGTAAAAGGCTAAGTGCAACTTACGTGCAAAGAATTGATTGGTCCTCGCGATCTGAAAGATAAAAAGAAAATGCAATAATTTATTAAATTATTCCTGTAATGCTGATAATCCACACCAAGGATGGATATCTGAGAGTTGTAGTTAAAACAAACAGAGGACCAAATATTACAGTGCCCTGAATTATATGGTCTAATTATCAAGAGGCCCAACACCCCAGGTCCATGCTGGTTTCTGCTACACTGCTTTAGGAGTCAGAACCAGCAGTGCTGTCAGACTGCTGCTTCTTTCAGTAGCAATTACATTCACAAAAAAAATTAAAATGGTGACTGGCCAAAAAAAAAAAAAAAACCCCCTCCCTACAAGTGAAATAATTAAAAAGAGAGATGGAGCAAAGACAGATGGTGGGGCCCTCCCACGTTAGCCAGAGGCGTTGATGTACCAATTTGTCACGTTATTTATCTGCCCTATTAATGACAGTGAGAATGATAAAGGGCTCTGGCTTGTGTTAAACAAAGGCATTATTATTATGAGCAGACACCTGAAATCCTAAGGCAGGAATGTTTCTATCCCTATTAATCGCCCGGCAATGGGCCAATGTCACTGCTACTGCACATACCCCCCTGCACACGGGCCAAACCTCTAACCAGAGCCTATATTATAAGTAAACGCCAATGATAATAAACAGCTGCTAATTTATCTTCCGGAGATTTCGCCAATCTACAACCCCTTAATAAAGATAGTCCCAGAGTAACCCCTTCATGGCCACCAGACTTTTACCCAATTTATTCTGCTCCTGCCTGGGGGGGGTACACTAAACCCTGTACACTTGAAGTGGTGGGTACACAACCTTTTATGTCTTATGGCACAAACATAAAGCGACAGTGCAGCTAAATCTGGTGTGATTTGAGGGACGCTCAACCCCAAGGGTTACAAAGCTGAAAGGGGTCAGTTCCACAGGGGCCATTACAACTTGCCCTTTCCAGAATATTCTCTATAAAGGAAACGCTGTGGAATTTGTTTTGCTACCGAATAATGCAAAATGTAAATATATCTCAAGTGTTTTTCCATTTACAGATTCAACAAACTGAAGGGGCATATTAATAATATACGGGTCAGTCGGCAGGAATGCTGAAATTACTGAAATAAACTCACGCCAAACAGTGGGATTTATTAACCCCCTTCCTGCGGTAACACATTTTTCTTTAGGAAGCGCATGGTGAAACTACCCTGGTGTGGGACCCCGAAAGGGTTATGGGGGCTGGAATGTTGCGCTATGACAGAGGTCACATTTGTGCCTGATGAATGGCCGCTGTCCCCTATACTGGTGGAGAAGGGAGGTGAGCAGCTGTTTGAGCTCTGGCATCCGAGTGGGAGGCTGTCTGGCGTTTTGCAGCTGTTTCCCAGAAGTTGGCAACGTTCAAAATCCAAGGTATCTGCACATTCTGACCTGTCCCTCTGTGTGGGAGCCAAAAAAATAAAAATGTTGCCTACCCGAAATAAAGCCTCCGTAATAACAAACATGAAACAAATGTTTTATCACAGTGCACAAAGACTATCCACCTGCAAGCAGGGCTCGCAGGAAGCTCTGGTCCTGTTTTTCCAACACAGACATGTGGGTCTTCCTTTGTTCAAAGGGAAAGAATAGCAGGATATACACAGTGTGCAAAAATAAACCTGATGTCATAAGTACCACAGCATGTACATATGGTGCAGTCACCCTGGTTATATATGGGGCAGTACCAGCCCAGCAACATGGCACCTCTGTTGTTAAAGGGATACTGTCATGGGGAAAAAAATTTTTTCAAAATGAACCAGTTAATAGTGCTGCTCCAGTAGAATTCTGCACTGAAATCCATTTCTCAAAAGAGCAAACAGATTTTTTTTATATTCAATTTTGAAATCTGACATGGGGCTAAACATATTGTCAATTTCCCAGCTGCCCCAAGTCATCTGACTTGTGCTCTGATAAACTTCAATCACTCTTTACTGCTGTACTGCAAGTTGGAGTGATATCACCCCCTCCCTTTTCTCCCCCCCAGCAGCCAAACAAAAGAACAATGGGAAGGTAACCAGATAGCAGCTCCCCAACACAAGATAACAGCTGCCTGGTAGATTTAAGAACAACACTCAATAGTAAAAACCCATGTCCCACTGAGACACATTCAGTTACATTGAGAAGGAAAAACAGCAGCCTGCCAAAAAGCATTTCTCTCCTAAAGTGCAGGCACAAGTCACATGACCAGGGGCAGCTGGGAAATTGACAAAATGTCTAGCCCCATGTCAGATTTCAAAATTGAATATAAAAAAATCTGTTTGCTCTTTTGAGAAATGGATTTCAGTGCAGAATTCTGCTGGAGTAGCACTATTAACTGATGTGTTTTGAAAAAAACATGTTTTCCCATGACAGGATCACTTTAAAGTGCAAAGTTATACCTTATACTGTACATCTATGGGAAACAGTACGGCTCTACCATATGTATTAATACAAATATACAGAGAAGGAAGGTTCTGGGCACATAAGTAGCTCAGACAGTAAACAGCTAAATAGAGACCCTTCTCTGCAGGCGACTGCAGCTTCCTGGTCAGGAAGAAAAGGAAGTTCAATATAATAATGCTCCCTTGGGCAATATAAATATTGATTTCCATTCATTTCCTCTAAAAGGACAAAGACATCAGAGGTCAAGGGGTCCTGCTGGACTGTTCAGAAAGCTGTTGGAGAATGAGACTAGAGCTGAAGGGTCAAATTTGCAGCCCTGGACTTCTGGGATGCCCAAAATGCTTTTTGCAGGTTCCAACAAGAGAGTTTCCATTTGCGCTCACACTACAAGCTGCAGGTAGTTGTGTGCCCTTCAGTGAGCAAAACCAGTCTATTGCCACCAGAGTGTACTGTAAAGCTGTGCAGCACTTAAACAACACCCCTAGGAGGCACTTTAATGTGATTATTAGGTTACAGTGTCTCTGTAGGCCAGGGTTTTTTTTATCTGTGAGCCATATTCATATGTAAAAAGAGCTGGAGAGCAACATAAGCATGAAAAATGTCCCACGGGATGCCAAATAAGGGTTCTGATTGGATATTTTGTAGGCCCTATGAGGATTGGACTACAGAAGGCTCTGTTTGGCAGTACACTTGGTTTTTATGCAACTAAATCCTCCAAGCCTGGAATTAAAAATAAGCACTGGGAGCGCCATCCAAGGGGTTAGAGAGCAACATGTTGCTCACGAGCCACTGGTTGGGGATCACTGTGCTGTAGGCGATACTTGGCCTCTATCAGTTATTCCATTGCATTTTATGGTTGCGGCAAATTAACATACATAATGTTAACACCAGCAGACCTGTGAATAACTAGTTGCAGCAAAACTTCAGTTCCAGCAGCCTCTGAGTTGTGTTGCTGTAGGCAGCTGGATATTGTATGGGGAGGCAAGTCCTGTAGGCACATGGGGTACAGTCAGGCATGCAGTTTTACGCACAAATCTGGGTAAAAAAAAAAGCTTACAATCCAATTAGCCATGAAGTCACCCAAGCAAACTTTCAAGGCCTACAGGTTATAGAATAATTTGAGATTGCAGTAATGCCTGAAGTGAGTCTCACAAAACTGCTGCACAAATATCCCATATCTCCCTATAGATAAACACAGAGGTGGGCCCTTTGCTCCTCTAGAGGCCCTAACATGGACTAGGCCACCCTATATAAAATCTTTCTCATTACCATTTAAGCCCCTGCTGATGAGTGCCAGCTTTTTGCAATCAGTGGGGATCGTTTAAAAATCCATCAATTCATTTGGCGGAAATTCTCTGTGCATTTCTAGGCAGAAAATGATTGGGCACCTCTCCAAAAGCAACAGTGGGTACTTAGGGGAGTGGGCTTTACACTTCCCCGGGCTGGGAATGCTAGGAAGTTATTAGCGCTTATCATTAAACGCAGGGTACAAAACACCCGAGCAGGGGTAGCCATACGGCTCTGCCACTGGCTTGCACACTCACAATAGAAGGGCAGAATGTTAAAAGAATTTATCCTTATTTCTTAGAAAAATGATTTTATCGGCAGAATAAAAGGAAAAGTCTCCCTGCTGCGTCCGGCTTTCCTAGCACTGCGTGGATTCCATAGTCTGCCACATGCACCCCACCCTGTTACCGTTTACTTCCTGACTTAATATGCCTACAGCTGCTGGCTCTGAGACAAGGCACGGTGCCCCTATTCACTAGCAATAATGACTGTATATCTAGCTTTGCCTTTATTTGTCCTTTAATGCATTCTGTGCAGACTAAAGTAACTCCCATCATCACCTTTGAAAGGGTTTCTGGGAGTTGCAGTAAGTCTTCACCCCGGTGGCTCTATCATGTTGAGGAGCTGCACTCACATAAATGCAGCCGCGTTAGTTGAAGGAAAGTGAAATTGCCCTGGTCCCTGAGGAGCCATTAATCTCACCCACTTATGTTTAAAATAAATTGCACTAAGAGCTTTGCTCTGCGTCTTGTCATGATGGCTTTATGGGCTGCTGGCTACATTCCATGGCCTTCCTCTCTGGGAGATTTCCCAAGCTCTGCCTCAGACGCACTTAAACACAAGTAGCAGCAGATTATACATCTGTCATGCAGCCGTCTCTCCCACAGAGCTGACAATTAAATCTGAACGCAAATATTGCCTCAAAAAACTGCAGAGCGTACGCTCTTGTTTTATTTGCTTTCAGAGAAGCAAGGGTAAGTCACTCATCCAAGGACACAGAGGCTTTCATTTTGCAGGGCAGAGTCCTGGGACTGAACAAGCAATAAAAGAATCTGTACTAACCACTTGCTGCAGAACAGTGACATAACTGCTAGATAAAAGGGTTATTAGGCTCCTGTATATGTCCTTGGTATGAAGAAAACATGCCTGAAAGGGGTTCACCTTTAAGTTAGCTTTTAGTATGTTATAGAATGGTCAATTCTAAGCAACATTTCAATTGGTCTTCATTATTTATTTTTTTATAGTTTTTAGTTCTTCTTCTGACTCTTTCCAGCTTTCAAATAGGGGTCCCTGACCCTGTCTAAAAACAAATGGCCTCCAAGGCTACAAATTATTATCGTTACTTTTTATGCCTCATCTTTCAATTCATTCCTCTTCTATTCATTTTCCAGTCGCTTATTCAAATCAGTGCACGGTTGCTATGGCAATTTGGACCCTAGCAACCAGATTGCTGAAATTGCAAACTGGAGAGCTGATGAATAAAAAAAAGCTTAATAACTCAAAAAAACACAAATAATAAAAACAGAAAACCAATTGCAGATTATCTCAGAATATCACTCTCTACATCATACTGACTGACTGTGTGTGGCTCCAGACTAAAGCACAGAACTAGGACATCAGTCCTTGGAGGAAAATGATTATGATATATGTATCAGTCCAAAGATTCCAAAGATTGGAGATGTGAGTAGCTTCACCCTTAAGCACAGAGTTATGACAGCAGTCATTGTGAGAAAAATAAAATGATATAGTGAATAAAGTACCCCCTCTTGTAAAATATAAGGATATTATAAGTTACCGAGGAGTTTCATGACCATATAAAAATGACATCAGAACTCACCGTTTATAAATGATGACATCAGAACTCACCTTTTATAAGGATATATTTACAAGATATTCATGGCTGTTGTGTATTATATATGTATCTACCCATGAGAGAGGAGAATTGTTGAGCAGCACCCCAAAGAACAGAATTATGGAATCACTGTAAGCAAAGAGTTGTTTTTGTTGCAAGCATACCAGCAACTATATCAGGAGATGCTACACATAGCCATCTGCTACTTAAAGGTGCTGTTCACCTTTTAATTAACTTTAGTATGATGTAGAGTGATATTCTTAGACAATTTGCAATTGTTTTTCATTTTTCATTATTTAAGGATTTGGAGTTATTTAGCTTTTTATTCAGCAGTTCTCCAGTTTGCAGTTTCAGTAATCTGGTTGCTAAGGTCCAAACTTCCCTAGCAACCATGCACTGATTTGAATAAGAGACTGGCGTATAAATAGGAGAGGCTCTGAATAGAAAGATGAGGCATAAAAAGTAGCAATGTTGATAAATTTGTAGCCTTTCAGAGCATTTGCTTTTTAGATGGGGTCAGCGACGCCCATTAGAAAGCTGCATAGAGTCAGAAGAAAAAAACTAAACTTTTAAAAATAAATAAATAATGAAGACCAACTGAAAAGTTGCTCAGAATTGGCCATCTTACTAAAAGTCAACGTAAAGGTGAACCACCCCTTCTGTCTGAGAATGATGGGAGTAGTAGTTTGATCACAGGGGGAGGTGTAGGAGCTTGATATGGCTGCTCAATGCCACACTAAGTCCTTGTACCAAAGGATCCTTATTCCACACCTGTTCTGCCCTGTTTGTTGGGTACGAAAAGCTGTGTAACAAGTTTAACTCCATGCTGATTGATGGGGAGAAAGCTGTTCCTGGCAGCTGGAGCACAGAGGAGCACCAATCACAAAGGGGGATATTTCTCCCAGGCAGACTAGGGACTCGGCTTAATCCGTGATCTCCTAAGAAACAGCAATAGCCCCAGGTTAGGAAGAGAGAAAGCACAAAGGGTTAATGTAACAAGTGGAGGGGAAATTTGTAGAGCTGAACACAGGGAGTTTTCTATTCGCCATGGGGGGGGGGGGGGGTATACTTAAACCCAGACACTTTCACTTTTGCAGAAAATCCTGGCCGGTTTACTCCACAAATTAGTTCACACAAACACACACATGCATGAATGCACGCACACACAAGATGGGTCATTAATTCTACCCACCCTTCCCATACATACTGACATCACATAAACATCCTATAGATTTCCTTTCCTGGGAAGCTTAATGGGAGACTCATTTCAGGATAAAAAAAAAAATTAAAAAAAGGCAAAGGGTGGATCAATTATATTCTATTTAAACTAAGGGGCAGATTAATTAAAGGGGTTGTTCACCTTCAAACACCTAGTTATTTTCAGATTTTTTCCGATAACAACTTTTTCCAATTACTT
The DNA here is from genome assembly GCF_017654675.1 of Xenopus laevis. Taxonomy (NCBI): domain Eukaryota; kingdom Metazoa; phylum Chordata; class Amphibia; order Anura; family Pipidae; genus Xenopus; species Xenopus laevis. The sequence goes on along the minus strand of NC_054387.1, from coordinate 52,523,466 downwards.
TCTATTTTCTATGTGTGGCCGTTTTTTCTAATATTCAAGTGTCATATTTCACCTCCTAAACATGCTCTGGGAAGGGGAGGGTCGCAGACCCTGTAAACTGTTCTAAATTGATACATTTAGTGGATACATTTCTTATCTTTGTCCCTGCTGAGCAGAATCTCTGGGTTTCATTACAGGCAGCTGTTAGAATTGATACAATAGTCGCTAATACTCCAGAGATGCTGCTAAGAAATGTATCAACTAAATGTTGCAAAATTGTAACAGTTTAGGGTAAGGGCACACTCTAAGATTCGGGAAGATTTAGCCTCACGGGGCAAATTCGGAAAAAGAAGCGCTCCGAGTGCCATCCCGCCGGCAATTTAGATTTTTGCCGGCAGGAAGGCTTTTTGGGGAGATTAGTCGCCCGAAGAAGAGGCGATTTGTCGTCGGGCAACTAAATCCCCCCAAATCTTAGCATGTGCCCTTACCCTTAGAATCTGCACCTGAATTACTGAGCTGCCAGACTGAAACACCAGAAACAGAAACCCTAAATTCTGAACTTAGATATTGAAAAAACGGTAAAAAATAAAAAATGGAAAGTATTTGAAAAAAGTCTTTATTTCTGGGGAACAATCTGAAAACAACTGAACTGAATTTGAATTTTTGGCAGGTGAACAAACCCAATTCAAATTTTCACTTTTTTTTATGGTCAAAACTGTCAAATTCGACTAGGGAATTATCCAAACTTGATTCGAGTTGTTCAAAAAAAATTAGAATTCGATTTTCGAGATTTATCATACTCTGGCCCTTTAAGAATTCAAATTCGACTATTCACCACCTAAAACCTGCTGAATTCATGTACAAGTCAATGGGAGAGGTCCAGTGACCAATTTGGAGATGTTTGTAACTTTCATGACATCTGAGTTTTTTTCGGAGAAAAAACTCAAGAGTTTGGTCAAATTTGATTCAAGTTTTCAGGTCTGTAAAATTTGTTTTTGAGTTTTACATATTCAATTTTTTTTTTATTAAAGGGATACTGTCATCGGAATTCTTTTCCCCCAAAATGAATCAGTTAATAGTGCTGCTCCAGCAGAATTCTGCACTGAAATCCATTTCTCAAAAGAGCAAACAGATTTTTTTATATTAAATTTTGAAATCTGACATGGGGCTAGACATTTTGTCAATTTCCCAGCTGCCCCTGGTCATGTGACTTGTGCCTGCACTTTAGGAGAGAAATGCTTTCTGGCAGGCTGCTGTTTTTCCTTCTCAATGTAACTGAATGTGTCTCAGTGGGACATGGGTTTTTACTATTGAGTGCTGTTCTTAGATCTACCAGGCAGCTGTTATCTTGTGTTAGGGAGCTGCTATCTGGTTACCTTCCCATTGTTCTTTTGTTTGGCTGCTGGGGGGGGGGGAAGGGAGGGAGGTGATATCATTCCAACTTGCAGTACAGCAGTAAAGAGTGATTGAAGTTTATCAGAGCACAAGTCACATGACTTGGGGCAGCTGGGAAATTGACAAAATGTCTAGCCCCATGTCAGATTTCAAAATTGAATATAAAAAAATCTGTTTGCTCTTTTGAGAAACGGATTTCAGTGCAGAATTCTACTGGAGCAGCACTATTAACTGATTCATTTTGAAAAAAAATGTTTTTCCCATGACAGTATCCCTTTAAATAACCCCCCCAGTCAAATTTAGAGTATATTAGAATTTGAGGGAGTTTTAAAAAACTCACATGAATTCGAAATTCGACCCTTGATAAATGTGCCTCTAAATATTCACAAATACATAAGGACAGGATATCTAGTGCTTGTTGCTGTACTACAGCTCCCAAGATTCTAAGCAAGTGTGCAATTGACTGTTCTTCTAGCAACCCCATTTCAGTTACCAACCCTAGCAGACACCTATATCCATGGTGTGAAGTCAATGGGACAGATACAAGACATGTCACTTTGCAAGGCTGCTTATTAGTGATGTGCGGGATGGGCCGGCTACTGCTTATATACCCCGGCCTTCATCCTCCCAACCACCCACTCACTGACCCAAAGCACTAACATGTGGAACAAGAAAATGGCAGATTCATAACAGATGGACTTTGTAGATTGTTCCTGGATACAACATCATCAAAATACTGTCCAGCTGGGCAGAATACAGTTGTTTCCTCTGATATAGCAACACATTTGTCTCACATGCAGGCGATTTCCCTTTTACATACTGGTTTCAACACACAACATCACCACAAACAAGGCCCTGAAGCGGATGGGGAGCCAGCTGGATAACACAACACGCTTTATTGGGATCAACAATCATGTTATATTGCTCTCAGAAACACCATAAAAGTCTCCAGCAATGAGAACTTTCAATTTCTTAGGAGACCACAGGGTTGCCATTAGATAATCAACAGAATTCTGCAGGAATCAGAAAAGCCACAGTTTTAACCCTAACTCATTGCTGGAAACAATGCTCTTAGCCAGAATCTTTGGTTGGGCACTGAAGTTCAAGTCAAGTCAGAAGGTCTGATGTTCTCAACTTGACACCAGTTCGATGCCAGAATCTTTACTTGGGTTATAAAGTTCAAGTCAGAAGATCTGATTTTCTCAACTGGACACCAGTTGTATGCCAGTCTATTTACTTGGGTTATAAAGTTCAAGTTAGAAGGTCTGATGTTCTCAACTCGACACCAGTGATATGCCAGACTCTTTACTTGGGTTATAAAGTTCAAGTTAGAAGGTCTGATGTTCTCAACTCGACACCAGTGATATGCCAGACTCTTTACTTGGGTTATAAAGTTCAAGTTAGAAAGTCTGATGTTCTCAACTCGACACCAGTTTTATGCCAGACTCTTTACTTGGGTTATAAAGTTCAAGTCAGAAGGTCTGATGTTCTCAACTCGACACCAGTTCTATGCCAGAATCTTTACTTGGGTTATAAAGTTCAAGTCAGAAGGTCTGATATTCTCAACTCGACACCAGTTCTATGCCAGAATCTTTACTTGGGTTATAAAGTTTAAGTCAGAAGGTCTAATGTTCTCATCTTGAACCCAGTTCTATGCCAGAACATTTGGTTGAGTCTCTTGAGGTTCAAGAAGAACAGAAGTCAATAGTTCCTTATGTAACAGTACAGAGATTAGAAAGGTAAACTAGTTTGTGATGGACTTTAGCATCCAAATCTCAGCCCAGTTCCTGGACTATTTTAGCTTACAAAACTCAATAAAAATGAAGTCTGAGACATAACAAGCTCGTCATAATATACACTTCAGCTAAACATATAGCTTCCTTTACGCTCATGTTTCAAAACAATCTTCCAAACATCACTATCTTTTCAACAGAACAATACAGAGCTTATCTGTTATCTGCTGTGTATCCTGTTTCTTTTCTCCTTTTTCAGCTTGAATGGCTGTCCCCATGGCTACACAGCAACTTGTGTATATAAACTATAGTAGTGTTTCTGAAGCAAACACATCAAATATATAATGGCAGGGCATCAGAACATTAATTTTTTTGGTGTTACTGTTCCGTTAAATTATAAGCTTTTCTCTTGGATGTATCATGTTGCCTATGAGAACAGTTCATCCTTCTCCAAAACTGTAGATGAAAGTCACGTGCCATATACATGTAAAGCTATTTGCGGGTAACTTTGTATCAGTCGATGGAAATAAAGCTCATAGCACTCAGTTTTGCTACCTTTCACATAAAATATAGAGCATGAGTGATTGGTTAAAGGAAGATTGTAATATTCTCCTTTTTGCTCTAACTAATGAGCCATAAAGTGAATGCCAGACAGGCCAGTCTGCTTTTGCTGTACAATAACACAGCTTGATAATGTCTATATCACATTGTCTCCATGGATAAAAATAAAACATCATAAAGGCAAAGCAGACGAGTAATATATCAGACTGAAAAAAACGTTTTTGCTTCAGTCTGGAATGTTATCGTTTAGCTGAGATATTGACTTCAAAAAAAGGGCCGTTAGGAAAGGCTTGTGTTTGGAAAGCTGCTTTGAGTCAGTATAAGCTGCTTATTGGACACTGACCAAGAAAATATAATGGCAAATACTGCAACATTTGGTTCTCATTCAATGGACTTCATTTTATTTTCAAATTCCTTGCTCACCTAAAGCTCACTAATGGTGCCGTGCTTCCGGCTATTCCTCAAAAATGTCTTTGTCTCCAAATCCATGGCATTTCCACCATCAAGCCACGTGGACCTCTACAGCTCCTGCACATAACTAGCAGGGCAGACAGCCTCACGTCTTTATGGTGCAGCAATGAAGGACCTGGAACCATTTCTACAGCAGCAATTGAACCCAAAATGTAATAATTCAAAACAAAAAATGGTATGGAGTTCATGGTTCCTTCAAGATATCTCCCCAACAGGTGAATGAAACCTGCTAAACCTCCACTGTCATGGAACCAGAAACGAGCCCTGATGTTGTATTGCGGCTCTGCACGTAAGCACAGTGAATCCATGAGATTACAGGGCTGTACATCACTCTCGTTGCACTTAAGATGAGGCTGCAGGAAATAGTAGCACTAAGCATTAAATGTCAGAGCTCAAGGTGGCTAGTAAAGAGGACTGAACTTGGGGATTAAGTACGGGGCACATTCCATAGAGGCACTGCAAGCTCGGGAGAGACTAGGATTCCCTAGAAGAAAGTGCTTGTTTTACAGGAACAATAAAAAAAAAGTTTCACGTCCTCCAAATCAATATCTGATCAGAATTATGGCCATTTATATTAGCCGGAGAGGGGCATCAGACGGGCACAAAACCTCAACCAGATGAAGCAGCTGTGATTACAGCTTAATGAATGTGCCACACTATGTTTGCCAACAATACCCTTGTTCTGCCAAGTGCCCTACGCGGACAGGTTTCACAACAATAGTCCGGATTGTTATGGGGGTGGAAGCACAGACCTGGAATAAGCAGCTGAACAAAAATGGCCCAAGTCCAGTGCAGGCAGACACAGAGGTAGGGAGGGCTGAGCCAGACCCAAACAATCAGTATGGGTAGGGGATGTTAAAAGTATAGTGGCCTTTTACAATACCTTACACGTTATTTATTCAAAGGATCATCCCATGGGCTCATTTTAGGATTCCGAAAATGCCATGCACATGCCCACTTTGCTACTATCCTTACTCACATACCAAGCTGCCAATCCATATCTGTAGGTGTATGGTCACCTTATACCAACCCACATTCAAACTTCCTTTATTTCATGATCACTAGCACACAATCACAGCCATACGGGTAATCCCTGGAAAACAACATCCCTCCGGCTTCTACCCGTTTAAAGAATGGAAGAAGGATACGTTCTAAAAGCTAATGGGTACACAAAGGAGGGGATAGTCTATAAGTAATAGGACACATGATTTGTTACACAGCAATTTCAATATCAACAGCCATAAATAAAGTGAGTAGGAAGGATAATGAACTGCAGGCATGTAAGAGAGGAGGCTGAACACAATGGCCGCCCTGCTCCCAGGCTAAGACAGACATTACATAGAGCTGGGGGCGTCTGGGAATTAAGAGGAAGAAGGGGGGGTTGCTGCATGTCTGACCCTTGGTGACCCCAACTCTGCCTCCCTGAAAGCGAATTATCAGCATGGATGTCCTTGGTGGTAAAGGGGCCCGGGAATAAATATCTTGTTAACTGGGTGTTAATATTAGAACCCTGATTTTAGTTACATCCCCTACCTTGACACAATCACTATACAAAGTATTTCCGCAGATACTGTTGCTATTCTCTTACACCACCACGGCAACAAAACACTCTAAACTCCCTCATGTGCCTCTACCCTTAAGAATTCAGCATAAGCCAGTAAGCGTTCCGACTGAAGTGTGTGGGAAAAGGGACAAACTCCCCGGGGAGAGACATGAAAGCTTGTGTACAACTTGTGATATGTGCACTTTCACTCCAGTCTGCTTATAGGTTCACACTCCTAACATACGGAGTCATTTAAGCAGCACCCAGAGCTGCTCAGGAGTCTGACCCGACAGTTATACTAACAAACATCAGCTCTGACCTTCCTGCTGAGAAATGACAAAAACTATAATGAAAAGTCATTAAGCATTAGCCCTTGTAGCATGTCAACCTCCAGACTGTTGTTATTACTGTGTCTGGCCAGTAAAGCTTCAGCTGTTCATCAGGCCCACATACCATACAGGAAAGTCTGGGGTTATAATATGGCAGCTCCATATGTATAAAGAAAATATGCAGAAAAGGAAGGTAAAAGCTATACCTTAAAGCAGTGACCAGTGGCTCATGAGCAACATGTTGCTCCCCAACCCATTGGATGTTGCTCACAGTGGCCTCAAAACAGGTGCTTGTTTCTAATTTCTGGTTTGGAGACAAGTTTTCTTTGCAATAAATAGAGGTGTACTGCCAAACAGAGCCTCCTGTAGGCTGACAGTCCACCTAGGGCCTACAAAATAGCCAAAAAATAGAGGTGTACTGCCAAACAGAGCCTCCTGTAGGCTGACAGTCCACCTAGGGCCTACAAAATAGCCAATTGCAGCCCTTATTTGGCACCCCATTAACTTTCATACTTATGTTGCTCCCTAACTATTTTTACATTTGAACATGGCTCACTGGTATGAAAGTCAATAGTATTGAAATGGTTACACCGCACACCTGGAATTTTACTCACTTTATCTGCTTTAGGGCTCTTACACACGGCCGTTCCGACCTGCGCTCCCCTGCGTTCCGTTTGTTGGCGTTCAGCCGCAGGGGAGCGCAGGAATAGACGCAAGTAATAATTTGAAATGGGGCTGTACTCACTCAGGCGCGTGTAGGCGCCGAACGCAGGTTCAGACGCAACATGCTGCATTTTTCCTGCGTTCGGCGCCTACACGCGCCTGAGTGAGTACAGCCCCATTTCAAATTATTACTTGCGTCTATTCCTGCGCTCCCCTGCGGCTGAACGCCAACAAACGGAACGCAGGGGAGCGCAGGTCGGAACGGCCGTGTGTAAGAGCCCTTAGTGGTGCTGGTTATATCCTGACGAAGGGAGGTTGTACCCCCCGAAACGTTGATATTGGTGGTGAATATAAATAAAAGAAAAACTGCAGAAAATTGGTGTGTGCGGATCCATAATTGAAACTGCTGTCACTGGTATGAAATGCATATTCCTTATATACAGGAAGCTGCCCCTGGCTTGTATTACAAAAAAAAAACAACAACAGCTATTTTATTGGCAGAGGAACACCTGCTAAGCCAATCAAATGAAAGCAGGTTCTCCCATTCATATCATAAATTATGAAAGAGATTAGATCCAAAACAAAGGAATCCTGGTCTACCAGGTTCCCTCAGCTATCACCCAATTACCATTAACCCCCACATTCTCACCTTGCAGCATGCAGCGGTAGGCAGACTCAGATATGGCGTATATGTGCGGTGGCACCTCATGGCGTTTCTTTCCCCTGTACATCTCGATGATGTTCTCTGAATAGATAGGTAGGTTCTTGTAGGGGTTAATCACCACACAGAAGAGCCCGGAGTACGTCTAGACAGAGAGGAGAGAAATAACCATGATCAGATTAGCTCTCTCAGGGAAATCACTATTATTATCCCCTTGCATGACATGACAGCCCCAATAGAACTCGCTATTTACATCCTTAAACGGGTAACTGGGACGCATGGTATTAAGAGATTTTGATGATAGAAATTAAACTTTTTTTTTTATACGTCAATAATAACATTGCCTTTGTGTTCTTTTAATAGTTGTGCCATAAAAGTATTTTCCCTATGCTTTTACATTACCGATCTGATCCACCAGGTTTCTTTATGAGAGGGTTGCCATATTTGTGCAGCAGTAGTCCGATAGCATTAGGGACAGTCAGATTGGAAAAACAGTCAGATTTAGGAACTTAAAGTAACAATTACTTACAAAAGCAACCCTATCGGCGAAAAATGATCAACAAGACCTATTGGTACCTTTTCATTTACATTTTAAATGTTTTTAAATGTTTTTTGTGTGTCCGTATAACTTTCTTATAATCCTTTCCCTGTATCACTTGGCAGTGTTACTCGTGATTCTCTATTGCAGAATACAGCGGGATAGAACATTCTATCCTTTTTAGCTCTAGAACCAGCACTGAAAGTTGAATTGCTAATGTGATGTTCTCTATCATAACTCCATAACAAGCCCAGACAGCCAACTCCCTAAACCCCCAATCCCCGAGACTCTAATACACGTATTATATCACAAAGATATTCCTGACCAGGATTTCAGATAGGGCTAGACAATCGTGATTTAAATAAAAATAGCACACGCACTTATTCCAGGTAGGACGATGATTGCGTCTTTGCTTGCATGCACACTTACTCAAGGGAAACCTTATTAGGTTTTAATCTTAATAAAGTAACGATCTGGAACTTTATTTTAGAGAGTCATTCTCAAATACATATATTTCAGTAGACCTTTTTCTTTTCACAGATTTTTGGATAACTGGCCGCTCAGTAAATACACTTGTTATTCTATTTGAATTAATATTATCTTCAACCGTAAGCATGGATTGGTGTTTAGTATTGTTTTATTTTAGCTCTAAAACATGCCCAGAGAGGAAAGCACTAGAATTTGTTTCTAGCAATGGCACATTTCCTTGGCTCTAGAACCACCAGAGACTTTTCAATAGAGTGCCGGATCGTTAAACTGTTTCATAAGGCTGGACTCCTGTAGTTATATAACTTTCATAGGGGTAAATTTATCAAAGAGTGAAGTTACAAATCTCCACAGTCTGCTAGATTGAAATTCCACCACTCTCGATGCATTTCTATGAGATTTTTAAAAGAGTATTTATCAATGGGTGAAAGTTAACATTCACCCTTTGATAAATTTGCCTTTCAAAACCCCATAAAAATAAATGGACAGTGGCGGAATTTCACTCTAGTGGACTGTTGTAATCTCTAACTTCACTCTTTGATAAATATACCCCATAGAAAGATGAGCGATACAGAACTAGAATATATTGCTAGACAGACTTGTTTTCTCTTTGTTCTAAAACGAATACAGAAAGTTAGATTGCTAGACTCTAATTCTCAAGGTTGGACTCCCAGAGAGATATATCACTATGATCAGTTTCTAGAGATGGGTCATTCTATCGAGTCTAGAGCCACAGCAGAGAGCTAGAGTGTTTTTCTAGAGGTGGGAAACTTTCAGCGCCAGATATAGAATGGAGCATTACTCAGACTTAGATTGACAGCTATAACTATACACTTGAACGCTAGACCAAAAAAAACTTACTGATGAGTGATTGCTATTGGTTACAAAACAGTTACATACTTTATCCATGTTAATGTGTGTGTGTTAGATGTCCAGCCAGCTGGAGCTGTTCCTGACTTTCACAGCATCCTACAAATGACTAAGGATTCTGGGAACCGTAGTTCAACAACAGAAAAAGGCCCAGCGTATTCTAAAGTGGCTGCAATCATTCCATAGAATATCCATTGCTGTTTGGGTAACTCATTTACCTGATGGCCTTACATGTTGAAGTGTAACTGAAGTGTCACATGTGGCTACAGAGAACATACACAGAAGACGACTACATGTGCCAGGACTGTTAGTAAATCCCCTACAGCAGTGCTGTCCAATTTACTACATCAGTGAGCTGATTATTTCTAACACAGCATGCTCGAGGGCCAGATTATATTAAGTGGAGCCCTAGGGCAAACTGGGGTTCATAAAGGTTCTTTGGAGGGCCACATCCAGCCAGATGGGACAGTCCTGCCCTACAGGAACAGAATGGGTCACAGGCTGGAGGGAGACAATGGGAATCACCATTAAAGAGATGGATCAGTTTAAGCCATTAATAATAACTAGAGAGGCCGGAATTCTTTGACAAAGCCCAGCCGTTCCTCTCCTGTAACTAAATCTTCCCAGGGTTCTAAGGTCCATTCAATTTAGAGTTAACCCCGGATTTATAACACGGGAACGAAGTGAGAATTTTGTCATGTTTATACAGAAAATTCCTTGTGTATCATGAGGCCCAGGAAGTCGGTTTCGGAAAAGTGTGGGAAAGTCCAGCTTGGTCCTCTGATCCTCTACTGCAGCCAAACTGTGTGTTTTGGCTTTAATTCTTTGGCTCCTTACTAGCTCCCCTATGTACAAAGAGCTAAGCACTTCTAGGGCTATACCATGCCAAACACAGGGGGCTAAAGTGTGCTTCGTGGAGGGAAAGAAAATCCATGGTATCTTTGTACAGGCTATGAGCAAGCTTAGGGGGCTGTTTCTGCTAAAGTGTGCTTATTACAGAGCAATACCAATGCTACTTTAAAGGGGACCAGTCACCCTAAAAAATTATTCCCAGTCCTATTTTATCACATTAGCCAATACACTATTGGTCGTTTGGCGAGATTGCAAACAAGTGGATGTTTCCCCGATATGCCCACCTAATGTAGACTATATCGGGCTTCAAAGGGATGGTTCTCCTTTAATATAACTTTTAGTATGTTATAGAATAGCTAATTCTAAGCAAACTATCGATTGGCCTTCATTTTTTTCTTTTTTTATAGTTTTTAAATGATTTGCTTTCTTTTCCAATTTTCAAATGGGGGTCACTGACCCCATCTAAAAAAAACAAATGCTCTGTAAGGCTACAAATGTGTGTTTCTATTCAAGCCCTCGAATATTCATATTCCAGTCTCTCATTCAAATCAATGCATGGTTGCTAGAGTCATTTGGACCCTAGCAACTAGAATTCTGAAATCTCAAACTGGAGAGCTGGAGAGCTGCTGAAAGTAAGTAACTGAAACACCTGAAAATTAAAAGGTGAAACAAGTTTAATTAAATTGCTGGCCCTATGGCCTTTTTTTGTACAGTATCCTATGAAGCATAGTTTTATGGTATCTCTCTGAGCTGTTCCTGCTGCCTTTTGCTTAGTACACTTACTGACAAGTGGGTATGTATTGAAACCAGAGCTGTGGGTATTTAGAGTCGCCAAAAATGTACCGACTTTAAATACAAGCACTGAAAATAATCAAATCAAATTTTAGAGCTTCTATGAAGGAGGATTTGGCAGAAGCAATTCTGTTTTTAAGAACAATACTTTAGTTAATTTTGGATTGCATTTAACAGCTATTCTACAGCAATGTGCCAGGTTCAATCAGTTGTTTTAGTTTTTCCAAATTGTTTTTGGTTTAACTTTGATTTAGAATAACCAAAGGATGTGGCTTATATTTTTAAGCTTTGGCAGTGATAAAATAGCTTGAATGTCGAGTACTTAAAATGGAAAATACGCTAGTTTATTAAAGGAACAGTAAAACCAAAAAAGTGAAACTGTATTAAAGTAATTAATATAGAATATACTGTTAGCATACACTGGTAAAAGCTGTGTTTGCACAGGTTACATAACAAATAACAGATAAAGCACCATTGTATTGGACAGGGCTTATCTGTAACCTTTGCCTTTTCTCCATTTTTCCAGCTTGAAGAGCTGCCGCCACGGCTACACAGCAGCTTGTTTATCAATTATAGTTATGTTTCTGAAGCAAACAAGCTAGTTTTACCAGCGCATGGCAGTTATTATATTTGAACTACTTTGATACATTTTCAGTTTTTGGTGTTAAGCTGGCCATACACAGGCCGATAAAAGCTGCCAACAGACCGAGTCGGCATCTTATTGGCACGTGTGTGGGGCCCTCCGACGGGCTTCCCCGATCGACATCTGGCCAAGAGTCGGCCAGATGTCGATTGAGCAGGGGTAAAAATCCTGTCAAATCGCACACCGCATCTCTTTGTTGATGCGTCCCCGCAATCCAACTGCCCATATTGCTTCATTATGATCCGATCGTTGGGCACTAAGGCCCACAATCGGATTAGCCTGCTATCGCCCACCTTGAATCCCCAAACGAGTGGATCTCTATGTGTATGGCCACCTTAAGGCTTCCTTTAAAATCAGAGGAGTCGGAGGTACCATAAAATGAGGAGTATGGGTCGAGGGATTTATGAACCAACTCCACAGCCCTGTTGATAACACTACTAGAGGTGTATGGGATTTGATAATCAAAGAGCTGGCTGGGCACTGGAGATAATTTTATCGAGGCTGAATCTGCAGCTACAGACGTGCTAATCTCGCCATTTTAGCACAGTTCTTAAGCGTTCCCTTGCTGGCTGTTAGAGAAATGACTCATGTTCAGGAGCACTGCCATCATGTGAAAAATAATTAGTATCCTGGAACCCAATTCTCTATTATAAACCCAGAGCTCCTCGTAAAGGAGTCGCCTGCTGGTGTCTTATGACATAACATACAGCCATCTGTGCGCTGAAAGTGTTTCTGCCATCACTTATGTAAAGACTGGTTTCTAATAATTCCATATCATTTCTCACATAAACCATATCAGAAAAGTTATTTTCTGTCAATCTCATAGTTTGTTGGTTTTGTTTTCTCTACCCAAGCTGGCTTGATATATTAAATCCTTATCCATATCCGTAAGATATGGCTGTTTTGTCAGAAAGGAAGTAGCAAGAGGCAAGAGCACCAGGAAATATATTCCCCCATGAAAGCATGAAAAAGAAGTGTTGTTCTACTAAACAAAAAGGAAATTATTTGTTTCCCCAAACATTTCACTTGATATGTTTATCCAAGGTGGCAATGGGACAGTAACAGACACTTACGAATACTTCCCAACTGTCCCGTTTTTAGAGGGACAGTCTCTCTTTAGATAGCTCAACCCGCAGTCCCTCCTTTGTACTGGAAAGTCCCCTTTTTCTCTGCACTGAACAGCCAGAAAAAGAAACATAGTTTCTAACTTAATTGGCTTTTGGCAGAGAGCACAGAACAGCCACTGCTGCAGATAAGATACTTTTGCAACAATTTCAAGATAAGTAATTGTAACAATATGAGATAACAGGTCCCTTGGGAGAAGTTAAGACTCACAGCTTAAAGGGCAATTCGCCTTCATTAGCAAAACTGTTATAACTGAAAAAAAAACACAGAAATATGTTCAAAGTTTCATAACCTGCCAAATTTTGTAAAATGAACATGGTAATTAGGGGCCATACAATTGGGCATGGTCTAAAATCCACACGCGGCAACTTTTTTGTCCCTCTTTTTATTTCCAAAATGTTGGGAGGTATGACTTACTTGTCCCCCAGTTGTGGGGGTAGCTGGAGTAGGTTCTGTTGAAAGAAAAGGGATGAGACAAAAAGAAGGATAGGTGCACTACCACTTAGACCCCACATCATTCCCCAACTGGGTTCCCTTCCCAGCCAAGCTACAGAGCCAAAATTGTGCAATTTCTTTCCATTTATGATGCAACAATCTGACAATCTGGATTTATAGAGAACAAAGAGCCAGTGCAGGTGCCAGGAATGTGCAGAAAGCCCCTGTTGTCTAAGTGACTCTTCCAGCCCTCAGCACTGATGGCTCCGATCCATACAGATCCTGGCCTAACTCCCAGACCCTTCATACAGGCTGAACTAAATATGCCAATCTCAGCCATTTGTACCAGCACAGCCCTCTATATCGCCAGAGAATTGGTTGATTGCACGCTCTATGGCAGACTGTTTGGGGTAATTACCTGCAAATATCAATCACAGCCATTAGTACCAGTATAGAATTTGATGATTTCAAGCTCTGTGGCATAGACTGGGATTTGCATATTAGTATATTGTACAAAGATGAAAAATTCATGTGATGTCTACAAAAACAGGCACTTTCCCACCATTCTCCTTGTCTGTGTCAAGTGGTATAAATGAATCAGGTGAGGCAAAACCCATCTATTGGGCAAACTCAGTGATACAGGAGGTATAATCTGTGAATAGATGGGTATTTCAAAAAGTGTAATTCTCTTCTAAGAGACACAAATCACATGTGACAGACCAAATAAGCAGGGAGTTTTCTAAGCGGTTGAAGGACTATACTACAAATCCCAGAATCCTCCACAGCTCCCATGCTTCCACCACTACCTAAATAGAACAATGGGACCAGCCAGAGGGGCTGGGAGGCGCCATACTGGTGATGAAGTGGGGGGGGGGAAGCAGTTTATCAGGGTAAAGAATGTTGGAATGTGCTATACTTTGGCTCCCATCCAATAACAACCACGTCACAAAGGGGCTCGCCCACCCAGGGCCACAATAGTCTCATTTAGACTGGCCGGATCTCATTCTGATTATTGCCATGTGCTCCGTGCTGCATTATGGCCACTGGAAGCACCCCCCCCACACACACACACAACTGGCTGTGCTACAGTGGTGTCAAATTAACCACTTGAAGGCCAAAGGGCTCTGCAAGTGAGGAACAGATGGTTTTCTGATCAGCCATGTATCTGTGCTCAAGGGAGAAGGCTAACGGCTTGTGGCAAGTTCATTAGTGAGGGGCTCTCTTTATCAGGGAATTCCTTTCAGCTCCCAGTCAATCATTTCACTGCATTGTAACCACCACTCAGCCAGTGCTATAGGATTTAGACCAAGCTCATCCATGTTCTCATGATTCTGCAATCATGGCCCTAGGAGGGACTGACCCATAAACATGTCACTGACATTAGTACACTTTGGCCCTAGGAGGGACTGACCCATAAACATGTCACTGACATTAGTACACTTTGGGCCTAGGAAGGACTGACCCATAAACATGTCACTGACAAGTAGAGGCATTCGCTCATTATGCGCATGTGCGTGCCCCAACATGGCTGCTCGTACCAGGAGCTCCCTCCAGGGGGCAATTTTTTTTAAAAAGAATCTATGATTACGCCCAATTGGAGTGCGGGTTCTATTAGCCTACCCCTTTGGTTGGGGATAATATTTTTGTCCAACAGGGGCCCTTTGAGCCTGGACAGATATTTTGCAGTTATGGGTGATTAGACACAAGCCTATGATTAAGTGTTTGGAACACGAAACGCGTCAGGCTGTTTTGACACAATAAACTTTTTCACTTTTGGAACATCTGCCTGGTGGAAGTTTTTGCCCTTGAGTGCCTGCTTCTATTCGAGATTTCGGTTTATCCGCCCCTTGTGCTGAGTGCCCAGGGCGGTGCACCTGGGCCACTTCCTTGATGTGGTGAGTAACCATTGTACTACTAAGAGACCCTACTATATAGAAGATTTTGTTATGATTAGACACAAGGGCAATCTCAGCAGAGAAGAAGTGAGAAACCCAAAGCAACCAAACTGCAGCCAAAGAGGAAGGAACTTAGTTGTGGGCAGAGATGGGTCAACATAATCTGCTGACACCAACTATTAACCCACTGCTGCAAGATATGCTAGCAGTTCCATGCTGAGATGTGAGTTCTCTTCCCTCTCTGTTGGGCACTTTGTAACTAGCCACACTTGGGTCTCACATACCTACAGGTTATTTGAAAAGAACAGAATATCCCCCTGCCCCACCAGACAAAAGTCATATGATGTTCTGCCTGAACAAACAACTCGCATGTGACCATTTGGGTTTTAGTGGAGGCCTAGGCTACTCTGCCTGTAAACACAGGTGATACTGTTCATTTTCCAAAAGGCCTTTTACTGTAGTTGTGCCTATTAGACTGTAAGCTCTACAGAGCAGGACTCTGGGGTCAAACAGAATGCAGAATTTAAACAGATTATTCAGTACAGTTTGGGTACAGCTGTGACATGCACCCTTTAAGAATCCAATTCAAACTGAACCAAAGATATCAACCTTTCCTGTATGCCTGCTTAATTTTAACTCTCTCCTCTATGTTGCCTAACTTTTCCTGCTGTCTGATCTAACATTTAATTCTGTTGTTGGAGGGATTTGCCATATAAACCATGACCATTTATCCCAGTGCAACCACCTTATTATCATTTGCAGTGGGAGATACACAAAAAAACCAAGAGATTAGCAGCCATTTAGCATTTAACCCATGCTTTACCAGTGTTGTGTTATTTCTGAGGTTCAGATTGCACCTTTTTATAAAGATTACTGTTGCTTCATTTAAAGGGGAACTATGGCAAATATGAAAACGTAATATACGCTTCCTCTTACTGAAGTAAGAAACTTTCCAAATACAAGCAATTAAAAATTCTGCATTATTTCTGAATTAATAAAGTTTATATTCCTCTCGCATCATCTGTTTCTCTTCATTCCGTCTTCATGCAGCAGTAGGATGTCAGATGAATGATCCAATATATCTTTCAGGGGGCTCCCTTTCCTAGAAGATGTATTAGAGATCACTCAAATAACTGATTCCGGTACAAACAAAATCTGACAAAATAACTGCATTTGGCACAAATTCTGCATGTAGAGAGATCTGGTGTCTGGTGATTTTAAGAGTGAGCTCTAATACATCTTCTAAGCAAAAGGAGCCCCCTAGAACATATATTGGATAATTCAGCTGAAATGCAACTCCTGCATGAAGACAGAATGAAGAGAAACAGATGCTGAAGAGGAATAGAGAAGATAAACTTGATTATTTCAGAAACGGTAGAACATTTTTAGAACATTTTTAATTGATTGTATTAAGAAAGTTTCTTATTTCGGTATGCTGAAGCTAATAAATGATTTATTTTTCATTTGCGTGGCTTTGCTCGCCGGCAGTGCTGTAAGATTAAATATATGAGACATCTGCTGTGAGTGCATATCTACAATCCCAGCCATAAAGAATTCCAGGCAATAAGTCAATATTGACATAATGAGGAGCTGACATAGAATATGGGGCAAGTACTTGGGAAGTCCTGCCTGCAGAGGCTGAGGCCCATTACTCTAGGTGAGTAACACTAACTGAAATAGAATGATGATCACAGCATATCTAATCTCTGTGACCTGCAGCCTGGCACGGCATCACCATCGGACACATTCCCTTATATAAAAGGCGGGCCCCAGGCCAGGGGTATTAAGTCAATATTGGGCTTTGCAGAGGAACAAGCCAAAGTTACAGAGCCAATCAGAGTCTGAGGCCAGTGTGCAGAAAGCTGGGGGGCACAGCAGGTGCTAATGTTCTTTATTAAGTAGAGCCGTGCCTGTCACTAGTGATTCAGCCTGACTGAGCTGCTGACTGGCCGCTAGGCACGCAAGCTATCAGGGGGCTAATGGGGGATTAGTGAGCACAGCTGGCACCAGGTGATGATGGCACACAAAAACCTCTATTCTACTGCCAATTAGTCCATTTTTAACTTTTACCCTGCCAAAGAGCTTTCCTACATCCCACACAGCACGTCCAGCTTTTATTATGGTTTCCGATCCAAAGTGCTGACAATCTACAGCAGGGAGGGGGACACCTGCATAAGTCAGCATAAATAAGTCAAATCAACTGGACTTGCTGTGAACACATTTCACCAGTCATTCGACTGGCTTTCTCTATTCAAAATTCTGAATTGAGAAAGCCAATCGGGTGACCGGTGAAACATCTTCAAGAAAAAAAACACAGCAAGGCCAATTAATTTGACTTATTTCTACAGATACAGTATACCATGACCTGGATGAATGAGAATCTTCACAAACCCTTGCATAAGCTTTGTATAGGAACTGCTGAAGTATATTCCCTCTTGTAACTACAAGTTGTAAATACATCCAAAAGACAATGAGAACAGAACAAAATATAATTCTAAGCAACTTTTCAATACATAATAATTACATATTTTCACAGCGTCGGTCTGGCTGTTTAAAATCTGTGAACTTCTGGCTCTGACTCATGAAACTATGTAGCAGAAACCATCTGATTAACACACCTGGAGCAGAACTGACTTTTGATACATTGTTTCAAGAGCACAGTATAAGAGGAATCAAAGCAGAGAGCACAAAGAGGCAAGCGAAGGAGGTCACCACAACAAAAACTCAAAATCTATGTGCTTTCAATACATAGATAACGGATATAGCAACCAAATGGCATCCCTTCAAAGAAAAATCACCAAGTTGAGTACTCACATAGATGAGGCCAGAGTAGTATCTGTCCTTCAGATTGTGCAGCACCGATGCCTCGTTCAGACAAGTGAGTTCCGCCATGTCCTCTACCTTGGAGAACTTGGGTGGATTCATCTTCTGGATATCATCCTTATTTACCATAGCCTTCTTGCCATTCTCTGCCAGCTCCACCACCACTTCATCCCCCCGCTCTTCCTTTATACTTGCTGCCTCAAAGCCATGTCTTTCTGACGGCACCCATACCAGCTTCTTTGCCGTCCAGTCGGCCTGCGTGGTGGGGTTGTACACCACATCGCGGTCCACAAAGAGGTAACGCTCGGGGTCATCCTGCCCTGGTCTCTGTGACATTTTGCCTCAGAGGAGTCACTGGGAATCACCTGGATGGAAGGACAAGACAGAATCACATTATAAGTCTGCCTCTCACCTCCTTATTTACCAGTGCACCATGCTGCTTAAAAATATATTTGTCAAGGTGAACTTCCCCTTTAATTTTCATAGTTCTAAGACAGAATCACATTATAAGTCCCCATCCCACCTCCTCATTTACCAGTGCACCATGCTGCTTAAAAATAGATTTGTCAAGGTGAACTTCCACTTTAATTTTCATAGTTCTAATATTGGGTAGTGTATTTAATGGTATACATGACGGTCTCTATGGAAGCTATGTCCTGCCTTAAAGGAGTGGTTCACCTCTAAGTTTACTTTTAGAATGTTATAGAATATAACTTTTCAACTGGTCTTCATCATTTATTTATTTTTTTCCATAGTTTTTTAAGTTATTCTGACTCTTTCCAGCTTTCAAATGGGGGTCACTGATTCCATCTAAAAAGTGAATGCTCAGTAAGGCTACAAATATATTATTATTGCTACTTTTTATTATTCATCTTTCTACTCAGGCCCTCCCCTGTTCATATTCCAGTCTCTTATTCAAATCAGTACTTGGTTGCTAGAATAATTTGGACCCCACCAGATTCCTGAAATGGTAAACTGGAGAGCTGCTGGATAAAAATTTGTAAATTGTCTCAGAATATCGCTCTCTCCATCATACTAAAAGTTAATTTAAAGGTGAACAACCCCTTTAAACCAGGCATTCTACCTACATATACATATGACAGGGTTGCACTGCTGCCTAGAAATGCCTGTGACCCAATTAGATAGGGGAGTGCAAAGAGAAAAGGATGAGGCAGAGTGAATTATGGGATGGCCTACAGGACAAATGATTGATGAATTTCAAGAAAAGAATGCACAGATGAAGGGGATCATGGAGTGTATTTGGGAATTCTCGGGAAGTGCACGGCAGCTGGACATTCCTAGGATCCCCTTGTACCTATAACTCTTGGTGTAGAACTGGGGAAATCACGTGTACCCTCAGCTGGCTAGGGATGCTAGTTGTTGCAGGATCTAACACAGTGATCCCCAACCAGTAGCTCGCGAGCAACATGTTGCTCCCCAACCCCTTGGATGTTGCTCTCAGTGGCCTCAAATCAGGTGCTTATTTTTTAATTCCAGGCTTGGAGGCAAGTTTTGGTTGCATGAAAACCAGATGTACTGCCAACCAGAACCTCTTGTAGGCTGCCAGTCCACATAGAGGCTACCAATAGCCAATCACAGCCCTTATTTGGCACCACCCAGGAACATTTTTCATGTTTGTGTTGCTCCCCAACACTTTTTACATCTGAATGTTGCTCACGGGTGAAAAAGGTTGGGGACCCCTGATCTAACAGATGTAAGGGTAGACTAGAGTGCTCTATTTTTCATGCTGAACCACAACTTCCTACAGTGTCAGACTGGCCCACTGGGATACCAGAAAAACTCCTGGTGGGCCCAGGGGTCAGTGGGCCTCTTGCTTCTAACCATTTGGCCTATTTAATGGTTTGAGAACAAAGAGGCTTAATAATGGAAGAATAAAGTATAGTATGTAGAGAAAAGAGACTAAGAGAAGAAAGAGGTTGAGTGAGGGGAGGAGGTATAGTAGTTTGGAAAGTGGGCCCTCAGCCTAAGGTTTTTGGTGGGCCCCTGGCATCCCAGTCCGACACTGACTTCCTATATTCTGGGGTAGGGCACAGACTGGATCCAACTGGCAGATAATGGCAGTAATGGATCATTATATGCTGCTCAGAACTAATGGGGATTGTGTGTGGCTCAGGGAAAGCAGATCTGCAGCTGGGGTAGGTGGGGGGGGGTTAATATAACAGAAATAATTCCAAGAGCAGACAGTAACACAACCAGGAGAGAATGCAGCAGTGGATAGAGTAGCGTCTGCGGTTTTATAGGTGATAGAGAAGCAGACTTTGGTGAGGTGAGAGGGATGCATTGTGTCTCTGATTTATTATATGTAAGCTCATCGGTGCACAAGGAATTGCCACCTGGTTCCTATTTACACAGATCTCCAGGAAAACTACCCTTGTTAATCTCTATGAGGATATGAGCAATTCTAATACAGCAAGTCATATATATTGATATATAAAGAAGGAGCTGCCACATGGATTTGACTGATGAATTCTGCATCAACTGTTTTAGTGCAGGAGCCCCTAGTGCTCACACAATTAGCTGAGGTGCCATACTACATAAAAAGATTTGCTTAGCCAAGACAAGTTATATCGTACAGTACTTACTTCTTATACGGACACATATATATACAATGTACGTAAAATAAGCTATACTCCCAGAATGTATTTAAACAATATGGCTATATATATATATATATATATATATATATATATATATATATAAACAGATCCGGCCTGGTGCACTCCCAACCAACTTGGTCCAATGCCTGGGTGCAGGCTTCCACAAAATTATATATACAAATATTAACAAACCGCACTCCAGGGTCTTTGTCCTCTGTGCAAAAAGGTGAGACTTTATTTCAACGTTTCGGCTCCATAATTCGGGCCGTCATCAGGAAGTCATTCCTGATTACGGCCCGAATTATGGAGCCGAAACGTTGAAATAAAGTCTCACCTTTTTGCACAGAGGACAAAGACCCTGGAGTGCGGTTTGTTAATATTTGTGTATATATATATATATATATATATATATATATATATATATATATATATATATATATATATATATATATATATATATATATATATAATTTATATATACATACTCAGACACAAAAAAACAGAGAAGGAATGCTCTGGATACACAATAAGCTATACCCTCATACTGTACTGTCTAAGGGAAACAATATGGCACCTCCTACCAATATATATAAATATACAGATACAGGCAGACAATAATAGGTATATGTATGTATATTTGAACCAAGTGAAAGGCAAATTTAAAATATCACGGATAAATTAAAGTTTTCCAGCAGGTAAGAGAAAGGCAACAGGCTGCCCTTGCGGAGGGGGGCTTGGCTTTCTTCCTCTTCTCTGTTTTCAGAGGGGGGCTTAGAAGGAGGCGGGCAGAATACTGAGCGCATGGGAGCTGCCAGCCTGATGCAGACAAGTCCTTTGTTCCCTGAAAGGACAGGACCGGGGGCTGCTGCAATGAGAGAGATCTGAGAAGCCGCCCATTCAGCCTTAAATGTATTCACACTCCTCTCTGTTAACTTCTCACGTTCCCCCCTTCTGCAGCCCCATGCGCCTTCCCCCCGAATAGAAAACAGCAATTGGGTGGCGAATCTGGCACAAATGATTAACTAGAAATGTAACAAAACACGCATAAATCTAATTGCAGCACTCACAGATCCTAAGGGCCGATGATGCCCACCATGCTGTGAGTCGCAGAAGCCACGAGATCCGTGCAGGAAAAAGAGGGTGGAGCAGAGACCTAAGCACAGCACCAATTAGCCTACCTGCATGCAGCACCAGCTGCTGAACACATGACTCTCAGGGCTAGACACAGGTGACTGGCACTGCTCAGAGCTGTACATTCAGACACATTAGAAGTTGGTACAGCAAGAGATCCCACTGTGTTCCTGCAAGCATTGGGTTAAACTGGCAGTGGGCAAGAAGGCTATTGCAGCTGACCCTGCATAGAATGTAGGGTTACAGAGGGGGCAAGTGCAGGATAAGGGAACTATTTGGGAGGGAATATTATCACTGGCATCGGCTGGATTTTGTGCTGTGTATTGTAGCTAAGGTGTTTATAAACTATAACTTTCACCATCACACTGTTAGGAGCTGCCCTTCAACATTCAACGGCCAATGGCCACAACAGTCAATCCCTGGATTAGGTAAAGCAATCAGTCTAGGTCAGGGATGCCAAACCTGTAGTCTTGCTGCCACATCCTGCACTACAACTCCCAGTATGCTCCGGCATCCTGATCTGAGTCTCACTCTAATGTGTCGCTGTATGAATCTCAAGATTCATAATCCAAAATGAATGCGTTCATAACCCCAAATTACTCAGATAGCAGCAATTACTGCACTGAACTACAACATTGGCTGTTATGAAATTCTGGGATGTGTAGTTCAGAGAGCTGATCTACATCCTGGGTGCCCCCAGAGCAAAGGTACAGGAAGAACCCTGCCAAATTCTAAACCTATTAGGTATTTTAGGGACTATCCAGCAATTAGTGTGTGAGGGTATATATACGCAAGTTTAAAGCAGGCAGAGCTTCTAAGGGGGGATTTTCTTTACAGAGCTGCCTCCCAAAGTACCCCAAACTCAATGTGCCGGTGTATTGCCCTTTGGGAGATGTCAACAGTTGTCTAGGCACAGACAGTGGAAGTCTCACTAATCCCAAATCTAAAACCTATAAGCACTATTGGGGATAGACTGTTAGGGGTAATGACCATACAATAAGAATAAAGGAGGCTACAATTATGAAAATCCTGGGTTTCATATTTAATTACCCACCTTGTAGAGCAGTGATCCCCAACCAGTAGCTCATGAACAACATGTTGCTATCCAACCCCTTGGATGTTGCTTTCAGTGGCCTCAAAGCAGGTGCTTATTTTTGAATTCCAGGCTTGGAGACAAGTTTTGGTTGTATAAAAACCAGTTGCACTGCCAAAGAGAGCCTCAATGTAGGTTGACAATCCACATAGGGACTACCAGATGGCCAATCACAGCCCTTATTTGGCACCCCAAGAACATTTTTCATGCTAGTGTTGCTCCCCAACTCCTTTTACTTCTGAATGTTGCTCACGGGTTCTAAAGATTGGGGATCCCTGGGCATTGCATAGGAAGGAACTGCCACCAGCTGGGCACCCAGTAAAAGAATGATACAAACTGGCTTATGACCCTCTTGCTGCCAACTTGGGGTATTTGCACTTTCACCCCCAGTAAATAACTTACTCCCTCGGGATTCTGTTGGCACCTGCTGCCCCTCCCCCGGGGATTTATCTTGGCACTGCCATCCATGTAGGATTCTGTTGGTACATTCTGTCCTCCCTATGGCATTTATATAGTTACTGCGAGCCATGGGGTATTCTGTTGGTACATTCTACTCCCTGTGGCATTTATATAGTTACTGCGAGCCATGGGGTATTCTGCTGGTACATGCCAACCCTGGGGTATGTGATGACACGGTCCTTCCCTCGTACGGTATTTATTCAGCTCCTGGCAGCCCGTGATACTCTATCAGCATATGCGCCCCCCCCCCTGCATTTACCATGGTACTGTCACCCTCGGGGTATTCTATGGACACATGCTGCCCCCGGGGTATGTATCTTGGTACCGCCACCTCTGGGCTATTCTTCGGGCACAAGTTGCCCCCTCATCGTATTCATCTTAGCGCTGCCTCACCTGGTGTATTCTATTGACACGTTCCTCCCCCACCCCGGGCAATAAATATATATATATATATATATATATATATATATATGCTTTGCCGCCCCTAATAGACACAATAACACGTATAACTTACCGGCGGTGCGTGGGCTCCTCTGTCCGTGTCGCCTCACCGCCTCCCGGTACCCGCCGGCCCCTCCAGTCGGTCACCTCACACTCCCCGCCCCCTAAAAGTGGAGGTGTCCTGCCCGTTCCATTCTCCATTCCCATTGGTCCATTTCTCCACTCTGCTTCTCCTATCCCAACTATCATTGGCCAATCCACGCGCCAATATATTCCTAAACCGTTACTTGGCAGCTTCCATTCCCTCTCCTTCATTCTTTTCCCTTTATCCACCTCCCCGCCTTACCCATTGGCTTCTGAAGCCTGTCGATCATTAGTATCGCACTCTTATTGGCCATAGACGCGGTTTCCATGGATTCTCGTCCGGGAGGTGGGGTTTGCGGGCCGGGTTGCGCAAGATGACTAGCGGCATTGTGCGCCCCACGTGGGACACATTTGCGGATTACAAGTGTCAAGCAAGACGTATGGAGCTTGAAAAGTCCTACCTTTTTATCCCCATCAAGTACATTGATCACTTTGCTGAGTTAACCCTTTGTGTGTCTCAAAGCCTTTGCTACCGCCCCAACCCAGAGGGAATGGCAAATGAGAACAGACTGCAGCACTGATATGTGGGCACAGCGAGCAGCATTGCAAGCTGGATATCCATTTTTTCGTGGTTTTATATAACCACTAAAATCAGAATCTTGCAATTTTGCTTTTTGATGGAGTCGCACCCACTGCTGTAATCTAATTCCATGGGTGCTGGAACCTTGCCTGTCCCCTCCACTATAAATAATGTGGGGTAGGGGAGGGAATGGAGACTGTGGGGTGTTGGATAGTAGTTGTACCCCTGTAAGGGCATTTTATATTCATGAGATGCTGAGAATTGTAGTTGTGCAACGGCTGCAGGTTGGAAATGATTCATTTATGTAAATCAACTCCTTGTGGGGGTCCCAGCTATCTTGTATTCTCAGGTGCCCCTTTTTTCTAGCTCTGGACCTGTTATTCTTCTTAAAACTTTAGACCTTCATGGAGCTCCCCCCGTGTTGATATACGTCATATAGCAGAGTATTGTGGCTGAACTGAACTATTTGCACCCATGGATTCCTAGGGTTGCCACCTTTTCTGGAAAAAAATACCGGCGTTCCTATATATTTATCTTTTCTCCCTATTAATAACATTGGGATCAACCATAATTTTTACCGGCCAAGCCAGTAAAATACAGGCCAGGTGGCAACCCTATGGATTTCCCTTCAGATCTCAGGGCCCAATTGTGGTTGCAATTCTTGTGGCTACATTCGTAGGCTAACTTTCAACCAAGGTGCACTAATGACGGGCTGTTTCAGATATTAGAGCTCATGCCACCAGAGGGAGCCACCCCTATTGCTACACCACTGATGCCTGAATATATTTGGCTAAGATACCTATTAAATGTTCATTCTGTTCGACTAAATTCATAATCAGTGATGTGGCAAGTGGACATACACTGCATATGTTTCTAAACATGGGAATGTTAAACTTGCCCAGAAGTTTTTGGAAGCCTTGTCGCCCCTGTTGTGTCATATTGCACGTCATTTAAACCATTCATTCCAAGAAAATATGAATTATTTCCAGAGAAGCTCATTGCTGCTCTAATACTCAAGGGAGACAAGGATAGAAGATGAGTGATTAGTTGTGATCATGCTGCCTGTTTTGTAATTGAAACTCACCTTGTTTACATATCTCCAGAGTGATCCACAGGGGTACAGGCAGAATCTAGCGCATTACCCTGGGGGGGGGGGGGACTTAGCACCAGCCTGGGCATCAGTTCTGAATTCCTGATCATAAAAGGTTCAGTGAGTTATCAGTGACTCATAAACAGAAAATCACCTCCTATTTATTTCTCCATTGCCTGCTCTCAGCTGTCTGACCCTAGAGTTTGCAGTTATTTGTACATGCAATTGCTATTGAAAGCCGTTTGCACTGCTGGTTCTGACTCCTGAAACTGTAGCAGAAGCCAGAACTGACTGACCGGTAGCATGTGGATATAATAAGCGTCAGCTGCTGAGTAGCAACCTTTTCTTCATCAAGCGGGGCTTTTATTTAGCTATTAATGTAATGGTATAAACCTTGCCAGGAAGGGCTAAATTGGCATCGTTAAGAACTATATAAACGTGGTGTCAGATGCATGATGGGTTGTGGCTAAATGGTTTATGAGGTTACATCTTGGTGTCAGTTCGCTTAAATAAATCATTTGTCTCGTTAGGCTGTTTATTTTTAGGAACCAGGCTCACCACGGAAAGAACAGAACCTAAAAACTACCTCTGAAAGATCAATTATATCCCATGCGGGTCACATGTAGAGAGAAGCAAACTGTTCCAGATTTCCATCTCATCCCTTTATTATTGAAATCCTTTTAATAGATGTCAACGTGGCCTCCAATGAATGCTACAGACCTGTCTGATCCTTAAGCAGCCATGCAGTTTGGGGCTTTTAAACATGAGCAGTACTATATAGGGACAAGTTGGCAACCATTTAATCCTTGAACCTATTCCACAAAATCATGCGTCAGATATCTGTATGTCACCCCCACTAAATCTGGAAGGTAGGAGGCAAATAAACCTCACACTTTAGAGTGCATCTGGAGAATAGCCATTGAGGCGAATGGTGCCATTAAATTCTCATTCTCCTGTCCCTCCAGTGTATATATAATCAGTTCCTATATAAGCACAAGCATGTACATAAATAGATAAAGTGTATAAGAAAGGGATAATTTTCTCTCTGCAATTGGCACTCTGGCTCCCAGACATGCAGAGTCTCTCTGAGAGTGGGGGGGGGGGGCAACCCTAGGCCTGTGACTAGTTAAAAGCCTGGATTTTTGCCAAGGGCTTCTGCTAATGTTTAAGAATGAGCCTGTCCCCCAGCCAAGTGGGCTTCGAATGGGTGTAGGCTTTGGCTGTTACATGGCGTCCCGCAGACATGAGCATTATCCTTTGTGCAACAATATGTGCCGCTAAATGACACTTCAAAGGGGTGTTCCATGTTGGTTCCTCTTGTGACCTTGAGAAAAGAACACTGTGGCCTAGATCACTGTACATTCCACAGGAGCATATTTTTATTATTGTCAGAATATTAACACTAAACTGCTGAAAAACTCTAACTTGTAGGCATAAGCAGGTAGAGATGCAAGATGGAAACAGCAGATCAAAATAGTAGGACAAGATAGACAGTAGAAGAAGCTGAGAACAATATCATAGGAAGGAGACAGTAGGACAAGATAGAGACAGTAGAACAAGATGAAAACAATATTATATAAAGGAGACCACTGGACAAACAGAGACATTACGTCAAGATGGAAACAGTATTATAGGAATCATACAGCACAACAAATAGAGACAGTAGGACAAGATGGAAACAGTATTATAGGAAGGAGACAGGTCAAGATAGCAATCATCCTGAATCACCTTCAGGTCAGTCAAAAGAAAACATACTTCTTGGAGAATAAAAAGGAAGGAACACTGCTCTGTGTGACATAAAACATACAGTATATTGGGGGGCAGCTTCACACTCCCTTCAGAGGTAAGGCAAGACGGCAGCTGTTTATAACAGGACTGCAGAGGAAGAATTTGGCTTGAGCTGAAGGCAGACATTAGCCATAGAAAGAAAGTCAATATCTCATGGCAGCACAACTTTATTTTAAAGATCACAACTATTAATAAAGTCACACGCTGTAATCTATGAATCATTTGTAGTTATCCCAAAATAACCCCTCCTTTCTACAGTAAATTGACTTCCCCTTACATCATCTCAATATTCCACTCTCTATGACATCCTCATCTCATAGTCTCATCATCTTCATTATTTACATGCCAAGGAATATTTGAAACAGCATATTGTGGTGGCCATAAAATTAGTCTACTTTCGTACTTCTCTGTTATCCAGAACCAGCTTTAGAGCTCCTGGAACCTATCCAGACTCACTGCACCAATAACATAGTGTAACAAGTGGCACATTAGTGGTACTAGGGGTGTTGGATTCATTTCTTGGCCAACTATAAATGAGGTACATTTTGTACTAAACCCCAAAAAAGGATGTTACCACTTCCCACCCTACCGGTGCTGATGGGGTCTCCATTTTGCCCAACCAATGAATCACCCATTCCCCTTTAACACTCAAGTCGAACTTTGCTGCACAGTAGCTTTGAGTTTTGAGAAGACAGAAACAGATCCAGACAAGGATGTCAATTCTTCCTGCTACATGGAAAAGTCATTAGGATCCCATAATGTAGCTTCATCTACTGGAAGCTATGTGCTTGGTCTGGATCTGATTACAACCAGTCTATTTGGGAAAGAGATAAAAACAAAATAGAAGATAAAGAAGCAGGGCTGACCAGCACTCAAACAGATCCACAAGACCAGAGATATTCAGTTAAAAGATAAATTGATTGGTAGAAAAATTAAAAATTATGGCTTCATCTCCATCCACCCTACGCATTTCACACCCTTCAGGGTGCTTAGTCATGGGCTCAAATGAAAATCACAGGATATGACCATTTATACACTACAAAACCAATCAAAAAAAGAACGAAAAAAACATGTATCAAAATGTATGTAAATACTCTGTAAATTCTCTGTAAATACTATGTATGTCAATATACTGTATATTCTTTGTATTTTTTCATATATTTTTTTTTATATATCTTTCTATTACTTTTTCTTTATTTTTTTTCCATATACTTTTTATAGATACATAAAATGATTTTAGTACTCCTCTGTAATATCTAACTTTCTGGAGAAATTTAGAGGTACTGTCTCTTTAAGGTTTTTTGTTCTGTTTTTTTCTTTCTTTTTTTTTGGTTGTGTTGTGTATAAATGCTCATATCCTGTGATTTTCATTTGAGCCCATGATTAAGCACCCTGAAGGGTGTGAAATGCGTAGGGGTGGATGGAGATGAAGCCACAATTTTTAATTTTTCTACCAATAAATATATCTTTTAACTGAATATCTCTGGTCTTGTGGATCTGTTTGAGTGCCGGTCAGCCCTGTTTCTTTATCTTCTGCTGTACCGCTCCCCGAAGCTGGGGGTCTGGGGCTGGTGAACCCGGACCACTTTCACTGTTTGGTGAGTAACTTTACAACTAATTCTGGAGCACCTTGTCTTCCTCTAACCATTTGAATAAAAACAAAATAACCATACTGGGGAGAGAAGCCCTTCTCAAATGCAACACATGCAATAAGAGCCTTCTTTAAACATAATTTCAGCTATGTGGTTGCTAGGGTCCAAATTACCCTAAAAAACATGCATTGGTTTGAATAAGAGACTGGAATATGAATAGGAGAGGATCTAAACAGAAAGACGAGTAATAAAAAGTAGCAATAACAATAAATGTGTTGTCTCTGGAAAGAGTCAAAAGAAGAAGGCAAATAATTCAAAAACAAAAAAAAAAATTAAGGCTAACTGCAAAGTTGCTTAGAATTAGCCATTCTATATCATACTAAAAGTTAACTAAAAGGTGAGCCCCCCTTTCAATAAAACAGGGATTGTTTGTCCATATATTGCAATATGTCTTGGGTCCACTCTAAGTCCAGCTGAAACAGCAATTTACAATGAAGTGGATCAAAATGTATGCATTCAAATACAGTAACATACTGAACTATGAAAAAGTAGTTATCTTACAGTTTAGTAACAAATATTTCAGAATATTACAAGGTTTAGTTGCCCTGTATGACCCTACTATACATAAAAAGGGTATTTGTTTAAGTATAGTTCCCCTTTGAGACAAACAGCTCACCTTACTATACACACTGTGTTCCTTCCCAGAAAATAATTTTAACACGTATACATTTTCTGTACATTGCCTGGGCACTGAGAATATACCCCAAAAACAACTGGTTGGGCAACACTTATTTAAAGTTTCAGTATTTTGCTCTGTTGTTTCCAGCTTGTCCTACAATCACTGTGTTGCTGCCCTACTGTCTCCATATTGCCCTACTGTTTCCATCTTGCCCTCATGTCTCCATCTAGCTCTCCAATCACCATCTTGCTGCCCTACTGTCTTCATCTTGTCCTACAACCACCATTTTGTTTCCCAACTGTCTCCATCTTGTCCCACAGTCTGTATCTTAAGGCCCCCATACATGGGCCGATAAAAAAGTTTATTGGCCCGTGTGTGGGGCCATCCGACAGGCAATATCAATCTTGATCGGGCAGGTTAAAAATCCCGCTTGTGCGTTTATGCGATACCCTAGGGCCCACGATCGGATAAGCCCAATATCGCCCACTTTAATGTGGGCATATCAGGGAGAGATCCGCTTGTTTGACGATGCGTCTATGGCCACCTTTACACTACACTACAGTTTCTACATTCTTCATCCTGTCTTTACACTTTCCACTTTGTCTCCATCTTGTCCTACTGTCTCCATCTTACCTTACTGTCTACCTTACTGTTACATTAGGCCTCACTACATAAGAAGTCTTTGCCCCTATTCAGACCGCCTAAATGTAACAATGTAAAGGTAGAGCCACAGTGGTATAGAAAAAACAACTGATGGAGTGAGACATAGAGAAAATATTCTAAGTGAAAACAAAAGACAAAAAACATTTTTTGTGTAAGCTCTGGCTTTTTTTTGCAGGAATTTGGCTCAGAGATAGCAGCTATTAATATCTGAGCGGACTATGATTTATTGTCTATTTGTTCTGGACAGGATTTCTACTAATCTCGGATTGTTCTCCCGCCATCTTTGCATAAAGATCTACAAGCATTGCTGGTCTGGGACTGCCCTTATATGGCAAAATTAGGTGTCCAATAAAGTGAGATCAGCTTTCTGCCCTAGCCAGTCTGCATAAATACCTAAACTAAATTTACTAAATGGGGGGAAGGTTCTATGGTTTTTACAACAATGAACCTTGCTCTCGCTGCACTAGAAGAGCCGAATTTCCATTTTAAAAAACGGAAATTCGTCTCTTAAAGTTACCAGAGGCGGCTTTTTGCCGCCCTTGGTAACTGGCCGCTCCGTGCCGCCTGAGGCAAGATTCTCACCTTGCCTCATGGCCGAGCGGCCCTGCCCATTGTAAGCAGCAGTCCTGCCCTGCTTTATGGCTGAGATTCTAGCAATTTTGTATAACAGCGCTGGGCAATATGTTGGTGCTCTATAAACACATGTTAATAATAACAGAGAATTCTGTCACAGTTCCTATCTGACACCCATTGTAAGCAGCAGTCATGTCCTGCTTTATGGCTGAGATTCTAGCTATCTTTATAACTGTCAGGATCTGCTGGGGTTCAAACCAGGGACCTTTGGGTTTCTGGCTCAAAGCCTTATTGAGGGCCAGGTGAGAAGCCTGCATGGTTGCTCACTATATACTGTATTACCTGGCCTTTGCAGCCCCAGCCCAAAAGCAGCCTGATTGGTTTGCAGTCAGCCAATCAGGGCTGACTCTGCCCTATTTAAGGTCAGCCCTCCAAACACTCCTGGCCTGAGCATTGGTTCCCATCCTAGCAGTATGGCATTGTCCCTAGCTATGAGTTCCTGTTCTAGCCTCCTTCCTAATTTGCCTTGCTTGGTCTTGTCTGAACCCTTCCCTATCTTGTCCTGCCTGGCTCTGAACCTTGTCCAGTCTTGATCTGCCTTACCTTCCCCTTCAAGTTCTGCTCTGGTCCTGCTTTAAACCTTGATCTTTCCTTGCTTTAACCTTGCCCTGCCCAGCTTTCCGTACTATTCTGAATCTTGCTCTGCTTCTGATCTGACCTTGTATTTCTGGTTCCTGTTCTGACCTATACCCTGTCTTTATCTTCCCTCGTTCCCTCTTCCCTCATCTTGCCCTGCCTTTTCCAGTCCTCTCCTGTCTCCTGATCTACGCCCGCACCGTTCTGTCCTATACTTCTAGTCTGTTTCTGCCTCCTGATCTGATCTACACCCACACCGTCCAGTCTGTTCCTGTCCTGACCTTCGCCCTCTTCTTTGGGTCTAGTCCAGTCCTGATCTTTGCCCTCTTCATCCTGTTCTGTTCTGCACCTGTTCCAGTCTTGATTCATCGCCCTCTTCAACCTGTTCCTGCCTTCCCTCTACGTGTTCCCTAGGCACATACAGCTCCTGCCTCAATCAGTCTCCACAGCCCCCAGTACCTAATCCTTGACAATAACAGAGCATTTTGTCATTGTGGGCAGAAATCATATTTGAGAATAAATAGCCTGGTTATGCCTTATCTGCCATCTAGAGGGATAGCATAGAATTACATGACAATAAATTTTACTTAATTTACAAAATTTGTCACATATTTTTGTATGCAATTCAGATATCAAACTGTCATGGACAAACTACCTGTAAAGATGACACATCACTGAACTACTATGCCACAGAGCAGTCATTTTGTTAGAATGGACCATGTCGCACAATGATTCTACTGTGTGGTACTTGCTTGAGCAACAATGCAGAGAAAGCAGCCACCTGAATATATAGTATGTGCAGGGCTGTTTCAGCCTGTAATGAAGCCTTAGGCAGTGGCCGAAATGGCGCATCACTATCGTAGAGAGCGAAATTGCGCTC
Organism: Xenopus laevis; assembly: GCF_017654675.1. Taxonomy (NCBI): domain Eukaryota; kingdom Metazoa; phylum Chordata; class Amphibia; order Anura; family Pipidae; genus Xenopus; species Xenopus laevis. The sequence continues at coordinate 52,491,365 of NC_054387.1, read as the reverse complement.
TCTGCGCTAGAAAAGCAGAATTTCTGGTTTAATAATCGGAAATTTGGCTCTTAAAGTTACTTTTAATGTGAGCTTCTGGGGAGCTGCAGCCTGAGGCAGAAACATCCCTGAGTATGTGGAAATGTCCTGAGAAAACTTAGCACTAGTAGAAATTGCTAACTATAGCAATAATTCATTTTATAGCTATAGATGTTTTGACACTGCACACAGTTGTCATCACTGAATAGTTCTTTTGTCACTATCAATGTGTTCAAATTCTGTCACAGAACAATCAGCTGCTGCAACATCATGTTGCCCTTGTCACAAAGCAGCCATCTTGGAACTATCACATAAATGCTTGTGCCCTCCCAATTTTTATAGAGCTGGTCTGTGGAAGCAGTGTTGGGTTCTCCTACTATAGTTCCACCATCTTGCCACACTTGCAGACCTTTTTATGTCCCTCCAACCACAGAGTATCTACATTGTCACTATTACCATATTGATATTGCCACAGCAGCTACAGTGGTGTGAAAAACTATTTGCCCCCTTCCTGATTTCTTATTCTTTTGCATGTTTGTCACACTTAAATGTTTCTGCTCATCAAAAACCGTTAACTATTAGTCAAAGATAACATAATTGAACACAAAATGCAGTTTTTAAATGAAGGTTTACGTTATTAAGGGAGAAAAAAAACTCCAAATCTACATGGGCCTGTGTGAAAAAGTGATTGCCCCCCTTGTTAAAAAATAACTTAACTGTGGTTTATCACACCTGAGTTCAATTTCTGTACTCACCCCCAGGCCTGATTACTGCCACACCTGTTTCAATCAAGAAATCACTTAAATAGTGACACAGAGAAGTAGACCAAAAGCACCTCAAAAGCTAGACATCATGCCAAGATCCAAAGAAATTCAGGAACAAATGAGAACAAAAGTAATTGAGATCTATCAGTCTGGTAAAGGTTATAAAGCCATTTCTAAAGCTTTGGGACTCCAGCGAACCACAGTGAGAGCCATTATCCACAAATGGCAAAAACATGGAACAGTGGTGAACCTTCCCAGGAGTGGCCGGCCGACCAAAATTACCCCAAGAGCGCAGAGACAACTCATCCGAGAGGCCACAAAAGACCCCAGGACAACATCTAAAGAACTGCAGGCCTCACTTGCCTCAATTAAGGTCAGTGTTCACGACTCCACCATAAGAAAGAGACTGGGCAAAAACGGCCTGCATGGCACATTTCCAAGGTGCAAACCACTTTTAAGCAAAAAGAACATTAAGGCTCGTCTCAATTTTGCTAAAAAACATCTCAATGATTGCCAAGACTTTTGGGAAAATACCTTGTGGACCGACGAGACAAAAGTTGAACTTTTTGGAAGGTGCGCGTCCCGTTACATCTGGCGTAAAAGTAACACAGCATTTCAGAAAAAGAACATCATACCAACAGTAAAATAAGGTGGTGGTAGTGTGATGGTCTGGGGTTGTTTTGCTGCTTCAGGACCTGGAAGACTTGCTGTGATAGATGGAACCATGAATTCTACTGTCTACCAAAAAATCCTGAAGGAGAATGTCCGGCCATCTGTTCGTCAACTCAAGCTGAAGCGATCTTGGGTGCTGCAGCAGGACAATGACCCAAAACACACCAGCAAATCCACCTCTGAATGGCTGAAGAAAAACAAAATGAAGACTTTGGAGTGGCCTAGTCAAAGTCCTGACCTGAATCCTATTGAGATGTTGTGGCATGACCTTCAAAAGGCGGTTCATGCTAGAAAACCCTGAAATAAAGCTGAATTACAACAATTCTGCAAAGATGAGTGGGCCAAAATTCCTCCAGAGCGCTGTAAAAGACTCGTTTCAAGTTATCGCAAACGCTTGATTGCAGTTATTGCTGCTAAGGGTGGCCCAACCAGTTATTAGGTTCAGGGGGCAATTACTTTTTCACACAGGTTTGGATTTCTTTTCTCCCTAAATAATAAAAACCCTCATTTAAAAACTGCATTTTGTGTTTACTTGTGTTATCTTTGTCTAGTAGTTAAATGTGTTTGATGATCAGAAACATTTTGTGTGACAAACATGCAAAAGAATAAGAAATCAGGAAGGGGGCAAATAGTTTTTCACACCACTGTATCTTGCCACTCACACAGAACTTCTGGCATGTCCTGTCTATAACAAAGCAGTCTTTGTCCCTTTCACAGGAGTGATGGTGTGTCCTTCCTGAGGTACCGTGTGAACATGTACATCCTTAGTGTTGCATCACTGTGAGGCACAATCATAGGGTTGGCACCATTTCTGAGATTTGCCATTTTGTCAAAAAAATAAGAGTTGTTATGCAGTCTCTGTCACTGGGCAAGCACTTACAGGGGCGTTGTGGTAGTGGCAAAGCTACCAGAGTATACCTAAAAAATGCCATGATGTTGTGGTTGTTTAGAAGCAGACACTCAGTCTACAATAAAGAAACAGTACCAAAACCATAGGGTGTAACCACACACCATGTCTTTGGTCCTTTCTGCTATTCATTTGATGAGGGATAGTCTGAGTGGGTGGACAGTATTCTATACCTTTGCCCCTTTATCTTTACATTTGTCAGTTCTTGTGCATTCTACTGCCTCCATATATGCCATACCCATACAGCCTCAGCTTTCCTCACCATGGCAACTGCATCCCTGTGACACAGATAAATGATGCTGTGGGTCCTTGTGCAGTGTGGGGGATTTGTTAACACTTACAGGAGGGTGCGCACATTCTATCATCCCTTTTATGCTTGTGCCAATGTGAACAATACGACAGAGAGCAATGGAGGGAGGAGGTGGAATTGTTACTGAGACATCAATAGCAGCAAAAATCTTATAGGGAAAGTATATATAAATTATAACCCGATACTGCAATAAATGTATTGCGTTTCTAAAATTCAAAGCCTGGCTCCATAAAGTAAGATCAGAGGAAGAATTTGTCAGCAATAACAGTATGGCAGCTTCTACTTATGTGTTATATAGAAAGAATAAATGTTCTGTGCTTCCAACAAGCTATACCCTCATACTGTACTGTCTAAGGGAAACAATATGAAACCTCTCTCTCTTAGTATGTATAAACACAAATATACAGGGAAGGGATGTTCACATACAGTACTGCCTAAGGGAAAGAATATGTTTTTTTCGGTATACCCATATGTATAAATATACAGAGAAGGAATATTCTGGGCACACAAGTTAAACCTTTAGTTACACAAGGATATATGGTAATGTGTTATTTCAGGTTCAGTTAGAAAAACTAATTTATTTTCTTTTTTCTCTCCTCAGCTAAGCTTTCTTATTGATCCCACTCTCCTAGCTAAATTAGCGACATGCAATTGCAGGCAGCAGTGCTGTAAATGTACTTTTCCTGCTATTCTATAGCTCTAATACTAAGAATACAATATTTCCCTGCCATAAAGCAAAACAGGGCTGTTAATCTTGTTAGACAGAAAGTAGAGACAGTTGCATGAATACCAGGCTGTACTGCTGAAAAGCAAATTAACAATATTTACAGTTATTCCAGTGCAACTTTTTTTTTTTTTTTTTATTTTGATGCTGCAATTCATTTAAAGGTGTCCCATTCCAACAATTAAATGAGCTATGAAATGGACCACAAACATAAATGAAACGGTTTCCATAACCCAGGGTAATGGAGCAAGAACAGTACCGGACAGGCTTCTTCCTGTTGGCTAGATTTCACCTCCTGCTGCTTTATACAAACTCAGAAATGGGGGTGCAGCATGTCACATGAATGTTTCTGCATTATATGATTCCCCTGGATTTCATTATGTAGTTTCTCAGGAATCTATAAAACTATGTATGCATGGAAAGTGTCCATTTTCTGTCTGCACTTCACCTCTGGTGTGCAGCGATCGGCATTTCTTAAGCCAGTAGCCTATTATATTACTACAAATTAAAGGCATAGCCTGATGCCTAACTGCAGAATTAAGGGGAACTAATCCCTAATCTTGTTATTTAAAAAGTTCCATCAAAGTATTAACAACCCTACACGTGCATTTATAGCAAGTGAGCAGGTAACATCCCCAAGTAAAGATGTATTTAAAGGGGGGTTAATCCAAAAATCACATTTTGCATAATGCAGGAACATAGAATTCTATGCAATTTTCCAACATATATTCATTCCTCATTCTGACAGGGTATAAAAGAAATTATAGTGTAAATCACAGGGGGGTAACCAATATATTTGCAGATTGCAATTGTGAACATTAAACCACAGGCTGGTGCTGATTGTCACTAAACATTTGTATTGGGGTAACATATCTTCCATTTCCCTCCTGTCATCTTCAGAAAGGTCATTGTGGTCCTTTGTAGCTGTTGAAACCAAGTGCATATGCAGTACAGTTCAACAACATGGCATTTACAAATAACTTTAAACCCAAATGACAATGAAGAATGAATTGATATTGGTAAGTTGCTTAGAATTCTATTTTCCTTTCATTAGTCAACATTTCATTTGGGTTTGTGTCCCCTTTCACCACACTATGAACGACTGGATTAAGGCAGAAGGAGAACAAAACCTATATGAAGGACACACCAAAATAATATAAACTGAACATTTATACAGAGCCAAAATGTCCCAGCAGTCTGTCTATCCGTCTGTAACAAGAAAAGAAACAAGAACAGAAATTTCAAGTCTTCCGCAGATCCTGGACAGGATGCTATGCGTTATAAATCAGCAATGCTAACTGAGGAGAATTTCTGCCATAGAGATTGAATTTCATTCTGCTTAGCAGGTCCGATATGATTAAGTTGCTGAAGTCTTTCTTGCTTCAATGTCCTCCATAAATGATGTAAATTCAGTGAGTTTGTCACAGTGAGACTGCCCAGCTGTGCCCTTTGGTGCTTGTGCCAAGGAAGCACAGAATGGCTGCTGGCAGAGATGCTTCAACACTTTGCCCCAGTGCTGGTCAATCAGAATCACCAGCGTGGCCATATTGGCTTTCATTCTTTGTGCTCACATAACAGAGCAGTTGAATCCACAGCAGTCCTTTATCAGTGTCAGACCTGTCCTGCTGACCAACGGTGCAGAGGTTTGTCGGGAGGGAGCTGCCATTGGCTTTTCCTTTCTGAAGACTGAAAGAGATTATATCAAACTTTACTACCTTGTTTTGTGACAAAAAGTCATGTGATTTCCCCCCGTCCCTAATTTGCATATGCAAATTAGTATTCGGTTCGGCCGGGCAGAAGATTTGGCCGAATCCTGCTGAAAAAGGCAGAATCCCAAACCGCATCCTGGATTCAGTCCATTCCTAGTTGCAATGTAACCTAAACCTTACACAGTGATGCAGTGACTAAGTCCCATGGGGAGGCCGATTTATTTGTTATACAATCTATTTCCGACTCACCTGCCTTCTTTAGAAAGCTTTTGGATAATTTTCTTTGAAGAAATTCCTCCATGTCCTTATCCTCTTCCCTCTCCCTATAAAACAAACATAACAAAACCATATAGCTGCATGGCAGTTCTAAAATGCTGTGACAGCTTTTTGATTGTACTTTCAGTCATATGGTGGCCTACTACATTCAATAGACCACCTGCCTGAATTCTAATAAGAGATCTGTGTGAGTCTGTCCAGCAGGAAGTTATGGCGAGTCTTCAACAGAAGATTGAGGTGTTTTTTTTACCTACCCAGCCAAGAAAAACAAGGTGCAACGTCCTATAGTACTTTCATTCAGGAGGAAGGGGAAAAACAAAGTTCAGTCTTAAATGATATTTGGACCAGTTCCTGGATCAGTTTTATACCCTTTCATACCTTTAGACTTACATTTACTCAGTTTCCTAAAAAAAATGTAAAAATGTATTCAACCCTTCTTTCAAACTCTCTGATGTATCCAGGGGCGTAACTATAGAGGAAGCAGACCCTGCGGTTGCAGGGGGGCCCAGGAGTGTAGGGGGCCCAGTGAGACCCTAATTAATTAGCAATTTTAATATGTCTTGGTAAAATAGGCCAACTTATAAATATTTTGGGGCCCTAAATTGAATTTGCTTTGGGGCCCAGTAACAACTAGTTACGCCTCTGGATGTATCCACCTTTCTTCTTGGATATTCATCACTTTTCAGTGTACATTTCCTTCTGCAACTTGAGGTTTATAACTTAATTTGAGTAGAAGAACATGGATAGTTTGGTTATACATACTGGGGTTCTCCCTCTTTGCTGAAAGCCACTTACCTTAATCTCTCAAGCTCCACATCATCTACCATAAAATCTCTTGTCTCCACCAGTTTGTTAATGTGCTGCAGGAGCTGCTCTTCCTTCTTACGGTCTTCCCGGGTCTTGTCCTTCTCTGAGGAAGATGAAAACATTCACAGATACATGGGTGCTCTACATTCATCAGACATCAGTAAATAAGCTTCTACAGCTTTGTAGTGTGGGTGGAAACCAAACATTCTTCAAGTGGAAGAAATGTATTTGCCCTGTACCTATGATCTGGCCAATGTAAATGCCTTTGTGCCAGCACTAGGACATTATGGAGACAGTGGGACAAGATGTAGATAGTAAGGCAAGATGGATACAGAAGGACAAGATACAGACAGTGGGGCAAGATGGAGACAGCGGTACAGTATGGCAAGATGGAGATAGTAGTTAAAGGGAAAATTGAAGGCCAAGATGGAGACAGTAAGACCAACAGCAACAGGCTATAGGAATTCTGTTATAGTTTCAAAGCATTTCAAGAGCAATTGTTTGGGCATTGCTTTTTTATAGCGAGTAATGAGCCCCTGCAAAGCCTTTTGTGCTTTACACCCCACCACTTCAAATCACAGACCCAGTCGCTGGTGTGTAGAAGCACATGAGCACACTGATACTGCCATTAACGGACTGATTTTTGTCTCCCTGTCTGTAGGGGGAACCCAAAGACTGTACAGTGTTTCCATGACTCACCAGGAATAGAAACCAGGGCCTGTAACTGTTTCTTTAGGATGGTAATCTCTTTACATAGCTGGAAATCATCCAACCTGTTCCTCGCAGCATGACACAGAGAAAAAAAAGCTAAAGATCAGCACATTCATTTTACATTTAGAAGAATTATACTGAGTGATAACAATACAAAAACAAAGCACCCCACTCTATACTCAGTACCCCCAATGTACCCTATCTAAGAACTGGAAGCTCTTGCATCACTGTTGGTTTTGTATCAGTCTGACATTCAGCACTTGACCTGAAGAATACACCTGGTACCTATAATAATAATAATAATGTGATTTGTATTGAACTATGTGGCTGAGGATTCTGTGATTTGCAGTACAGCAAGAGGTGGCATGTCTCAGTTCATTATATCTAAAAAAAGATACATACACCTGTAGTGAAGCACTATTCCCTGGCAAGAATCTGGGTTCATTAGGGAGGTGCTAAATAGGTGTGAGCCCCCCCCCCAATCAACCACAGCTGCCCCTCTTTGCCCTATACTCTGGCTGGTTGCTAGGCACCCTGTAGAGAGCGTAATTCATGTTGCTGTGACTCATTCCTGCGGATCTCCAGACAGAAACAAAGAGAATTAACCACTTCTGTGCCTGTAAATCTGTGCCCTGTGTGTATGTGGAAGTGTCAGTGTCCCTTGTTTAACTGCCCTGTTCAACACCCAAATCTGTCTTTTCCTAATGAAAAATTGTATAATTCCAGCAACTTCACAATATCAATTCATTTCTCATTCTCACTGGGTTTATGATTATGTGTAAATGTCATTGCTATTGTCTATCACTGTCTGTCTGTCCCTTTCTGTTCTCTGCACTGCAGGTTCTGACTCCTGAAACAATATAACTTTAAGCAACTTCGCAATATTAATTCATTCTAGTTTCTCACAGAGTTTTTCAGTTCTCAAGGTCTGTCTCTTATAACAGAAGCCAGTTCTCCTGGATCTGTTAATCAGCTGCTTTGTCTACATTGTTTTATGAGAACTTTAGCTTTTTATACTCTTTAATGTAGATTCCCAGCAAGCTGTCATCCAACTAATGCTGAAATACAATGTCACCCCAGGATCAAATTGGCAACCCTTTAAATACTCACATGTATCTGAGCTCTGACTCTCTCCTCACTAGGATCTCCCGAATTCTCTCGATCTTAACCAGCTCGTCCTCAATATCATCAATGGTGGTTGTGGAATCAGCCATTGAGATGACGTCTTCACCTTAAGAGGAAAGTTGGAGGCACAAGTGTATTGCAACAATGCAGTAAAGTGAGATGTGGAACTCAAACTGATTGGGGAGGTTGTGACAGATAAAGGGGGGAACCCAAGGACAGTTTTCTGCACAAAAATATAATTTGAAGCAAAGTTATAATATTAACTTTAAGGTTAGGTGTTTATTGTCATTGAAAGTGTTCATCCCTTTCTGTTTTTCTAACTCTTCAAACAATGTTGGCATTTTCCTCTAGGTCTGTAATCAGCTGACTTCTTCAACATTGCTTCAGGAGTCAAAGCCAGCAGTGAAGATTATAGCAATTGAATTTAGATATACATTTTGTATTTAGCTGTATGGCGAGAGGTTAGGAGCGCATTTTTCGCACATTAGTGGCGCAAATGACGTAAATCATGCACGTGATGTCTTGCACAACACCCTCTGCTTCTGCATACCAGCCCCCCACCGAATCAACTGAGGGACCTGCTCCCCTGTAAATTACACCAATGATTTTCAGCATCCCGATATCTCTCACTGTCAGGGAATGCTGGGATTTGTAGTTTAACACCTGCTGGAGTGAAGCAGAATGGCTATGACTGATACAAAGTATGTGTTTCTTCTTTCAGAGCTGCTGTATGTATCTTGTTTGAAATATGCAATATATGTGTCTAAAGGGTAACATAAAATACCAAAAAAAGTGGGAGATGAATCCCCTACCCTCTAAAAATAGCTTGTATTTACCCCAAAAACAGCACCAAGTGAGCAATAACTAGAGAGCTTGAAGCTGAGCATAGATTTTTTGAATGAACACAGTAGGGAATACTCACACACATTGTAATGGCCAAATGGCATATTCCCAGAGTTCAGTTAAGTTTGTATTTGCGCTTTATCCAGCACCTACATCACATGGCATAAAAAAAATGTGTATTTTTCCCTTTTTGAGTAAAACCAATAATAGAAGATATTGCATATGGATTGACTATGAATTGCAAATATGAGATTTAAGATGGTTACTAACACCCTCTCCCTACAGCATATACAGAATCAGTACCTGTGGCTGGTGCTGTGGGGTTCCACTTTGTGGATTCCAAGGATCCATACTGCTTTGAGGGTGCACGTTCCTTCTCCATTGGCAGGTAGATAGCAGGCTGCTGATTATAGGTGGATTCTGTGCCAGTGCAGCATGTGTGGCATGGGCATCACTGGCGGGAAGAGAGGATGGGCAGCTGATTGGTAGCCACAGGGAATGAGAGAGCGGGTGGAGGAAGGTTAATCTGTTGCTGCCAAACCAGCAGATAAATCACATCAGCAGCTTCACATCCAGAGGGACCAATGTCTGGCACTGGCTTGTGTCTCAGTCTCCCCCTGATGGAATAACATGGTAATGCATAAGGTTGGACAGACAACAAAGATAGTAGGTTGGTAGGAAGGTTTTGTCTTTCAGCTCATTAACACTTTTCCTTGCAGACGTTTATACAGCACAGCGCATATTGTTGCATATTTTGTTGGGGAAGAGGACAGTCATTTATCATTGGAGAAAAAAAAAAACAGGAATTTTTTAATGGACTTTCACCAATGAATTTACAACCACTACGGTTCCACTGTATTTTTCAAGAAGAGTATGGCAGCTCACACTCATGTGCTGCAGAATATGCAGTCTTTAAGTTTCTGCTTAACCTGACCCATAGTGGGTACACAGTAGGTGGTACTGGGAAAGAGAGCAGCCAGTGAAGAATCAGAGTTTGCTACATTATTAAGTACTAGTGAGAGGTTAGAGTTACTTAACCAGTGGTGGGTTACTATATTTACTATTGAGGTAAAGATAATCAGAGCTCTGTACCTGGGTAAGCATCGGAAGGATATCAGATTCAGTTACCCAGTGGGTGGTTCCTGTCTGACCATGGGTAAGTAAACAGCCCAAAAGTAGGAAGTCAAGAATCAGCACTTGGTACTTGGTTAACTACTACTTGGAGATTGGAGTCAGTTAACCAGTGGTGGGTTCCTGCTTGACTATGGAAGGACAAGTAATCAGAGCTCTGCACATGGGTACGTTTTGGAAGGAGACTGGACTCACTAACCAAGGGGGAACTTCTCACTTGACAATGGAGCAGCAATTACTCTGTTGCTGGTTCAAGTATTGGAGGTTGAGCAGATTATATTCACATACCTGAGAGAGGGTATGCAGATTGTCCCAGGTTTATTCCAATGTAAACCAGCTACAGAGCCTGCATTTCCGTCGTCTTCAGCCTTTATATTACATGAAACACACTCTCCAGCACTCTACTCCTGGTCACCTTAGGATGAGGCTAGAAATGATGATTATAGTGCATAGGGTTTACAGAACCAGGCCAGAATTAGCCCAACTACAGTAACATTTCTCTTAAACTGTTCATTAAGCTCCATATATTTTTTTTTTTATCTTGGACAGCCCACAGCTGCAATGTCAGAGGCACTGCATATACTTTATAAGCCCTTCACTGCAGGCTCCCATTTAGTATATACTGTAGAATAGAGCTTTATAGTAAAAGTGTTCTTGTATCTACAGTCTGATACAGCAGCCACATGCTGTGATTACCATTTAATGTAGCCTGTTTGGGACAAATACCAGCCCTAAATCCTCTGTAACAAGAAGAAATGTCGGAGCAGCAGAATTGTACCAGTTAATTGACTGATATGACCCAATACTGTATGTACAGTATGTGTGCCCTTGGTTTGTTTGGGTGTACCACAAATCATATGATCCCAGTGTTCAGCCTACAGTATTTAAAATGGCAATTTTCAATTTAAGATTACCCAATTGCACATACTACTAAGAAAGTATATTTTTATTAAAAATGGTTTGTTTAGATGAAGCTGGGTTTAACACATGAGCTGTTTTATGTAGGTAGGGTATCCTTCAAGTGTCATCAGAATTTTGCATTTCATTTGCACTCCTAGGGGACACTTTTGTGTTTACCAAGGAAAATAGTTTTTTTTTTTTTCAGTAGAGCCACAGCGCCGTGCTGTATCCCTCTCTACATCATACTAACAGTTATCGAAAAGGTGAATAACCGTTTTAAAGGCTTTTAATATGATGTAGAGAGTGATATTCGAGACAATTTGCAATGGGCTTTCATTTTTTTTGAGTTATTTAGATTTTTATTCAGCAACTTTCCAGTTTGCAATGTCAGCCATGTGGTTGCTATGGTCTATATAACCCTAGCAACTAAAAAAAACATGCACTGATTTGAATGGAATATGAATAGGAGAGGCCCTGAATAGAAAGATGAGTAAAAAAAAAAAGTAGCAATGTTAAACAAATAAATAATGAAGACCAATTGAAAAGTTATTAGATTTGGCCATTTTATAACCTACTAAAAGTTACCTTAAGGCTATGGTTACACCATGGCCGCCATCAGGGGGGGACAGGGGGTAGGAGTGTGATTTTTACTTACCTGACACCCCGGGCCGATGCTCCTATCAGCAGAAAACTACACAGGCCCAGAGTTCTTCTAGCGAGCACCATGGATCGACCCTCTTTCTGCTGCTTTGGTTTTCAAATTTCCAGGGGCAGACGCATGCGCAGTAGAGCGACAGACGGCTTTTTAGTTAAAGTTCGGCTTTTTAGCCGTATAAACTACAATATAGATATTATCCAACTGTATATTATGCCTCAGTACCCATCTTTCCCCAGAATACGCAGCGCATATTCTCTCTTCAGAATTTAGGAAATTGACCAGGCAGTTAGCTTGTTTTGATGGCTGAAGAATTAACCACACATGAGATCGTCAGAATACTTTTTACTCTCCAGTTAATAAGACATGAATAGACTATTTCCTTATCTCACAGTCATGCCTTCCTTTAAAGTATTGTAGTGAAGTCTATCCAATAACATTGTCCAACCACTCCCCTATAACCTTGATCCTATATCTGGTGAAGTTGACCCCAAAAGAACCACACTGAGGCCTCAATGAAACAATCCTATATGACTGATACATTCCAGCATATTGAAACAGCCTTAAAAGATCACTTTAGAACCAATGAAGGTTCAGTTCAGTTCTCAACATTATGCGAAGCCAAAGGCAACAATCATGAGACACATAGCAGAAAGCAAACTTCTCCCAATTGATGTACTACTCGCAAAACCAGCTCCAGACTGAGATTCAAAATAGGACCTGGCTTTTCAAGCACACAGAGGCCCAAACAGCCTTCAATCAGCCCAGTAAATAGTAGCTTGCTATGGCATCTTACAGCAGCCCGTCTGGTATTTGCCAGACTCCAAAGACTGCTAGTCAGGCCTGATAACATGTGACTAGTTCCTCCATCCCAGATGGCCGGGACTGCAGGGGACAGGGAGTGAACCATGGCCATGTATCATCAATTTCAGAGGACTGTCGGGATGAGTATAGCAGCTCTTTGAATGTGAGGAGGACTTATTCCCCTTTAACTTTTAGTGCAGCAAGTAAGACATTGTGCTTGTTGGTTGTAGGATCCTGCACAAATGACTGCTCGGATATAAGCTATTTGGCTGCATCAATCATTGCCTTGGTCTCTTTCCTAGCTGTGGCTATCACCTCTGATAGCCACGGGATTCCTCTCATGTATGATTTAGAGCAGTGCTGTCCAACTGATGTCCCCCCTTGACTGCCTGCTGTGACTGCTTACCTTGTGTATGCGTGCTCCATTGTGCTGGTTGCATACCACATGTATCCCCTCTTTTTAACAGGGGATGCCGATCATTGGAGCGACCCTGGGGGCAACTCATCTCATTTGTCATTGCTCTTAAGTAAGCATGTCTGTTCATCCATTTCGGACAGGTCTTCTTGCTGGTATCACTTTAAAAAAAAACTATTCTATATAATTATTTTACTCTCTTACACATAGGCCTTTTGTTTTGTGCAGTTCATCTGCAAACAGAGAAATAACATCTTATAGAGATTTCTATTGTTAGAAATAATAGCAGCAGAATAATTAGGAGAAGAACAAGGTTATTGAAAGGCATGATGGGGAAAAAGGGTGAAAAGGGTTTGTAAGGTGAACATTAAAGAAACTAAGAGAACATTACAGAGAAGAGCCAAAACGAGATAGAGAAGTTATAGTAAAGGAATAGGGGAGACTCTATAGAACAAAAAAGGGAGTGAAATAGACTGGGTCTATAAAATTTGGGGAACTGTGTAGAAGGGCCACCATTATTTAAATAAGGCCTGCTTTAGGGAAGATTGAGATGATATGGAAAACTTTTTCCTCTGTGCTAGTAGCCCTCCACAAGGAATTACATAAAGTGCAGTGTACAGACCTGGGTGCTACAATAATATACAAAATATGAAATCCGATCTGTGTAATGCTATACTTATATATTTCCTGTTAGTCACAATCCCCCATTGCTGTAAAGCCAAACCATTATGCAGGCTTCTGTTAATGAGATTATAACCCAGCAGAAGTGCTAGGTTTGGAGGCCAGCTAGCCTGTGACAAATGACAATTTATGTAAGACTGAAACTGGCAGCTAAGACAGTAGCACCTTCATAGACGAAAAAAAGTGTGTGTGTAATATTTTCCTTACACGAATACAAAGGGACACAAATGAATATATTGTGTCCTTTTCTACAGGCTAGTATAAAGATCATCATCTGACTGGTTTTCTGATTAGAAGGAGAGCAGCCCAGGAGAAGGAAGTACTGAGAATCAGAGCTGTTACCTAGGTAAGTACTAAGGAAGAAAGGATTCAAATACCCAGAGGTAGGTACCTGTCAGACCATGGGAAAGAGAGCAGCCCAGGTGTAGGCAGTAGAGAATCAGCACTCTTCACCTGCAGATGTGCTGGAGGTTCCCAAGTTGGTGTTTCAAAGATGGGTTCAATATTTTTAATAAACATGGCATACCAGAATAAAAAGGTTCTACCCTTAAGGGATTGGATGCAAAATACATAAAATGGATCACAGTCGAAAAGCAAAATTATTTCTCCCAGAAACCATTGCAAGAAAACATTTCATATAAGCAAAAATAATTACAAGCCTCACAACACAAGATATATATATATATATATATATATATATATATATATATATATATATATATATATATATATATATATATATATATATATATATATATATATATATATATATATATATATATATATATATAAATAAAAATAATCATAAGAGATATTATAGTAAAATATGGTTTATCCAATGGAAGACAATAACTAACATATTTACATATACATTTCCAACATTCTGGAATGTCACAGTCTGATTGTTAAGTTCTGCCTGCCCCACCCCAACACCTTTTATTCTCCAATGGGCTACCATTTCCTATTGGAATTCTCATCTTTCATGGCCGTTACTAGCCAGTCCCGGTCTTGTTCTTCATCAGAGTCGCTCATATCGCTGTTATCTGCAGCTAGCAGCCGGGAGTAGTTTATTTTCTTGATATTAGGTAGTTTGGGTTGTACTAAGAGAAATATGACAATCCATGTGAGTAAGGTGATGCAGCAGGCCTGATATAGCACCGCAAGGCTGAATCTGCTAATGATGAAGCCACTTGCAAAACTTCCTGCACTAGATCCGCAGCCATATGCGAGCCACCGTAGTGTCAGCTGTAGAGATCTCTCAGTGCCAGGGCTAGCCACATCGACCACTTGTGAGTTAATTGCCCACCAGATTACTCCACTGCTAAAAGCATTGAGGATCTGAATGGCCACTACAGACCAGGGTGTCCACAGAAAGGAATAATACAAAAACTGGATCCCGAGACTAAGTAACCCCAGAACTACCATCCATTTAAAGGTCAAAGTCTTCAGAAGCTTGTTCCTGAAAAAGTACAGTGCCAGTTCGGAGAGTAGTCCGGCAGCAATAGAAAGTCCCATGTACAACTCATTACTGCCTATATCTTGCATTTGCCAGAAGAGGAAATTTTGAATGGTGGAGCCTACAGCCCCCAAAACAAATACAGTAAGGGCTGTTAGAACAATGCGCCCATCACTTCCAAGAAATCCCAGGGCTTTGACAGTTTTGTTGGAGTGTTCGGTTTTCTTGGAAACATGAACTGGATAGAGGGTGCTCAGAAAGAAGGTGCTGATAAGGAAGCCACCATAGCAGAAGAAATGGAAGGAAACTCTGGGGATATCGAAGATGACAAAGCAGTTGAGGTTGTCTATTAGGAAAGTTATGAAAATAGAGCCCATGCTAGCTCCTAGGTACCCCCAGATCCAAAGTTTGCCATGTCTGTCTGTGGCGTCCACAAAATCCAGGTATTCATATAAGCTGTCGTCAGCTATCCACTCTAATGGGGCTGCCAGGATTTCCCAGATAATGACCATAGCCAACACGATTAGGAAGATTTTGTGTTTGGGATCAAGGAAACTGTCAGTAAAATCAATGGAAATGTCCCTGACTTTTCTTTCATGAATAGATGGGCGGTGGGAGACATTGGGGTGAGTTGCAAAGGGTGCGGTTTGGTTGTTCAGAGAACTTCTCTGCTTACTATTGGATGCTGAGGATTTACTGCTGTTAGCTTTTTGTGCCTTTCCAGAACCAAGAACCTTCCTGGTCTGATGCTCCAGTCTTTTATTCCTTGTCAGAGGAGATGAGCTTGGAAACTGATCTGTAAAACGCTGATGTGTTGTGGTCTTCATGTCAAGTGAAGAAGCCATTGTGGTGTCTATGGCCACCTCTGCAACAGAACTTGGGAAGGTATTAAACTCCCCATTTGTGGTCTGGTGATTAGTAGGTGTTGCATAAGTTGTGCTGATATTTTCATCTACAAAAACACTAATGTCTATGGGTGGGTTTAACTGTTCTTTCCATGGCATACTAGTATTGCAGAACAAGGACACAATGTTCTTATCTAATGGGGGGTAAAAGGCAAACAGACCCCCAGCTCCCGCAGATAGCAGAAGAGATGCCATGATGAAAAACCTTCGTTTGCGGTGACTCTTGGCCAGGAAAGAGCACAAGGGAGCCCAGAGCAGATGAACTGCATGCTTGAATCCAATGATGATGCCCACTAGGGAGGCACCCAATCCAAGCTGCCTGAAGTAGAGGGTTAGAAAGGGCATCAAGCAAAACTTTCCAACATTGTGGAAGAAGTGGAACAAGGTGGCAACAGCCAAGGCCTTGCTAATATCCCATTGCTTGGTGGAGCTCATGTCTTGCTTCAGCAGTCAATGCTCCTGGAAACCTTTTATGATAAATAAGAAATAGAATTGATAGTGAATACATTGTTAAGTTGTAAATTATCATGATCTTAAAGAGACATTATCACTCTACCTGAATTTTGCCTCTGGCATTTCACAAAAGATTGTCTAATAAGAGCTTTTCATAATAGTTTGGTTGGGTGACCAGTAGATACTTGGGGAAACCTCCTCTTAATGGAACTCAGCAAAACAATTTTATGGGCTCCATAAACTTATGTAAATGGTGCCACACAAGTTTAGGGTGCTGTGGGTTGAGGTGCTTCTGGGCAAGCTGATCAGCACATAATGGAGATGTTACCAGCAGAAGGCCATTCATAGTATGTACTGTATTGGAATTTGTCTCCTAACTGATTTCCAAAAAAAAAGGCTTTTTATTTAACCTTTAAAAACACCTACATGTCCTTACTGTTACAATTAATTTATTTTAACATATAAGTATGAGTTAAAACATGCAGAGAACCAGGTTACATTAAAAAAAATCCAGTTGATAAGTTAACAATAACTCGGGCTTGGATAGAAAGCACACAGATGGCAAAGTAAATACAGCACTTATACACATAAACGCTTTCATTGTGGGCGTAGCCAGGGCTCACGTGAACTGGCAGGACATAACTTCCTGGTACAATAATAAGGCAGCGCTGTCATAAGTCTCATTGCATCTTGTAAACACTAGCTAGATTTGTCTGTGCAAAACACAAGGGATCATGCCCTACATGACTTTGATTGTAAGCTCTAGGGACCAGAGGCCTCCTTCCTCCTATATATTGTAACATGTGCCACCAAATCTTTGTTACTGTAAATCTATATATTTGCATTTATTGCAATATAAACAGGAGACTGCCAGCTGGAGCCTGACTGACTTGCTTCTGTTTCAATAGAATAATATGCTACAGTAAAAATGATGCTTGGGGGCCTTTCAACATTTTGGGCTGTAGAGTCTGACAAGAATCCTATAGTCACAGTCCTAAAGTCACATGTGAATTATCTTTAAGAATTTTTTGATAACAGCAATGTAAGCATCCTTCCCTATTCTTTCTCCCAGCTGTCATTCCAATAAATACTTGGTAGCTAGGGGAAATAACCATAACAACCAGATAGAAGTGCCAACGTGGAAATATGCAGATGTAAATTAAAAGAGAAAAAGAATATATAGTAATTGTATAATAAACGTGTCCTTTAAAGGAGAACCAAATCCTTTATATTAAAATCCCCTACCCCCTACCCTACATAGACCCCCCTCCCTGCTCCACCCCAGCCTAGGTGTTACTCTCTGTAAATACCCCTAACTCTTTACTTACCCCTCGTTGTAGATTAATGGGCACCATCTTCTTTTCTTCGGTAATCTTCGGGGTCTTCTTCCGGCACTTTGGCAATTTACGTGACTTTCGGCGCAGACTGCTCCAACTGCGCATGCACCGATACGGCGCTTACTTCACAAAGATTACCGAAGAGAAGAAGATGGTGCCTGTGAACCCCGATGCGCTGAATCTGCAACGAGGGGTAAGTGTAGGGTAGGGGAATAGGGGATTTTAATATAAAGGGTTTGGTTCTTCTTTAAAGGACAAGGAAAGCTAGAATCATTGGGGGTGCCAAGTTGTTAATGGGGTATCAGAAGAATATATGGCACCAGGGGCAGAAATAGGGGTAGGCAGAAAAGGCAGGTGCCTAGAGTGCTATCCCTAGTTTGAGTCCTAGGTGAGGTAAATCTGCATGTGACTGGGAAGCTAGTTACCCACATTTTTCACTTGTGAGTTGGCTGGGGGCGTTATTTTACTTATAATACCCCCTTGCTTGTCAAAGAGAGAGGGTGCAAACATGTTGGTGTGCCTATGGCACTCTTAACTTTCCCAAGGACCCTGTAGTGCGGCATTGAAAAGAGAAGTACCCAAGCCTATAGTCAATTGCAGGTCGAAAAGTCGAAACTCAGCACAGCCCACAACATATCACAGATTTATATGCCTGCTCCTGACCATCCCCTTCTCAGATTTTGGGACAGGGTGTAGATAGGCTGGTGGCAAATTTGGCCTGTCACCCACGTCTAGGGCCAATTAGTTGAAGCAAACCTGCCTGAGCCAGGCTAGCTCTCCTCTTGTTCCACAAATGGGGATACTTTTCTTTTCAGTGCCTTTGGGCCAGATGTAAGTGACTAAAAGGTACTAGGGGTTCCGAACAACTGCAGTGATATTGTGTCAATTTGTGTAAAATAAATATTTTCATATTTGCTCAGGTGACAATTTTTAGCCACAAATGCCACTGCTGATCTGTAGCCCAGACCAATGGCTTCCTTGTTTATGCAAGGGTTAAATCAGTACCTGTGATCAGGACTATACAGGTTCAGCAGGAAACCAACAGAAATGACTGTGTATGTCCTGTATTTCCTGCAGGCAGAACTGATTTAATCTGCCCAGAGCATCAATAACAAGAGTAACAAGTACGGAGTTGCCCTGGGCTATTTCCCACTCACCTAACAGAGTCACCTGGCCTTATACAAGTCAAATGACCAGTAAAGTGCATGCACTGGGACTCACATGGAGGATCTCATTATCAGCTGGGTGCAGTTGTCACACCCCTTTAGCTTAAGTACATATGGTGAGCAGCCAACCTTGCCACTAGAGTAACTTAAAGGAACAGTTCAGTGTACAAATAAAAACTGGCTAAATAGATAGGCTGTGCAAAATAAAAAACGTTTCTAATATAGTTTGTAAGCCAAAATGTAATCTATAAAGGCTAGAGTGACCGGTTTTTGGTTAACTAGCCATATTAGAATTTTTTTATTTTGCACAGCCTATCTAGTTACCCGGTTTTTATTTTTACCCTGAACAATTCCTTTAACCCTTTTGGTGCTTCATATTGTACAGGGCTACGAGTTAATCAACGAGGGGTCCCGAGTTGCAACCCACTTGAGAAACAATTTCAGCGTGACAAAAAGGGTTAGAATTCAATGTTTGTTGGTTAATTTGATGGTTTCCCCCTACATAAATATATATTTAATACTTAAAAATAATATATATATATATATATATATATATATATATATATATATATATATATATAAATAAACACAGTGGGGCTCATTTACTAAATGCACAAGGGGCAAAATTTGCACCAGAGAAGAAACAAGTGCAATAAGTATAATACTTTGTGTATGACATTCTAATGGGCACAGCTCTACTGAAGCAACCTATATGATACAATCAATATTCTGTACACATACAGGCAATGGGGCCTATACAATTATATGCCCATTAAAGATAATGGTGTTTTCCCACCTAATTCAGTTTGACGCATCGCCCCCATCACTACTTATGTTGCTGGGAGACCAAGGCAAATGCCCTCCCTGCCGTGCCCTAATTATACCTACAAATACAGACTCAAAGCCATATATCAGCACCACGTGAGCAAAAACAGCTACAATTTCTCAAGGTGCCAGAGCCAATCTATAATACACAGAGATATAATAGATCAGGGGTTCACATGAGCCAATCAAAGCTCTCACCTTCCCTGGTGGTCCCGGCTTCGGTTTATGGGGGTCTCACGGGCTCCACATCCCCAGTGCACCTGCTCTCTGACTCCGCCTACCGTCTCACCTGCTAGTAGGAGGGCAGACACGTCACCTGGACTCTAGGGCGCGTCCGCCAGTCTCCTCTCTTCTCCCCGCCCAGTGCCATGACCCCGCCCACAGCTGAGCTCCGTAATGCCAGGCCCGGTGTGTAAAGGTAAAGAGGAGCGTTGCTAGGAGACAGGAGCGTGTACCATAGAGACGCAATAGAATAAAAGTTTAGAGTGAGCGGCATCTAGAGGCTACTCGTGGAAGTGTGCGCAAGTTGTACCGAAGCTGGTGGAGTTTAGACAGACTGTTCTGGTACTCACGGCTTCCCAGACGTAAGTGCTGACTACACAGCTATGGGGTGTTTATTTCTGTGTGAAGCATTCCAGAGAGGATCAGCCTGCGTTCATTTCTCCCCTCAAGTTCCAAACAGCCTGGTTAAGGGGTGAGTTCACCTATAAGTTAACTTTTAGTATGTTATAGAATGGTCAGTTCTAAGTCATTTTTCAACTGATCTTCATTATTTATTTTTTATAGTTTTTTTTGTAATTGCCATTTTCTTCTGACTCTTTCCAGCTTTCAAATGGGGGTCACTGACCCCATCTTGAAACAAATGCTCGGTAAGGCTACAAATGTATTGTTATTGCTACTTTTTATTACTCATCTTTCTATTCAAGCCCTCTTCTGTTCATATTCCAGTCTTTTATTCAAATCAATGCATGGTTGTTAGGTTCAACCAGACTGCTGAAATTGCAAACTGGAGACTAGTGAAGGGCAAATTTATTCGCCAGGCTCAATTTCGAATTTCCCCATTTTGCCACGGGGGAATAAATGTGTGCAATTTTGCCAGCAGCATTTTTTTTTCACGCTGGCGACAATTAAAGGCACCTATTGACTTTAATGCGCGTCAAATTTCGCGTTTCGTTTCTTTTTTGGGAATTTCGAGGGAAATTTGATCATTTTTCGGCAAAGCAAAATGGGACAAATTCACCCATCGCTACTGGAGAGCTGTTGAATAAAAAGCTAAATAACTCAAAAACTACAAATGATAAAAAATGAAAACCAACTGCAGATTGTCTCAGAATATCACTCTCTACATCCTACTAAAAGTTAACCCAAAGGGGAACAACCCCTTTAAACAACATGGCATCTCCTACCATACAGATAAAGGGTTTTTCACCCTTAACTTGTCGTATGATGTTGTAGAGTGATATTTTGAGACACTTTGAAACTGGTTTTTATTATTTATAGTTTTTGAGTTATTTAACTTTTTCGTCAGCTGCCTTCTAGTTTTCAATCTCAGCAAGCTAGTTGCTGGGGTCCAGATTACCCTAGCAAATATACACTAATTTGAACAAGAGACTGGAATATGAATAGAAGAGGCCTGAATAGAAATATGAGTAATACAAGTAGCAATAACAACAAATGTGTAGCCTTACAGAGCATTTGTTTTTAGATGGGGTTACTGACCCCTATTTGAAAGATGGAAGGCAAATGATTCAAAAACTATAAAAAAGAAAAAATGAAGACCAACTGAAAGCTGCTTAAAGTAAGCCATTCTATAACTTCTTAAAGGTGAACTACCCTTTTAAGGGTGAGGGCTAAAATTATATTGCTGTGGGGCTCATTGATTTATATTTTCGCCACTGGAGACATTGATATAAGTTGAGTGGGTCCTAAGGAACCAGAGGAGGGGTCGATGCACCAATCACTGTGTTTATTTATAAACACTGGGCAAATTTGCACCTGGGCAGTAACCCATAGCAACCAATCAGATTCTTGCTTTCAGTGTTAAACTTACAGCTGGCTGATAAAAGCTTATTACTGATTGGTTGCTATGGGTTACTGCCCAGGTGCATATTTGCCCAGTATTTATGAATGAGCCCCAGTACTGTGTTTGTCTTGGCGATATATCCATTCTAATGGTGGTCTGTCACCTGTTAATGAGCTCTGTATTTGCTCCTGGGAACTGTCTGTGGTAAACCGCTCTGCCGGCATGTGGGGAATTTATATGAATATTTGTTATCAGTATAGTCACTCTTGTTCTTACATGAGATATTAATTGTAAGCAGCAACCCTGCCTTGCTTTATGGCTGAGATTCTAGCTATCTGTATAACAGCAAATTCTGTCACAGTGACACAGATCCTACTTGATACCCATTGTAAGCAGCAGTTCTGTCCTGCTTTATGGCTGAGATTCTAGCTATCTTTATAACAGAGCATTCTGTCACAGGGAATCTATTGAAACCAGCCCTCTGGATTTCCAGAGATAAGTTTTGTGACATCAGTTTAATGCCAGAGTTTACAAGACTGACACATGCATGAAACTGGAGTGAATGACATTCTTATAACTTTTGTAAACTCCTCCCCAACCTGTGACTACTTAACTATTGATGTTTATGTTCAGATGTAGATGTACAACAGCTTTATGACACCATAGCCACCCTCACATTTGGTGCCTTGGCAGTCAGGGGTTAAGCTTCCGATTCTTGTGTACTGGGCTTTATTAAGTGCAAGTCCATATGACAGTTTAGTTGCTGATGTCCCCTCATGTGCCACCATGAACAAGTCTGGACGGAGCTTAACAACTAGCTAGGGGTTTGTATCAGCCTAGCAATCAGCTAGCAATGTATCAATATATCAAACTGGGGAGTATAGCAACTACTAGTTTTTAAATCCTAATTCCTTCTGTTGTGAATTCAAACTCCTATGATGTACGACTCATAAGCCCTTGGCATAAGTGACCTTTATTAAAGCAACATTCAATAAATAAGTGTGTGGATATTGCACAGGTGCAAGAGAAATGGCTGGTTATATATGTACAAAGAAGTGCATAAGAAAGTTACAGTTGCTATGCTGTTCTTTTCCTCAGAAAACAAATAATGAATGGACTCATATTTAGTGCATGTTTAACCTGCGTGGTGTTAAATATCTAAGGAGGTATTTTGGTTTAATTTATTCAAGTCCCTCTTGTTGGACTACAACTCCCAGCACTGGAACCTGTAGTCCAGTAACAGCTTGAGGCCCCCTTGTTGATCATCTGTGCGTTGCGCCTTCTCATATTCAGTGCTGAATTTTCTGCCGCCTCTCTCTTATGTTGACTTTTATCCCTGGATGATGCCAGCGAATGTATTTATTGGTAGCAGCAATGACTTGGACATGTATCTGCTCAGCCCCCCCACTTCGTTCCTTTCTCCGTGGGCACGCTGTGTCTTCATTTTTTGCAGGCTGTACCCTGGCTCCTGACAGGGCGACACCTCAAATCTAAAAGAGTTAATAGAGGAAAACATTTTATTTTCACTCGATGGGCTCAAAATTGAGGTCCCCTGGGTGGAGGGACCTACTGGCTTACTTAGGGCCCCTTGAAGTCTAATGGCAGCCTTATCAGGCCACCTGGGGAGAAGGCCCTGTTGTTAAATAATACGGGACCCTGATATTTGTTGATGCAGCCATGTTAGTATTGCAGCACTACAGTTCACAAAATCCATACAAATGGCTCATTTCTTATTTAAATTAATACTGTCATGGGATATATTGCTAATATTGGTGAAAATAGTTTCTCAAAAGAGCAAACAGATTTTTTTAAATGTAATTTTGAAATCTGATTGGGCTAGACATATTGTCAGTTTCCCAGCTGCCCTCAGTCATGTAATTTGTGTTCTGATACATTTCAGTCAATCTTTACTGCTGTACTGCAAGTTGGAGTGATATAATCTCCCTCCTGAATTCCTTGTCCTTGTGGAGTCGAACATAAAACCATCTGTTTCTTATGTGGCCTTTTACCTTGCAACGTTGCTATAAACCCTGCGTGAGTCCTTGTCTAACTGCAGAGTAAAGGTGCGGATCTCCAGGCTCCTCATTTGCACGCTGCAGGCTCTGAGCACACTAATGTTGCCCTGTAACCAAGCAAAAATCACAATTGGGCAAATCTGATCAGGATTTCCTAATGACACGCTTTCAATGGGTATAAACTTGCTTGTAATTTGCTGCAGAATGCAGTATCTATCTGGCTATTTATATTTTCTGCACTGGGATGATTTAGAAAAAAAGCTGATCAACAGAATTGAAGGAGCAGACAAATGCTTCTTTTAAAACAGTGACATTTACACATAACTATGAAATCTATCATTGTTATTCCTGAAATACGTTTCCTACGTAAAAGACTTTCTTTAGGCCATTAGTGCCCCAAATCTCCTGTCTCTTTCACACTCACCGGTGCATGACGTGTACTACACTGGGACGACCGTGTAACTTCATCTGTGTACACATTAAGACATACAAGATCTGCAAACAAGCACAAATTACATTTTTACAATCTACTCCAAATTTGACCCTGAATCACATTTTAGCATCACTTGAATCCCTTTCTGCCATAAGTCCCCCTGTCGTATCCCCTAACCCCACTGATGACAGCCGTGGGCTAGGGTCAAATATCCACAGGGCTAATTATTGATTTGACCTGTGTACACATTTGACTGTCCCTACTTCCTTCATTGAAATAAAATAGCCCTGGCAAGGATTCAAGATATACAAGTATCATGGGATCCATTATCCAGAAACCCATTATCCAGAATGCTCAGAATTACGGAAAGGGTGTCTCATAGACTCCATTTTATTCAAATAACCCAAATTTTTTAAAATTAATTCTTTTTTCACTGTATTATTAAAACAGTATCTTGTACTTGATCCAAACTAAGATATAATTAATCCTTATTGGAAGCAAATCCAGCCTATTTGGTTTATTTAATGTTTAAATGATTTTCTAGTAGACTTGAGGTATGAAGATCCAAATTACTGAAAGATCCGTTATCCGGAAAACCTCAGGTCCCAAGTATTCTGGATAACAGGTCCAGGGCTTGGCTGAGAATTAAAATAGGCCCTGGCATTTCAGGTACACAGAGGCCCAATCAGCCCACACAGAGGTCCAAACAGCCCACACCAGCCCACTAAATACTGACTTTCTATGGCACCTTATAGCAGCCCCTTATAGCATTTGCCAGAACCCACAGATTGCCAGTCCGGGCCTGAACAGGTCCCAGAACACTGTATTAAGGTACAGGACAGGATTAGTCATCCTTTATCTGAATGCTCATTACAGAAGAACTGCCTTGTAGTTAGGGTTGCCACCTTTTCCGGAAAAAAATACCGGCTTCCTATATATTTATCTTTTTTCCCTATTAATAACCATCATTTTTACCGGACAGGCCAGTAAAATACCGGCCAGGTGGCAACCCTACTTGTAGTAGCCAACTACTATGGGGTATATTCAGGATCAGACCGAGGGACACAGGGCCCACCGGGGCTGCTGTCCAGTGCCCCCCGGAAATTCCGCCACTCCATTTATTATTTATCAATGGGTAAAAATGAAAGTTCATTCTTTGATCAATAAGCCTTTCAAAATCCCATAGAAACGAATGGAGAGTGACGGAATTTCACTCTAGCAGACTGTGGCGATCTTTAACTTCACTCTTTGATAAACCTACCTCTTGGCAGCAGCATCAACCCCCTACTTAGCATACTCCCTAACTTAAAGCTTGTAAAAAGAAGGTTATAGAGCAACTCAATAGGTATGCTGGGACAGTGGCGTAACTATAGAGGAAGCAGACCTCGCAGGGGGGGGGGTTGGGGTGGTCGGACCATGAGTTCTGCATCCTCTTGCATTCAAATTCCCCACCCCTAATTTTCTTCCTCTAATTGACGCACTTGCGCCTGTGCGAGCAGGCCCGTATTTGGGAAAGGCCACCAAGGCCCGGACATAAGGCGGCAGTTTTTTTGGGGGCGGCATGCTGTCCAACCACATCCACATTGGTTCAGAAACACTGGGATGCGCAAGAAATAAAAACATTTTTTAAATTTTCCATGCGGCAATCCTTATTTCTTTAGTCCCCATGATGAAAATTAAAGAGAGGGGGTAGGGGCGACGAACATCAGCAGGCCTAAGGGTGACACTATGTAAATCTGTGTGCGAGCTTGCAGCAGGTTAGGGGCTTACGAACAGGGGTTTGTTGCAGACGGGAGTGGCTGTGCGCACTGGGCCCACCGAAAATCTTTCTGGCTGGGGGCTCAGCACAAGCTTGTTATACCCCTGTGCTGGCAGCTGTAGTCTGGTGAGAAATCCCTGCTCTGCCTTGTGTGTCGCTACCATTCACACTGTTTGGTTTATGAAAGATTATAGCTATGATGCTGTTAGTCATATGAGGGACTGGCTGCTTGGAACTCTTGGAATATTCTCACCTTTTGCTTCGTTGTGAGGAATGGTTTTTATCACTGCCCCTGAGGTTCTCAGCACCAGCGACCCCTCTTTTTCTCTGTTACTGGCCAGTGCCTGTGGGACACATACAAGTCAATGGGTTCCTTTTACTCTCTTGCTCAGTCCCCAAAACCCTGCTTTTAAGCAGTTTAGTCACCCAGCCCTAAATCTGCAATTACTTCACCTTTTTGTAATGAATTTGGATTCCACCTCGTGCATCTGTTGCTGTCTTTTTCCTTGGTAAGGTACTCACTAAAGAGACACAAATATCTTTTAGTTCCACATTAAAGGAACAGTAACATCAAAAAATAAAAGCATTTAAATATAATTAAAATATAGTGTACTGTTGCAATGCATTGGTAAAAGTTATGTGTTTGCTTTAGAAAGACTACTTAATTTTACGTAAATAGGCTATTATAAAGCCATGGGGGCAGCTATTCAAGCTAAAGGGTGAAGACACATGGCTACTAGTAGCAGCTACTTGTCATGGCTACAAATTAGACAATAGTGATAGTTAGCTTTGCTAAAGGTAAGGGCACACATGCAGATTTGGGGAGATTAGTCGCCCCAGCAACAAATCTCCTCTTCTTCGGGGCGACTATCTCTGAACTGCCTTTCCCTACCTTTCCACCAGCTAGAATGAAAAATCGCCAGCGGGATGGCACTCGTGGCGCTTTGTTTTCCGAAGTCACCCAAAGTTGCCTCCCACTGGCAATTTTTCATTCTAGCCAGCGGGAAGATAGATGAAGGCAGTACGGGGTGATTTGTTGTCGGGTTACTAAACTCCCCGAATCTGCCCGTGTGCCCTTACCCTAAGACACTACATGTGTTTTAGCAGACAGGGTATTTTTTGCCATTTTGTAGCCACAAAAAGTAGCTGCTACTAGTACAGGTTCGAATCTCCAGAACGTTGTATTCCTAATCCAATAATCACTAGGGCTCTCCTCTGCCTGTATAAAAGACACTGTTCAGGATTGGATTGCTGTATGCCATAGATTATTGAGGGGGAAAATGTAAAAACAGAAAAAATATATAGTGTAGCATTCTTAAAAATATTTGTTGCACCCTTAGCATTTCAGTTTACGTGTATCAACTTAGAAGTGTCTTTCATCAGTGAGAAAATATCAAATAAACATATGGTGATTATCAAGTGAGAAAGAAATAAATAAATAAAAAATAAAATAAATAAATAATAAAAAGCAAAATAAGTTATAGCTTTGTAGAACCCACACTTCAAATCACAGTGAATACCACAGTTCTGCAGATGGCATATAGTTGTAGTAGAGTGGGAATTACACTTTTAGGACCACACTACTCCCAGTGGTATATATCTAACAAAAATCCAATAGGCCTAAAATGGTTTGGAATAGAGAGGGTAAAAACTTACTGGAGAAGAGGGGTTTTGGTCAATAAAACATTACAAAGACAAAGCTGGTGGATCCATAGGCTTAAATCTCTGTCCCCACAAGGCTTAAATGTCAATTTTAACCTCAGGGCATTTCTAATATAATGTAACAGTTTTTAATATAATGTAACATTTTTCAGTATAACAAAATGTCTATTGTTCTGATGTAACAATTTTTATAAAGGAATATCTCTTTGCAAATAATTGGTAATATGTAGCGATAAGAAAGAAACTGTGTAAGATCAATAAAGCTAAGGACTCTTTGAACTATCGTGAGCAATAAAATAGGAGAAGATGTCATCGCTTTAGGAAGAAGCTAGTCGGCGAAACGCGTTAGCGAGGACAACTGTGTCTTGAGATTTGCGGAAGCGTGCTTGCGAACATGTGCAGTTGACTGTAAATTACGCTGAGGAACCGGGAGCAATATACGGAGACTTTTACATTGATTTTACATGTGGTTTTATCGAGAACGTCTGTGAGTGTAATTTTTGATCTTTATTAAAGTTATAAAAGCGCTTCTGCACATGTCACTTTGTTTTTGCCCAAGTAAGGATAAAAGAAGTTTGGAAGCGGAGTGGATCACCTATTTTATTTCATGCCTGCATGAACTGATTTCTTGTGAGTATAATATACCACTGGGAGTAGTGTAATTCCCACTCTACTACAACTATATGCCATCTGCAGCACTGTGGAATTCACTTTTCATTTGAAGTGTGGGTTCTACTAAGATATAATTTTACTTTCTATTTTTTATTTATTTTTATTATTTTTCTCACTTGATAATCACACCATGGTTATTTGATATTTTCTCACCAATGGAAAACACTTCTAAGTTGTAAATTGAAATGCAAAGAGATCACTAAGGGTGTAACGAATATTTTTAAAAATACTTCACTATATATTTTTTTCTGTTTTTAAATGTTCCCCCATAATAATCTGTGGTTTTTGAGGCATACATCTGCTAATTAGCAGATTACGGATAGGTTTTTTATTAAAATACAATGGCATTCTATAGAGTGCATATGTTATCTGCTATATAAACTGAGCTTTGAATAGTTGCCCCCACGGCTACACAGCAGCTTGTTTGTATAAACTATAGTAGGCTTTCTAAAGCAACAGTACATTACATTTTAATTACTTTAATTTTTTGGTGTTACTGTGCCTTTAAGGATGAAATGACTGTGAGCGCTGTTAATCCAATGTCACTTACCTTTGCAACTGGGGCAGTCCTGCAGCTCCGCCTTCAACTCGGTGAGAAACACGTCTTCCCCTGGTTCTAGGCTGGTGTCTCTGTAGAAGATCTAGGAACAATTTGCTTCTGTTAGCAATTAAATATCGCACTTGTATCACATCACACTTGTATTCACCTGCTTTTCTGGGCTTTGTTGATTCCATTTTATGTCGCATAAACACCTAAAAGGACACTATAAAACATATATTGCTTACACATGCAATTTGGTAAAAAATGTCAGTCTCTTAGGTATTTCTTGACGATCCCTTCACAGTCCCTCAGCTGTAAATAAAAGTCCAGAGCAAATATATATGTATTCCATAGGGAATATATATAAGGAGATTAGCGCCTGTGGCAACAGAAATTAGAAACAAGCATAGCGTAATACGTTAAAGGGGATGTCACCCTGTGTGTGTGAAAAAATTATTTATAAATGTGCTCCCCTTTTTTCCTTGGGCAGCTACTAATTAACAGAAGAAAGGCAAATCAAGGTGAATACAAGGAGAAAAGGTGTTCTTCGTATACAGCAAAGGTGCAATCCGATATTCTGGTCCCTCCTCCAGGTTACCGCTCCTGCCAGACTCCGGATCAGAAATAGGAACCAAGGATAGTGTGATACCGTTTTTATTAAAATATAATTAAAATCAAGTAAAAAATACACTCACATTTACCCTCTGAATGCGTATTACCCAAAGAGGGTAAATGTGAGTGTATTTTTTACTTGATTTTAATTATAGTTTAATAAAAACGGTATCACACTATCCTTGGTTCCTATTTCTGATCCGGAGTCTGGCAGGAGCGGTAACCTGGAGGAGGGACCAGAAAGGATTTTTCTTTATATGCATAACGCCACAGCAGTGGTTTGTAAGTAGGCAATTCACACAGAGTGTGGAGGCACTTTACTATCGGATTGCACCTTTGCTGTATACGAAGAACACCTTTTCTCCTTGTATTCACCTTGATTTGTCTTTCTTCTGTTAATTAGTAGCTGCCCAAGGAAAAAAGGGGAGCACATTTATAAATAATTTTTTCACACACACAGGGTGACATCCCCTTTAATTGAACGTATTACGCTATGCTTGTTTCTAATTTCTGTTGCCACAGGCGCTGATCTCCTAAAAGGACACTATGCCTGTTGTTTTATTAGAGAAACCCATAATTGGGCATTAATCCTGGCTGTAAGAATCCTAATGTTTTGTTGGACACACCCTGCTAGTAATATAATTCTCATGAATAAGAAACAAAAGCTGGAAGATCCCTATTTTTATAACTTTTTTCGTTAATGAAATTTAAGTGATCATATCCTTCCTATCTTATATTATTAGTCCAGTGACATTACACCTGTGGCCAGTTAGATAAGAAAGGCAGTTGCTGGAGTTTTTTCATACAGGTATGGGACCTGTTATCCAGAACACTAGGGACCTGGGGCTTTCTGGATAATGGATCTTTCCATAATTTGGGATTTGTCTACTAGAAAATCATGTAAACATTAAATAAACCCAATAGGTTGGCTTTGCTTCCATTAGTTATATATTAAATTGGATCAAGTACAAGGTACAATTTTATTATTACAGAGAAAAAGGAAATCATTTTTAAAAATTTGGATAAAATGGAGTCCATTGGAGAACGGCATTCCGTAATTCGGATCTTTCTGGATAACGGGTTTCTGGATAACCGATCCCAAACCCGTACCTGCTGTTTTTGTGTACATTTCTAATATCCCCGCAATAGCTACCTCTTATTATTTTTGTTAATATTTTTTAACTTTATTCCCAGTAATCACATGTGAAATCAGACAGACCAACCTTGACGCTGTATATCTGGAAGTAGACAGGCTGAATGCCAAACCGCAGATAGTAGGATGTCACATCTAGGATGAAAGGGTCTGAGGTGGCATCACTGGTGGGACAGGGTGGCTGCAACCATCACACATTTCTGGTTATTCTATAGGCTATATCATCCTCTTCATATATTTATATAAGCGTTTTTTATGCACTAGCCCTTATTAACTGATACATTTAGCAACAGCTTGTATCTTAACTCAAAAAACAAGCATCTTTTTGCAGATAAAGCTTTTTGGATATTTATCGCATTTTCCTGTGTTTTTTTTTCTTAACTTTTTGGGAAGGGAATACATCAATGTAGAGGCAGATATTTCCTTACCATGACTGAGAGTTTGGGGATCATGTCACACAAAGTGTTGATGTTTCCTTCATACCAAGGATCCACAAGGCCTAGGTATG
Organism: Xenopus laevis; assembly: GCF_017654675.1. Classification (NCBI taxonomy): domain Eukaryota; kingdom Metazoa; phylum Chordata; class Amphibia; order Anura; family Pipidae; genus Xenopus; species Xenopus laevis. Next base: position 52,460,393 of record NC_054387.1, on the reverse strand, counting down.
TGCTTATCTCACAGACCTCATCCATGGTAGGGGGGTTTACCTGCAAAATAGCACAGGGATTTCACTTTTACTATTTACTTAACCAGCAAGGAGTCGCTAACTCCCTTTTGCTATAAAATCCACCCCCTGCTACATGCCTTGTTTAAGGGTAGGACTAAACAGACGTTTTCGGCGCGATCCGATGCTCTACGACAAAACGCCGGCATCAAATCACATGTGACAGAAATAAGGTAAGAGATAGAAATGTTGTGTCGGATCAACTTCGTGTCGGATCAACACTGCGACTTCATCCAACATTTCTATCTGTTACCTTATTTCCGTTGCATGCGATTTGACGCCGGCGTTTTATCGCAGTACGTCGGCTCGAGCTGAAAAACGTACGCGTAGTCCTACCTTAAAGGAGCTGTTCACCTTTAAGATAGCTTTTTGTATGATGTAGAGAGTGATATTCTGAAACAATTTACTTTTGTTTTTCATTTTTTATTATTTGTGATTTTTAGCTTTTTATTCAACAACTCTCCAGTTTGCAATTTCAGCAATCTGGTTGCTAGGGTCCAAATGATCTTAGCAACCATGCATTGATTTGAATAAGAGACTGGAATATGAATTGAAGAGGTCCTGAATAGAACGATGAGTAATAACTCATAACAATAACAACAAATATGTAGCCTTACAGAGAATTTGTTTTTTAGATGGGGTCAGAAGAAGAAGGTAAATAATTCAAACTATAAAAAAGAAAAATGAAGTCGAAAAGTTGATTAGAATTATCCATTCTATGACATACTAAACGTTAATGTAAAGGTGAACCAACCCTTTTTAAGTAGTTAGTCCAGACTTACTGGGGCAGTAGATTGAATTTAATAGCCTCAGCTATTCTGTGACTGTGCATCCTTCTCTTTATGACTGCTAAATACTATATGAAGTGCCTTAGAGGAGGCAAACACTATGTCAACACCCGCCCACACATACAGATGTACTGGCCTTGTCAGGTGAGGAGTCAGTCAGTTCGCCTCGGACTGGGATACAGTAAAACTGCAGGTTGGCTTTCAGTGTCCGGTGGGGCCTCCTTGCTTCTCTTTTCCTGGAATGATTGAACGAGCCATGAGCCTTGTTTCACCCAACTGAACCCCCCCCCATAAGCCATCTCCCAGGTAAGCAGTACTACGCTTCTCCCTACATTACTGGACAGGAGTTTGTGGTACATAAGGCTGGGCTTCATACTATTGATTAAAGTCTAGTAATTGAGCTTCTTGTGCCTTCCCAAATGCAAAGTCTCTTACCTATAGGAATAATAGGCCTTAGCCAGCTTGCCAAGCGCCCTGTCATCCCCCAGTATAATGATCCGTGCAGTGGGAAGTTTCTCCGGCTCTGCTGGGACCTCCGTACTTTGTCCTGAGAGCCTCTGAAGGGTCCCAATTCGGCTGCCCTTTGGTGCCTTTGTCAGGTTTTGGAGAAGAACTGCAGAGTCCAAATCTGGACCTTTCTTTTTGATGCACGGCTTCCTCTGTAGCTTGGTTGACTCTTTCTCTTCCACCCCGGGCAGGTCCCTCTCTATCCCACTATCATTGGACCACACAGATATCCGGTTCTGCTCAGTGCTCTCCTCATCCATAGTAAGATCTGGGATCCGAAAGGAGTCAACCTCTACGTCTGTGTTTTGCGTCTCTTTGGTTAAAAGGACCAGCTCCTTCCCTGGAACACAAACATGGTCCTAAAATTTTTACTGTGATAATACAGTGGGTGCTAAGATAAGGTGGCATTTGCACATGACTGGGTGGGTATCTTAAACAAACAGTTTGTACGAGGGTTTCCTCATATTAGTATGGGTTTACTTTCATTTATTCAGTTATACCTGCAATGTGTAAGTGGGTGTGGACAGTTTTTGCCTCTCATCCATGGTCTTTCCAGTACCATCTATTATCACCCCCAGCAAAACATGTAGAGTTATAGAGTATTTTCTTCTGAAATAATGCTCCCTATTGGATATTATAAACGTTAAAGAGGTTGTTCACTTTTGAATTAACTTTTAGTATGATAGTGATATTCTGAGACAAGTTTTTATTTATTATTAGTTTTTGAAAATTGCAACTTATTTTGTAGCTTTTTCTCCAGCAGATCTCCAGTTTGCAGTTTCAGCACACTGGTTACTAGGGCCCAAATTACCTTCGCAACCATGCAGTGAATTGAATGAGGGACTGGATTATTAAAGAGTATGTAAAGTCAAAAAATAATAATGCAAATACCTCTTCGCCGCTTTAAAAGAAGCACTTTGCAATATACTTTATTTAGAAATTCAGTGGCGTTTTAAAAAAAATAAGCATTCTTCTGCCGGCGTTCGTATCCTCTGCCTCTCAAAGTTGCACACTGAAATCCTTTGAAAGCTTCATGGCCGGATCAGTGCAAAATGATCAATTCTATAACATACTCAAAGTTAACTTAAGGGTGACCAACCCCCTTTAAACATTTATCCTTGTATGAATGGATGTTCAGCTGAACTGAAGAATATTCATCTCAAGCTGGGGGTCCTCAGAACAGGTATTTATTAGCACTGAACATCTAGATGGATAATGAGGAACTAGGAATTGCCTGATACACTCCATACTCAATGCCTGCAACTTTTATGGAGTCTGTTCTGGCTGCAGTCTAGTAAATCACCACTGGGTGACAGGGCAGTGTAGCAGTGAACACGGTAGAGGCTACAGGAGCAGACTTACATAGCTGGTCTTCATCGGTCCATAGGTGCACTGTAATGTCTGGACTCGGGCAAGGGATCACCTGCAGTTTGGATACTGGCACATCTACAAAAGAAATTATTGGTGCCTTTAGTCCCTTCTCTTTGATATTCTGCCAACCATCTAACTCTCTGCTCTTACATCTCCCCTTATACCTTCTCACAATTTCTCAAATATATTCTTAATATATTTATCAGACTGTGGTTCAGTTTCCATACCGTAAGTGCAACTCAGAATGAGATCCCTCCCTTTTTATACCCTAGAGACTGCTCTGTATATATATGTATCCTCATAGCAGCATATCCCCCACATAGGCTGCATTCTACTTTAGAGTAAAAGTACAGACCAATGATTAACTAAGGAGCTTGTTTTTGGAAATCACCCTTCGTAAAGAATAAATTGTGAGTAATTTATTATCTGTGGGTTCATCACAGATTTGCCGCATGTCGACTATTAAATGTTTCCTTATCTCGAGATTGATCAAACAGAACCACAAATAACCAACTCGGTAATTCCTGTTATTATTACCTAATTTACAGTGCAGAAATATATTTTTTAATTCATAGAATATAGTTTCTTTTTAAACTTGCCAGTTGCACCTATTGTTTTCTGGTTCCCTTTCTAGTCCAAAATTTGGTTGGGCCCCCCTTAGCCTATGAAAAAAACATGGCTGTAACAGCCACTGGGGCTCATTTACCGTATAAATGACAGACAAAATTTCACCTGGGCAGAAACTCATAGCAACCAATCAGTGATTAGCTTTTTTTTCAGTTAGCTGCAGGTTCAGCACTGAAAGCAATCATCTGTTTGGTTGACATGGGTTGCTGCCCAGGAGCAAATTAGCCCATTGTTTACATGAGCTCCACTGTCTTATAATTTTAGGAAATGGTAAATAAGAAGTCACCCCCTAACTGGCATGTGGCTATGCCCCATAATCCACTGCTTTGGGCTCCCTAGTGGGCAAGCAGCCCCACAATTTGGGAGCTACTGCTACTCCCATAATTCACTTGTGGGGCAATCGGCAGGAATGCTCTTCCCTTGGTTTTCAGGGTCCATTATTTACTTTTATAGCAGATAATCTTAAATATGAGTTTATGAACTTAATATTAATGAACTTAAATTAGATTTATGATGTCACTTGGACTTTGCGGTTAGGTATGACAGATGATGTGACTTCAACTTTGTGCTTCAACATGATTGATGACTTGCCCATGTCTAAAGAACAGTCTGTATTGCCCCACCCTTTTTTAACCAGGAATGAATCTCTGCATAGCTGACGTTCGATGAAACCCACACACACACTTGATCTGCACCTTCCTCCGACGAGCCAACCATCTTCCCGTATATTTCTTGCAGCCTCTGACAGTGCTTCTGCCGGCCAATCCCATTCTCTCTTGAGCTGTGTTCCACTGCCGACAGCACTTCCTGGAACCAGAGCTCCACCTCTTCTGGGGTTTGGTCCTGCTCAAGACATTCTTAGTTGTAAAACCAAATACAGACCAGAATCAGAGTGTCTTAGATATGCCCCTGGCATATTTAGTGCTGAGGTTTCATTCCTCCACTAAGAGGAAATATTTTTTTTTCTAGCAGCAATGCCAGTTTCCAGCAATGCCAATTTCCAAGGATTTTAGTAGAATACTCTCTCTGCTGTTATTCCCTGCATGCATTACATATTGTTAAATGCAACATTTTGTAACAAATGCTATCTAGAAGTTACTGGTTTGGATAAAAATGTATATAGGAATAAAACATAACTAATTACTAGAATGTTAATCCCCCCCAGAAAAAATGATAATGTCCTTACTGTACTATATCAGTAAAGATGTGCTTTACTGCCTCAATTATTTAAGTGTACTTAACATAGGGTATATTTCCTGTTTATGGAAAGAGCTTTAACAGCATTAAAAGGTAGAGTTTATTAGCCGTTTAAAGTGGTTTAAAATCAGCAGATAGCACTTACTGGCTACTTTCTTTCCGCTGACTAATTTAGTCCACTTAACTAAGTTCCAAAAAGTAATGACCCAAAACCTATAAACTGCTTTCCTGTTTCCATTTATTATGTTTTACCATTAACATATGCATCAATATCTCATTTAATACCTCTTACCTTTAGCACCTGTTGCAGCAGCTGGATGTTGCAGTCTTTCCCCAGTGCAGCCTGGATGCTGTTGGTGATAACGTATGACATGCACTTTACTGGCGTCTGGGATATCTGGGTGGCCTGAGTCTCCCGCAGGAGGGTGTTGCATACAGCCTCTGAAATTATATTTGGGTCCAGGAACAGCAGAACCCTGAAAAACAGAGATCTCGTGTTCTACACCACTGAAATATTAGGCTCTATAAGGGTCACCCAACTATTACAAAAACTGTTATTGACTTATGATCTGAATTGTATCTGTTTCCTTCTCAGACATAAATCTGCTTTATCTTGTACTGATATCATTTCATCTGAAGCAGTCTTATCTTAAGGTGGCCACACATGTAGAGATCCCCTCGTTTGGTGATTTCACCAAACGAGCAGATCTCTCCCTGATATGTCCACATTGAGGTGGGCAATACCGGGCTAATCTGATCGTGGGCCCTAGGGCCCAATGATCGGATCATAATGCAGCCAATACAGGCGTTCGGATCGCAGGACCGCATCAACGAACAGATGTGGCCTCGATCCAATGGGATTTTTAACCCTGCCTGATCGACATCTGCCCGAATTTCGGCCAGATATCTATCAAGGAAGCCCGTTGGAGGGCTCCAGATATGGGCCAATAAACTGCCGACTCGGTCTGTAGGCAGCTTTTATTGGCACATGTATAGCCATCTTAAATCTACCAATGTTGATAGGTCCAAGGCCAGACTGCTGCAGATGAAGTGATGCCTGGCTAAATCTATCTTATCAACTATTCATTATCCCCACTTGTTTCTACTTCTGCCTCAAAACCACTTGTATCTCTTTCCTCCCTACTGTGCAAATGAGTCTCGACTACTGACTGATGTATGCTTCTGATTTGTATCTTCTTCCTACATGCGAAATCAATTAGTCTGACCGTACAACTTCTATCTACTTGCTTAACTCCAAATCTAGCCGTCTATCTAACTTGTGTCTACTTACTTTACTTCAAATCCAGTAGTCTGGCTTTCTGACTTGTATCTAGTTCCTCAACTTCAAAAAAACTAGTCTGGCTTTCTGACTTGTTTCTACTACCTCTACTTCTAATACAGTAGCTAAGCCTTCTAATTTGTATCTTCTTCCTCTACCTCAGATTTAGTAGTCTGCCCTTCTGGCTTGTATCTACTTCCTCTACCTCAAATCCAGTAGTCTGCCCTTCTAGCTTGTATCTACTTCCTAGACCTCAAATCCAGTAGTTTGACATCTGTCTAATTATTCTGACTAATTGTCCTTCCTTGACAAACACAACACTGTGGCTTTGGCTCATTTGCTGGTGTCCCTAGTAGTCACTGTATTCCTACCATTAATGCATTCAATGTTTTGGAATAAACACAGTATATTGCAACATTTTGGAAGTGGAAATCGGTAGTTATAAGCGTGTGTACATTATAAATCAAGGTGCTATTACTGAGGCGGAGCTGTGCCACCCACACTGCCAAGTTTCGGAAATCCCAGGCTACTGTTTTTGTTAAACTGGATATTCCAGTTGTGGCGTATTTGTCAGTTATAGGAATTCATTGTATCCCAAAAACACTTACTTGTCCTGGTGCTGGAGTGCATCCCTCCTAAGGTTTTGCTCCATAGTAACCAATTTTTGGTAAGAGAAACCTAAATTTGAAACAAATACAAATAGCATTCAAAAGGCACAGTTACCTAAAGATCTACTTTTGTTAGTTCAAACTCTTCTAAGCACCTATAATAAAAAAGTACAATTGTTTAATTATATATTTTATATGTTTTTTTTTCCTCCCTCCCTACAATTTAAACTATTAACTAGTTGGTGCAGTCAGTGACAAGCCACTCCCCCCTTGGGAAGCATAAAACTAACCAATGGAATTATAATTCCTTCTAATTAATGTCCAGACAGCCATTCATTTCCTTCCCAGGGGTCACTAAGCTTAGCAACCATATGCGTACCTGGAACTTTCTTTTCCGTCTTTAACCTGTTGGCATAATCCAGTCCGATAGTACAGTAGGGCTTGGGAAGTGTCAGGATCTTTTTACAGAATACGTAAACCCTCTCATATAGCTCATCAGAGATGTATGCAGCCTAAAACACACATGGAAATAGTTGCTCTCGAGGAATAGAATGATAACTACAGAGCCCTAATTGTATGGAAATCTGGGCATACATGCAAGCTCTTCAGTTCTCAGGCTTCCGAACTATGCGCAAAGCTAGGACTTACTGCTTGCTCTGGAAATGCACAGTGTAACATACACCTGAAAAGCCTGCAATCTTCTAAAGCGTGACAGAGCCATGGAGAAGAATAGGCATTATTTTTCAGTCAGCATCCAGAGGTAGGTTAAATGCACACACGTACCTTAGTGATGGCGTACATTAGAGTGTGCAGCAGCGGTATGATGTAATGTAGGTTATCCGTGCGCTCAGCCTGTGAAAAGAAAATGCTGGTAATATTCTGTATGCTACTTCCGATACAAATTCCAGCAGCACTCCGGTATAGTGAAAGAAATTTATTTGTGCAAATGAAGCAACGTTTCGGGCATAACCAGCCCTTTATCAAAATTTCTTTCACTATACCGGAGTGCTGCTGGAATTTGTATCGGAATTTGCACTAGACCTGGGCAGACAGAGTTGCAGCTGGCACCCGACGCTACAAAAAGCGGTGAGATTGATTGTGTAGCACTACACTCTATGTTTGTGTATTCTGTATGCTACTGTTCTCTGATTGGCTGATATTTCCCCCGTATTGTGATCCTGCAAAGTGAATGCACAATGCAGCACTGGCACTAAAGGCTTTAGTTGGGCACCATGATAGACTTTTTACTGTTTGGTCACTTTATAAAATCTGTACAACACAGGACTCCAACACCAAGAATCCCTGAGTTTATATATATCATAGAACATACCATACAGATTTATTGATGTGCCCAGTACTCAAGAACTGGATATGATACTTAATGACACAGTAAATCAGAGCCCTCTGTGCCAGTAAAAGAGTTAAGGAGAGAAAGACAAGGCAGAAATGCTTTCTAAACAGACATTGCAAGAGGAAATCTAATTTGTGTATCTTCCTGTTTATCTGCAGATGAACTACTCGTCACAATGGCACACATGGCAACCCAGGGCAACATACTCTCAGTCAGGAAATCTTTCAACTTAAAACAACTGTTCAAAACCTACGTTATGTCTCCAGGTGAGCGGTGTCCTATTCTAAATAAGTGCCTATTAGTCTTTTGCAGCTTTTCATGTCTCCGCACTCATAGCCACCTATGGGCCTCTGTATTTTGCCATTGTGCAACTGCAGCAGCCAGAGGATTCTGAGAACTGCACTAGATACATATTACTAATTAGTTAATTTGTATATTTGCTTTGCGTACAGCAATACAGTACAGCTGGTAGGCTCTGGAATTGAAATGAACAATCCTGCTGAATTGTGCTTAGTACAGAGGAGTAACTATGCTGGCATAGTTGTATAGTATTTCTCTGTACAGGCTATAAGCAAAGTTAGGGGCTGTTCCTGCTGAATTGTGCTAAGTACAGAGGAATACATAAGTTGCCAGAAGTTTATGGTATCTATTTGTAAAGGCTGTTCCTGCTGAATTGTGCCCAGTGCAGCACTTACAAAACACAATGCAGTTGCTCTTACTGTATATCCATTCTGATACCTTTTCCAGTTCCTTGATTAGAATTCCCACAATGACACTCCCACTGGCCGAATTCCTGTCCAGGCTTTTGTGCAATGTCCATCGGAGCATTCCTGCAAGGAACAGCACAATGCGGCAGAGTCAGGGATGGCTGGGGTCCCCAGTGGATTACAAAAAGGGGTTTATGGCAGCAAAGAAGACATCTCTAACTGATTCCAATAAATAACCACCTCTCTTTTCGTCTCACCCATTAATATTTTAATCCCCCCGTCTTTCACTCTAGATCTTGTTCTCTGTCTCCAGTTCTCAGAAGGACTTCTGAGTTTACACCTCTTTCTCTCATGAACCATGTTTCCACCTCCCCTCCCCTTGTCTCTCACCTGGCTTTCAGATACTTTCCACTTCAAATATTAACAAAATATTTTTGAAATGTATTTTAAATGATTCTGTTATTTAAATCACTCAACCTTATTTACCAATAGCCCTATGGGGTGAAACGCTGGACCTTTGTGCATTTGCCCCACCCCAAAAAAATATTGAATAAAGTAAAATAATTAAAAAAGAAGAATTGCCAGAACCCCCCGGTGAAAACTTCCTTTTTTAGCTTCTTCTCTTCTGTTTTCTATCTGTCTAAATCCTGTATTTATATTTGCCTCCCATTTCTGTACCGTGGTCAGACTGTAGTGCTGGGTGCTGGCCATCAAGCCCTCGGAGAATTGCTCGCACCTTCTGATGGATCATGTCTGCCTCTGCCTCTGTGGGCCAGAAATACAGTGTCACATTACTTTCCACATCTTGCCTTTTTGTTAAAGGGGTAGTTCACCTTTGAGTTTTTAGTATGATGTAGAGTGTGATATTCTGAGACAATTTGAAATTGGTTTTCATTTTTTATTATTTGTGGTTTTTGAGTTATTTGGCTTTATATTCGGCAGCAGTTTGCAATGTATAGTAGTCTGGTTGCTAGGGTCCAAATTTCCCTAGTAACCATGCATTGATTTGAATAAGATACTGGAATATGAATAGGAGAAAGCCCAGTAGCGTCACTAGAGGGGGGCGGGTCCTGGTGCGTGATGTGCAGCCGGGCCCCGTCCCCCTCCGTACGGCCGCAGGGGGGGGGGCCCTGAGGGGGTGCGGGCCCTAGCCCACTCGCACCCCCTGCTCCCCCGGTAGTTCCGCCACTGAGAAAGCCTGAATAGAAAGATGAGTAATAAAAAGTAGTAATAACAATAAATGTGTAGCTTTACATAACTTTTGTATTTAGATGGGGTCAGTGAACCCCTTTTAAAAACTGAAAAGAGTCAGAAGAAAAAGGCAAATAATTAAAAAAACTAATACTAAAAGTTGTTCTAAAGGTGAACCACCTCTTTAAAGGGTGATATAAAGTCAGGGATGCTGTCATGGGAAAACATGGTTTTTTTTTCAAAACAAATCAGTTAATAGAATTCTGCACTGAAATCTGTTTCCCAAAAATGCAAACTGATTTTCTTTTATATTTAATTTTGAAATCTGACATGGGGCTAGACATATTGCCAGTTTTCCAGCTGCCCCCAGTCATGTGACTTGTGCTGTAATAAACTTCAGTCACTCTTTACTGCTTTGCTGCAAGTTGGAGTGATATCACCCCCTCCCTTCCCCCCCCCCAGCAGCCTAACAACAGAACAATGGGAAGGTAACCAGCAGCTCCCTAACACAAAATAACAGCTCCCTGATAGATCTAAGAACAGCGCTCAATAGCAAAATTCAGGTCCCACTACGACTCCTTCAGTTACATTGAGTAAGAGAAACAACAGCCTGGAAAGCAGTCCCATCCTAAAGTGCTTTTTGAAAACACATGACCAGGCAAAATTAGATGGCAACTAAAAAAATACACTTGTAGGAATTAAATTTTATACTGTAGAGTAAATTATCTGCAGTATAAAAAGTGTAATTTAGAAATAAAAATGACATCATACATAGGAATTAAAGTGACTGTGTACCCTATGAGTTATGACCTTATACATCATCATCATCATTATTATCAAGTTTCCAATATCGGCTCAGCCTTATGTGATATGTGCCCCAATTACAACTTACCAGAATGCTCCATAGATGAAGAGATGAAGGCATTTATAAAAGTGACTCAAAATAGGCACAACGTCTCAGTTTTCAGCATAGTCTTCAGACGAGGAAGGGATTATGGCGGCACATCTTCTGCACTAAACAAGAGAAAATTGCTAGCGGTTAGTTTGTTACACCCTAATTATTTTGTATATTCGTAAAGAACTCTCCAGTGCTGGCAGGCAGCTTAAGGCCAAATGATCTTTCTAAAAGGGAAAATGTTGCCCTTTAAGACAATGGAAATGCTTTATTCGCTGGCAAGCTGGCTTTATTACTCGCAGTTCCGCTTCTCACCAGCTGATCATGTCTATACAGGCCCAGATCTGGCAATCTGTGAGTTCTGGCAAATGCCAGAGGGGCTGCTATAAGGTACCATACAAAGTCAGTATTTAGTGGGCTGGTGGGGGCTGATGGGGCCTCTGTGTACTTGGCAGGGCCTATTTTAATTCTCAGTCCAGACCTGTGTCTATAGGATGCAACAACACAGCACCCTAGTCTGCAATTGCAATATAATATAAACCACCACAGCCCTCATCAGCACAAACTAAACCTTAATTTCCAGGTCAAGGGTTTGAACCCATTTCATGGCGTGTTCATTGGAAGCCAAGCATGGGGCTGGCAGCTGCACAGACAAGAGAAATATTGCATGTTAGTGGAATGTTTGTAGTAAACCTTAAAATAGGTCTACACCACAGACCGCAGCCAGATAGGAAGCAGAACTGGTAGATTTAAAGCATTTGTGGACAGCATGTAGGAAGTGTGCACTAAATGGCACCCAGCTTAGTCCCCATTGTAACTCTTGCACAGAGTCCACTTCTATGCACTGCATTCCCTCTTGTTTCATTTATGTGGAAGTTGTTTGGCCTAAACCCTAAAAGTATCCTGTGTGGTTCAATTGGCATGTGCTGCTTCTTATAATTTGTTTCTATAAGTTTCGGCTGCCTGTCTGTCTTTTGTGAAAATTAAAAATGTTTTTGAGCTTTACCCTTCAAATTGGCTTGCAGCTGCTCAGGGGTATGGCAATTATTTTAAAATTGTGGTATCTGCATCTGGCAGGTTGTGCCCTAATTGTATGAATCCACATTCAGTCGCTAACCTGGGCTGGTGCTTCCCCAGGTATAACCTGAGCAGTACAGGATGACTTTGCCAATGTCTGTACTGTCCATGCACCCAATTTTGATAGACACTGGGGATGTCAGGGGCAGCCTTAAAAGATGGTGGCACAATGTTTCAATGCTTTTTCTTTAATACAGCAATATTATATTTTTTGTTTTTTTAAATAATAAATTATTGTACAGGTATAGAATCCTTTATCCGGAAACCTGTTATCCAGAAAGCTCCAAAAAAATAATGGAGTCTGAGAAAATCTCCCTCAGACTCCATTATAAAGAAATAATTCACATTTTTAAAGACAGTTACTTATTTCTCTTTAATAAAGTACCATGTGCTCATGGTTGGACTGGGGGGGTCAGGGCCCACTGGGGCTGCCACATCAGGGTCCCCGCACTCCCCCAAGGCCAAGGGCCCCCTTCCCAGTCGCAAATCCCCCTCCCAAATCGCAAATCCCCCCCTCACCAGTCACAACGCCCCTCTGTCCCTCTCCCATCCCCCTCGACGGCACCTACTTACTTCATACGCGTCATCTGTAGGCATCATCTTTTTAAACATTTCTATAATGTTTAAATGATATTTTAGTAGAATTAACATATGGATATCCAAATTACAGAAAGACCCCCTTATCCGTAAAACCCCAGGTCCCGAGCATTCTGGATAACAGGTCTCATACCTGAATTACTTTTCCCCTGCTGTAGTAGAATAGTCCTGCTTTTTGGTAAGCAGTGATTCTGAGTCAATAAATAATTTCAGAACCAGGGTGTATGCTCCCTTAGCCCAACAGTGTTCCCCTGGTGAAACATATTAATCCTGCTTATCAGTTTGGGACTCCTGGGGCATGTTTACTGAAACAATCCCATCCTGGTAACCAGAAATAAATATCAGCAGAGGAAAATTGATTCTTTGATAGCAGATGCCTATCCAGAGATGTGCCTGTCTTATAGGTGCAGTTAAAAACAACATTTTCTGCAGAGAAACAGGAACCCGCAGAACTACAACACAGTCCGGAAAGAACCCATGTCTAAAGCATCAGAGAGTGAGAGAGAACTTAGAGGAAGTGTTTTTTCCTTCTTAGTTAAACAAGCAAATGTGTAGCGCAATCATCTCTCAGTTCCTGTTTTCTTTTTAGCAAAGAAACTCAGCGTAACTTGGTCATGAAATAGTTAACAGGGTTTGGTGGATCTAATTCATTTTAACTCCATTATCTTATCTCTGCAGTTGATAAATGCCCTACTGTGCCTTTCAAACTGCCCCTTGGCCCCAAGTGATGGCCAACTACGCTTGCCCAGCAAGTATGTTAAAGGCAAAGTAGTTTCTTTTTATATCTCTGTTTCCTGCCAATCTGAAAAACATCCTACCCACTCCCCTCCCCAAATCATGCCCTTGACCGGATACATCCTTCCTCTGCACCTTCATGTCGCTGTGACCCCTAAAATGAATGAACCAGCCAGTAAGAGTGATCTGCATCATTCAATTCCTTTATCCGCTTTACCCCCACCCCCAGCATTCATGTACTCATTTACATTCCCGTTACAGTACTTAAATGTAGATACATTGTGCTTCCCTGCAAACTAGTTCTTCATTACCATATCCCGGCAGTGCAAAATATTTGGTTTTTTTTACCTCCCCCCATTTAATGTTCTGCTTCAGGCCTTAAAGGCCCTTAATTCAATTTTTATCAAACCATCTCATCAGGGGGGAGATAAGAAACATACGTTACATTACAGATAGCAAAGCCAGCAGAGTGGGGCCTTATCTGCAACTGTCAGTCACACTGCCTCTCAAGTGAGAAACAGAAACCAATCCCCACAGGATATAAATAACCCCAGAAGCAACACCTGTGAGAGGAAAACATGCAATAGGCACCAAAAGATATACCAAAAGCTTCTAACTTATTTTGCCTTTATATTTGTACCCTGCTGCCATTGACTAAACATATCTGTTTGCAGCAGTAAAAAATTCCCACTTCTGCAACCCACGCTTATTGAATATTAACTGCTAGAAAAGAAGTAAAGCATAACAAAGAATTAAGCTAATAATGCTGCATTTTATGTTTTGTATGTACCATCTCAGTCACAGACCTTTAGCAGTGAAGGTATGCTCCCAGTAGCGCCCCATCTTCCCCTTTGCTCATTCCCAGCACATGCTCTGAAAACTGCTGTCACTTAACTGAGCTTAGGCACCCACTTCCAATATAAAGTATACATAGAATATAAAAGTTACACTACAAGGCTGATCAGTAATTTATTCATATTTACATTACATGGCAGCTCAGTAATCAGTGCAGTTCGCTTCAGGATTCTTGATTATTTCTGATCTACAGTAAGCTTAGATTCCCACCAACAGCCCAGATCAGACTAAGCATGTGCAGTGCCACTGACAAACAAAATGATTCCAACAAGATCCAAGATGGGGATCTGCAGGGGGCATCTTTGAAGGCCTGTATCAGTGGCGGATCTACCGGGGGAGCAGGGGGTGCAATTGTACCAGGGTACAATTGCAACCAGTAGTTTCCCCTACGCTTCCAGAATGGCGCAAGCTTTAAAAAACTGCTTTCGGAGGGAGTGGGCCGTCTGTACCAGGGCCCACCCCTCCATAGTTATGTTACGTATTTTGTTTGATTGTAAGTTAATGGTGTCTTGAAAACTGTGGCAGGTCCTTTATACTCAGCTGCCTTAATACAGGACTGGCAATATAGACCCCCCATGTCTATCTAATTTGTTTAGTTCTCGTTTAACATTGCCATCAGTGCCCCTTAAAGGGATTCTGTCATGATTTTTATTGTGTAGTTTTTATTTCTAAATAACTGTTTACACTGCAAATAATTCAATTTATCATATACCATTTAGTTCCTGAACCAACAAGTGTATTTTTTTAGTTGTAATGTTAGTGTGTAGGCAGCCATCTCAGGTCATTTTGCCTGGTCATGTGCTTTCAGAAAGAGACCGTTCTCCTCTATGGAATTGCTCAATATAACTGAGGGTGTTGCAGTCGGACCTGGATTTTACTATTGAATGCTGTTCTTAGATCTACCAGTGTCATATTGTGTTAGGGAGCTGCTATATGGTTACCTCCCCATTGTTCTGTTGTTAGGCTGCTGGGGGGGGGTGATCACTCCAACTTGCAGTACAGCAGTAAAGAGTGACTGAAGTTTATCAGAGCACAAGTCATATGACTGGGGGCACCTGGGAAACTAACAATATGTCTAGCCCCATGTCAAATTTCAAAAGGAAGTATAAAAAAATCACTGCTCTTTTGAAAAACTGATTTCAGTGCATAAGTCTGCTGGAGCAGCATTATTAACTGATGCTTTTGAAAAAAAACATGTTTTCCCATGACAGTATCCCTTTATTAAAGCAGAGGTGTGATGTTGGGTGAGGTCACCAAGTGACATTTTGTTGCAAATATAGAAATGCTTTCCCACCACACATGGGAAGTCACTGGCGGCCCAAGCTGCCCGCCCCAATTCTGTTTCGTTGTTCGATATCACTAGCTATATTTTCTTAAGCTTTGGTTGAAATAAAAGTTTATTTCAGTGGCCATCTTTCATACAAGACAAAAAATCTATGTCATGTTTTGGAAACTCCCTCTTTGGCCGGGGCATGGGAGACAGCTAGATAATGACATAGTGATTATTGGAACACCCCATTCTTAAAATCAAAACTGCTTCTCCCCATGCCTCCTGCACCCTGCTCCCTTTATGCTGAGTCTCGTTACCATAGCATTTTTGGAAATGTCCGTGCATTCTTAGCTGTTGGAACCCATCCCAATTGTATAAGTAACAGATAATTACTGCTTTTGGTAATGGATTACACGGGAGAGAGCAGGGTTTGTAGGAAGAAGGAAATACAGAAATTAAAATGAGGGAGAGGATTTTTTCCCTTTTAAGTTGTTAGCAACCTCAGTTGCATTTATGCCAGTGTGGGAGTCAATAAAAAAGAGACAAATAGCAGCAGGTTGGGTAGAAGTATGAAGAAACATTCACAGAACTGAGAAATGAGAAAATGTTATGTAGAAGAAATAGGGACAGATGTGGCAGTGTTGGACAAAATAGTAACTTAAGAATATTCAGAATATTGAAGCAAGTTTTTGCAGACCATCAAATCAAGGCTGGGCAGAGTACAGGAAGGCAAGCTTGAGCGGAATAGAGGAAAGCACGGATGGACCGACTTTCGAAAGAGGAGGATGGGAAGAAGATCAGAAGGAATGTGGGGTGGAAGGTTGGGCACATTATTAAGAGTAGAGGTTGAACAGAATGACAATATGACTATAGATCAGGAAAGTAAAAGAGAAGCTAAGTGACAGATAAGACAGGATAGAGATGGAATAAGGGAGTAACATAGTAAGTTAGGGTAAAAAAAAGACCCATGTCCATCAAGTTCAAGCTTTTAACTCTATTTTAACCTGCCTAACTGCTAGTTGATCCAGAGGAAGGCAAAAAACCCCAGTAAAATATAGGAGTGCATATCATGTGAAATGAATGAGTGAGAATAATGACAGTGCTAATTTAAAAGAAAAGGGAAAATTATAATGAGTGCTCACGACAAGGCCAAGAGTGCATGAGTTACGCCAGAATGATGAGAGGCTGAAGGACATGACAGCAATAAGACATAGAAAGGAGCTAGAAACACTGGAGAAAGTTAAGCAGCATTTAAATGGCACAACATCATACCTCCCAACATTTTGGAAGTAAAAAGAGGGACAAATTTTTTTTCCGCACGTAGCGCAGCAAAATGTTGACCACACCCCTTCCTGTGGCCACACCCCCTAATTACCATGTTCATTTTACAAAATTTGGCAGGTTATGAAAGTTTGAAATATAAGAAGAAGACAAGAAAGAAAGGCAAAAGGGTGGGTGAGCACATCTGGAAAAAAATGTGGAGAGCCGAAGCAGTAGTGAGCATATACCCAATACCTCTAGGCAGAGAGTGGGACTAAGTGGGCATTAGGAAAGGCAAGAAGGAAGTCTGAGAGCTGTCAGTACTGGCTATGAAGACAGGTGAAGTTACATCACAACATATGTATATCTCAGAAAAGAGGGAGTGAAGAAGGAGAGGGTTACAAGACTCAGCAGGAAAGAAACAGAACAGATTGCAGTCAAATATTTCAGAATCCAGTAAGAAAGGAAAATTTTGTAAGAGGTCAAGGATGAAACATGAAATAAGAGAGCAAAGTGCATTGGTGAGAGCAAGTTTGGAATTTGGAGTACATGCTCTGAGTGCTACCAAGTTAACATATTTTAAGACAAAGACATTTATGTGTATGAAATAGGTGGTAGATAACAAGATATTACCTTGTGTGATGACACTAGTGAGTGGTCTGAAGCAGAACCACCCAAAAGTGGGAAAGAAATGCGCTGAGCCAAAAGGGAAGTGTGCATCTGGCTTGACTCACATAGATCTGTATAATGAGAGGGTTGTCTCCAGTTAGCAGCTGAATAAAGGATCTTTTCTAGGCACTTAAAGGGGGGGAAGCAGGAACACAGAATGGTTCTGTGCCGGTGACAGGCTGTACGTTGCTCTGCGTGAAGCACCCAAGGGGGCTCCATCTCTCTTGTCTGCCTGACCAGATGTAAACACTGGACTGCTGTGTAAATGAGCCTCTTAAAGGCAAGACCCTACCATTTTAGCCTACAATTGATATTCTGCAAAAGTGATTTTAAAAGTGATTATATACTATTTTTATTATATAAATTATTTGGCTTACAGGGCAGGGATCCAACTTGGGGAGTTCTTAATGTTGTGGGCTACAGCTCCCAAAATCTCTCAATAGCCACCTATCTTTTATAAGCATGGCAGTGCTACATTCTGCCTTTTTTTTCTCCACAGCTCTGCTGGTTCTGTGCTTGGTTCAGTCCAGGACACTTTCTGCTTGTGTTTTTTACATAGTACCTGTGTCTGAGTGGGTTGCCACTGGGGGGGGAGGAGGGGCGCCAGTTTAATTCTGCATATACTGGTAGTAAAATTGCTCCTAGACTGGAGGGAGGTGGTAGGTTAAAATATATGTATAAAGAAGGATAGATAAAGAAGGATAGATGGGGGAATCCATACAAAGACAAAACATGTCTTCTCCAGGCTTTGCAGGATGAGGACTCCTTACCTTAGACTGACGCCACTGGGAAAGTGTGAGAATAAGATGGGAGGGGTGGCAGAAGTGTCTGGCTGTGGAGATGGGGACATAAGGGGAAAGTAAAGGCAGAGTGAGAAAAATGGAATATTAGCGATTGTGAGAAAGAGGTGAGAATTGGGAGAGTTGGAAGGTGATCATATACGTGTGATATGGGAGTCCAGTATAACCCACTGGCTATATAATAATCTACACAGTCTCCTGACATAGCAGTGTTCATGTGAAAGGGGATGCAGGCATAAGCAAAGGCACAAACCTGTAGAAAGCTGCTAAAATACAACCCAGAGCAGCCCATGGCAGCCAAACGCAGCTATTCCAGTTTTAGATTAAATCTGTATATAGAAGTCTGCTTATTACTGGGTGTGTGGTTTCTCGGCCGGAGGGGTTGAGCATGACAGTTATAGTCTGTACCTGCTGAGTTTAAAGGAAAAGCAGACTTCTGCACCCCCACCAATTACAGCAATATAATGGCAACATACCCCTTAGCCGCGTGTCTCAAAGTTTTCTTTCTCAGTTCCTGACACGGCAGAGGGAGCAGCAGGCGTAACACACGGAGAAAGAGAGTGCGAGCTTGCAGGGGAAAGGGGAAGTAGCATGAAAGCAGCCTCTATGCAAAGCAGAAAATCACTACTACGTTGTAATAAGGAGGCTTGGAAAATCTGCGTCCACTGACGGGGGGGGGGGGGGCTGATCAGCTGTGCCAGCTTCTAGTCTGTGTCACTGGGGCAGTGCCATGAATACCTCCCTACTCTATTAATGGGCTGCCAGCAAGGTCCTGGGAATATTAATCCTGGGTTTCCGGGATTAAAGGACTTTATTATTCCCTAAGTGATGCAAGTTGTTTAAGGACACCAAGGAAGCACCAGATCATATAGGCGTTATTGTTATTGAGCCTAGAACATTCCTTTCCTGTATATTTTTGTTTATACATAGAGTAGAAGGTGTCATATTTGTTTCCCTTACAAATTACAGTATATGGGCATGTTATACTGTTTGCCCAGAACATTCCTTCTCTGTATATTTGCAACATTATTTATGCAATTAAGTAGGAGCTGTCATATTGCTTGCTTACCATCGCTTGAAGTCAAAATTTCCCACAAACCAAATCAAACATAAGCCACTACAATTTCATATGAAATGCTAAAATTCACAGTTCCCAGCACTACTTGTCTGCACTCTATATGACAAAGGGCATTCAACTGCAGTTTTAAGAAGTAGAACTAAATCCTGTTAATCAGTAAACCTACAAGGAATTTTTTAGGCCAAATATTGCAAGACCGATTGTTTTGAATTCCTAACGCTATAGAAACGCTGGCACTCAGACCCTCATTACCTGGGCTGGAATTCAGGATGAAATAGTTTGTTCCTGTTCCTCGCAAACACATCATGGTTCAGTTTTGAAACTTATTTCTTACCCCATATGAGTGATGTGAATTGGAACCTACCTGCTAAACTGGCTTCTCCCTTCCTCCATGTCTTTCGCTCACCTCACCCTGGAACATTCCATGCAGGGAATTCTGTGGATTCCGTACTGAGGGGAGGGCGTGTTCTGTAGTATTTTCACACTCAAAGAGGGACGCACAGCTATGGGAAACCAGTGGCAGCACCAGCGCGCATGTGAGCCTCCAGCACAGGAAGGAAGGGGACTGCCGGTCGGCTGCCGGTCACATGAAAAATTAAAAATATCTCAAACCCAATTCATAAAAAATAACAGATCATTTTGAGATTAGAAAGTGAGCGTCTCGCCCCTTCCCCAAAAGTCACTCTCATAGGGCTCGTGTGATAGGGCCCTAGTGTACTGCTCCTCTCCCTGCTTTGTTGCAAATTATCATTAGTTCTGCCATGAAAAAATATAAATTCTACTAACTGTATGTGATACTCAGAGTTCCCTGCATAAGTCAGCCTGCAGCCATGCCCCTTCATATGGTCACAGAACCCCTTAGTGACTTCTAATATCCTTATAATTTACAGTAGGGGGTTCATTAACCTGTGTAATGCACAATTGATATTCAGAGTTCCCTGTATAACTTACCCTGCAGCCTTGTGCCTTTATATAGTCACAGAACCTCTCATTGACTTCTGAGGGGTACATTATTCCTTATAATGCATATGTCAGAGTTCCCTGCAGCCTTATGCCTTTTTATGGGAATGACTGAAAATAGGGTTCTCTCTCTGACGCCTGAAGAAACAATAAAACACGCTTTTGTTCTATAAATGTTAAAAAAACCCTTTATCCGCCCCATGTGGTTGCATAAGATTGTGTTAATTATGGTAGAAAAAGAAAAAAAAAGCATAACAATGTCTGACAGTGAAACGGCTACACAGTGAATCTGCTCTGAAATTATATACCCCAAACACATAATTATCTGTACAGCAGCCCCTGTGCCATTCATCAGTATTTCTTCTGAAAAAAAATTAATGGAAACCTAAAATCTAGTGGCAGAGAAAAGTCAGATTGGTTTATAATCATTAGTGAGAGTCATCCAACAAGAGGTGGTGTTGAATAAAGGTCACATGCAGTCATATAAGTGTCACCTGATTTCAATGAGCACTTGATACCCTCATATTGTACAGTCTCTTCCATATGTATAAATACAAACGTATAGAGAAGGAATGTTCTGGGCACACAAGCTATACCCAAATAATGTACTGTTTAATGGAAACAATATGGCAACTCCTACCCATATAAATAAATACAAATATACACAGATGGAATGATATGGGCACATAATAAGTTATCCCTAAGAAAAATTGTTCCGTAATCATACAAATTCTTACATAAAGACCCCATGACAGCCTACCATATGCACTTCATATCCTCTGGTACTTAACTTATGCCCTTTTGGAACTAGAGCAGTATCCCGTTGACACTAGTATGTTCCCATAAGTTTATTTAATATTTTGCACAATAAGTTATACCTTCACACTGTACTGTCTAAAAAAAAAACTCCATTCCATATGTATAAAAAAATATATATAGAGAATGAATGTTTTGGGCACACAGTAATTCATACTCATACTGCACTGTTTGGAAAATGAAATGGAGTTGAAACCTAAGTTATGGATGTTTGACCTTAAAGACACGCAGGAGTGTTTGCTCTGAGGTTGCATGGGTGCCATCGCATTGGAGAAATGACGTTGGAGCTATTGGCTAGAACTGAGAAAAGGTGTAGCGCCGAATTCTCCCCTGTGTGGGAAACAAATGGGAACCTTGATTCAGTTTCTTGCATCAGGGTTCTTCTGCTGGTAACTGAGCTACAAATCCCAAACTTTGGCTCTTGCAGGATTCCGAGAGTTGTATTGATCAGGGTGTGGAGTGCAGTCTGCAGGAGTGGAATGCATTTAGATGCATAATTCATGGAGCTCTCCATTTATTGGAGCTAACACATATAACAGCGCATGGGCAGTAACCACTAAAACTGTATGCTGACTGGTTGGCTTTTATGCAGTTTAGACAACTTTGAATGGAGATTGCAACCCTCCTTCCTGGTGAATTAGGATTTGATATGAAATTCTAGCTCCAGCCCTTTTATTCCCGTCTCTTCATGTTCTTTGATTTAATAGCACACTGCGTGTGTGTGTGTGTGTGGGGGGGGGGGGTGCTGGGGGACTGAAGCTTCATTATATAATATTGTCAGGCAGTATAGGGAACCGGTTTGTCAGCACCCATATAACCTGCCTGGACAAGTAAAAGAATGAGAAAATGAGATGGAGATGGAGATGTCTGTACATTGAGGAATGTACTTTGCTGGCTTTGATTGAAATCGCGTCATGCTGTTCTGTAAGACTGAATTTATAATTATGGGAAGGAGCTGCCATATTGTTTCCCTCACTACACAGCATGCCTGGATAAAACCTTTATTGGGCCAAGTTTGGGAAGAAGCGCTTAAGGGGTGATATGATAACTATATAAATATATAAAAGGATCATATAATAATCTATCTAATGCTTTATTTACCAGTAGGTCCTTCCAGCCGGCACAAGGGCCCCCGTTCTGGTTAAAAGGAAGGAGGTCAGAGCTGTGAAGATGTGGAATTGTCTCCCTGAATCAGTTGTAATGGCTAATGCATTAGATAGAAGGGGTTGGATTTTTGTTTTTTTAGCAAGAGAGGTAATACAGGGTTATGGAAGATAGCTCATAGTACAAGTTGATCCAGGAACTGGTCTGATTGCTATTTTGGAGTCAGGAAAGAATTTCTTCCCTCTCTGAGGCTTCAGAAGGGTTTTTTTTTCCTTCTTCTGAATCAACTAGCAGTTAGACAGGTTATATATAGACATAAAATGTTGAACTCTTTTAACTTTGTTTCATATGGGATTATGTAATAAAAGGCACTAAATTTGCTCGGGGGCAGTAACCCACAACAACCAGCAGGTAGCTTTTACTGGTTACCTGTTTATATGCAAGCATCTTATTGGTTGCCATGGGTTACTGCTCCTTGGCAAATTTAGTGCCTTATATTACATATGGGGATTAGTCTTTGCATACTCCAGAGACGTAACTAGAGGGGGGCGGGCCCTGGCGCGGGACGTGCAGCCGGGCCCGTCCCCCTCCGTTCGGCCGGAAACGGCCGCATTTCCCATTTACGAGCGGCATGCGAGCTGCCGGGGGGGCCCCGAGGGGGTGTGGGCCCTGGCCCAATCGCACCCCCTGCTCCCCCGGTAGTTACGCCACTAGCATACTCTTAGCCATTTTCCTTTCTTTGCCTCAATGGGAAACAGAGATGTTTTGGGTCTGGTGCTGGGTCAACCTCCACATGTGCCAGTTGCTTACCCTAAAAATTGTTAGCCTTATGCTGCTGCCCTAGGCATGGGCATTCAGGTCCCTGTATAGAAGATAGGGCTCTGATGGGAAACACATTACATCGCTGGTACTGGCTCTTTGGTGCTTTTAAGTACTGTTGGGTGCAGATTTGGGTGCTGTGCTGGTTTAAATATGCCTAAAGGTGGCCACAGATGCAGGGCCGGATTTACATAGTGGGTGCCCCTAGGCCCACTGCCATTCGTCGCCCCTGTCCCCCCCTTTATTCGTGCAAATTTTCATCATCAATGGGGATTGGCGCATGGGAAATTTAAAAAATGATTGTATCTCCAACGCATCCCCAGTGTTTTTGAACCAATGTGGTTGTGTTTGGGCAGCATGCCGCCCCCCTAAAATCCTGCCACCCTAGGCCCGGGCCTAGGTGGCCTTTCCACAAATCCGTGCCTGCACAGATGTTACAATTTACGATCTTTCATGGAAAAGATCTTTCCAAGAAAGATTGTTCGTTTCAATACTCACATGTAGAGCTGAATCGTCAGATATACAGGTAGAAACAATAGAATTCTACCTGTATCTGAAGAATCAGCACTAACAATGGGCGACCGAAATTTTCAGGCCTGTCGATCTACGAGCTGCCCGATATCCACGCACCGAATATCGTACACTACAGTATCGTACGCTACACAAATGATCAACCATCAATTTAGTAGGTTTTGCTAGGACAAAAGGTTTGAACTTATTGGGTGTATTATTTTCACCATAGCTATTATAATACACCTTACCAATCTGAAAAACAGAGGTGTAACTATAGGGGGACAGACCCTGCAACTGCCGGGACCCAGGAAATTTAGGGAGCCCCATGGGATTGATAAGCAGCTGCAATATATGTTAATATAAAATATCTTGTTGCCAAAGTTTAGGGCCTAGTGATGTTGCTGTCATGATGTTTCATTTCAGAGCTAGGAAGTTTATGTAGGAAACACTCATATAAATAAACTTTTCCATTAATAAATTGTTCTAATTAACAGTACATGGGAGGAGCGGCAGTGGAGTTTGGAGTTTAAACACTACCCATCTTCCTGCCTCTGCCATACTTCTTGACTGTCGTTGCTGACATGCGTATCCAGCAATACATGACTGATTGTTTCAAGTTTCTTTGAAAGTAACGCAAGTTTTTGAACAATTTATATAAAGTGAGTAAGTTTGGGGGGCCCAAGGATCTTGCTATGGGGCCCAATAATTAGTCAGTAGTAGTTCATCTAAATAGTAAAAATAATTAATTGGCTCAGTCAGCTAGTTCCTAGGCAAGTCAGGGCAGTTTTTGTAACTTACATAATTTGCGTAACTTTCACAATGTCACAGGGGCCCCTTCTAAAGCAGAAGTGTACAACTGTACCCCTGCCCCCCCCCCCCCCCCCGATGACGGCCCTGGATACAGCCATTAATCCCATGCACATGGCTGCATGTGACCATATATTTTGCCTGAAGAAAAGAGTATTTTGGGATAAGCAACCCACTGTTTGGAGGATTGATAGGCAGCACATCCCCCCCCAACTTCTCTCCCTTTGTAACGTATAGGGGGCAGTGCTTATAGCTGTGGGTTTACTGGAAACTCCACTGAAAATAGTTTTTTTAAATTATGTTCAAGGCCTTTCTTCCCTTATGAGTGCTCTGAGGTTTCCAGACCCAAAGCACTTCCTCTGCCGAGAGCTAAAACTGATCTATGTGCTTCAGTCCGGACGCAAACAGGGGTGTGTGTGTGGGGGGGGGGTGCAGAACTTGTTCCACGTCCAGCCTTTCGGAAATTTAGTGCCAGCTCTGAAAGTCAACAAGCTGGA
This sequence comes from Xenopus laevis, assembly GCF_017654675.1. Taxonomy (NCBI): domain Eukaryota; kingdom Metazoa; phylum Chordata; class Amphibia; order Anura; family Pipidae; genus Xenopus; species Xenopus laevis. Next base: position 52,435,958 of record NC_054387.1, on the reverse strand, counting down.
GAGAGTGAGATGAGATGTAGTTGCTTTATTACCTGCCTCTAAAGCCTTTCCATGGAGCTGCTTCTCTTTTTACTAAATTCAGAGCCAGACCAAAGAGCTTTGTCCTTCAAGCCCAGGGCACTATCTGCAAACCCCACTTTTATCCCCTGTCTGAGGTGAGACTCGCCTAAATTAAATGGGAGACACCTGGGGTGGAAAGAGGGGCACAATGGGGCATGGACAGGCTGCAACAGTGGTGTGGTTTAAAACCACCTTAGCGTTAAAATCTCTTGAGCTCCTAATATATACCCTCACTATAAAAGCAACTTTTTTTCAGGCACTTTCATGCTCTGGAATATTAAAGGCAAAATCAGTAAATACAAGAAAAAAACTACTGCAAGACAGAATTTGAGACAATTGCATGAAATTTGGAGAGAAAATTTGAGATTGTAACATCAAATGTATCAAATTCTGATAAATCTCACCCAAAGTCATCTTGAGTTTCTTTCATTTCAAGGGTTGCCAACTATGGGCATTCAGCAGCTAAAATAAATACATTGCATCTCATTTTGCTCCTGCCAGGCTTCAGTGCCAGCTTGCCAGGCTGTGAATATACTGATCCCTCCACTGCTCAATGTAAGTAACAAGACACCCACACACAGGGTCCCTGGGTTGCACTCAATGTAAACCAGCAGCTGTTGAAATGAACAATAAAGGCTGTAGTTATAGGTATTTCCAATTACATGTTTGGGTAGGGATCTGTGACTCCTAGCCAGCCTTCCCCACAATTCCAACAGAAACAGAGCTGCACAATCCATTTCTTGAATGACATCATTATCTGTTTCAAGCCAATCTCTCTCCCCTTGTGTTCCTCTTTTCCCTTAGAAATGAAATTCTAAATCAAATGAGCTTTATACATTTATCATTACCAATGTACCGGTAGGTAGGGGATTGAAAAGGAGTTAAGGTGGCCATACACAGGCCGATAAAAGCTGCCGACAGACAGTGTCGGCAGCTTATTGGCCCGTGTATGAGGCCCCCCGACGGGCTACACTGATCGAGATCTGTCCGAAAGTCGGGCAGATCTCAATCGGATGGGACAAAAAATCCCGTCGGATCGCGGCCGCATCTATTCTTTGATTCCGCCCATTGCTGTTCGCATCTATTCTTTGATTCCGCCCGTTGGGCCCTAGGGCCCACGATCGGATCAGCCCGATATTGCCCACCTCGCCAAACGAGCGGATCTCTCAGTGTATGGGCACCTTTAGGGAGCAGTTTAAAGGAATAGGGACAAGTCCTGTCTCTCAGTGTGCACTCAGTCTGTACTGGCTCAGGATCTGTTTGTCTTTTGGGTTCTGTAGCCTTTCCAGATATGGGCCAGTCTTTCCCCAGTGATTGGTAGATGTCATGTTTATGGGAGTTCGATATCTTATTGCTCCAATCACATAAATATTGCTCTTTAGATTTGTTTATTATTTGTATTACTTGGCCTTTTGTCAGTTCGTGCTAGGCTTGGTTGGGCAGGGTGCTAATGAGTTGTTTCAGAGTGAATGGTTTGCCCGGGGTCTTGTTGTTCAACCAGGCTTTATGGTGGTAGGTCATGGGGCTGCTGTTCTGTAAATTTGCCCAGAAAGCACCTTCTTCTATATGTCAAACAGTACGGGAAATCTGCCCAGCTTGCCTGGACAGGCACTGTTTGAAGTGCTCTGGTGGACCAGAGAATATTCCAGATGGAATATTGGTCTGGGTAGGTGACAGGATTCCACACATAGCGACCATAGAGGAGGATTGGGGTGATGATACTTTTGAAGATTTTAAGACTCTTGATGGTTTAAGGCAGTACAGGTGTCTCCTGATGGTATGGTCATTAAGGACAGCTATTCATGGTTTGAAGTCTCTGATTGGCTGATTTCTAGGCCAAGGTAGCTATAGCTATTAGTGTCACTTGGTGCACAGTTAATAATAAGGATACATATGAAGAAGGGACTTTTGCTTTGTTTGCTCTTCTTCTGGAACACCATGGCCTTTGTTTTGTTTGGGTTGATGGGCAGTTACTATGTTGTGCTGTACTTCTCCAGCACTGCCTGGCTGACTTGCCGGCCATTCTCTGTTGGTGTCCGGAGTAGTAGATCATTGGCATACAGGAGGAACTTCACCTTGGTGTTCTGTAGTTTCCGTCCTGGTGCTGCGTCTAAAGCTGCTGCCAATTTATCAATGTATATTTTTTAAGAGTTGGACTCAGGCTGCAGACTTGTCTGACCCCACGGCCCTGCTGGAACCACTTACTTCCCTTCCCATTGACCTTCACGTTGCATTGGATCTCAGAATATGAGCTCTTTATGACATTGCATGTCTTCAATCTATTTTTTTATATTCAGGTTTCTTCTTAAATAAGCAAACATTCGAGTTGTGAGTTTATTCGAGGTAGAAAAAACTTTACAAACCTCACAAACTTGACCTGATAAATAACCCCCTAAAATGGCATGTAAGTCTTTTATTGTCTCTGCTATTTTTAAGGATGTCATTGGTGTGTATAGAGGGGTTTGGAAATCCTTGGTTTTCATCTCCAGAGTGTAAAGCTTTGTCTCTGTCTACTTTTGCTCCTGGGTTTGCTCAGCTGGGTGGATTTCTTTGTAGCTGTACAAGTCAGTTCAACCAGATGTTGCCATTTTGTATATGTAGGGGATTTTTCTTGGGTCACATCCCCATGTGCTTCCATAAGACAAGTCAGTGTCATAGTGCCGCACTTAACAATAGCGTTAAGTGCTCTTTACAAATAGAATGAAAAGACCAACAGCAACATGCTTTTGGATGTTTTTGCCTATACAGCATGCTAAAGACGGACCTCTAATAGAAGCTAGGCCATCTGGCCAAGCCAAGACTCAATCCACAATGGTAATATATAAGCTGCTGTTTATGTGGATAATCATAGAAAATGTTATTTATATTTCTCCTTCATTAGAAGAAATGAATGAGAGATATCTGGACACAATGGGAAGGTTGCACAACTGTAAGGGGACTGACAAGGACTGGGGAGAAAAAGACCCATGAAGAAAAGTGGGAACTTAAGGAAACAAGCAGAGTATTCTGGGAGTTGCAGGTTGAAAGGGCCTGGTAGGATAGAATCTCTGAACATTTCTCTAGTTTACTGATTGACTTCATTGTATAGTGGCCAAAACCTGAAGATCATATCTGTGTGTTCTTATTCATTTATGCCCTATGGCAGTGCTGTTGAACTTCTGTGGTACTGAGCGATGGAATTTTTCTGGCCTGCATTTTTGAGGGCCGATAATGGAAGCCAGTGTTAACCACTCCCTGTTTTTAAACCACACCCACTTTAAATCACACCCATGATACCACAAGACCATGTCCACATTAAAAAACAAAATGGTTGGTGCTCGCTGCAGGTATATCACTTATTACTCATATGTGGAAAAAAATGAAGTCATATTTAGACATACCCTTAAATCTATATGCCTTTTCCTCCCCTGTGGATTAACACAGCATCCCCCAGCACATAGTTAAACATCATTGGAGCCCTTAGCAACAATTTCCAAATGCTAACAAACCCCTACCAGTCTTATGTCCCACAGGCAGAGTAGGGCTGGCAGAGTATGGCACACAGGCAAAGTATGGCACACACAGGCAAAGTATGTGTGAGGATTACTCACCCTGGTGGCCTAGTGGGCCGGCGGGGACGCCCACCACGCTCTCTGCGGGGACGCTCCGGTCTTTTTCCTCTGATGTGCCGGTCCCTAAGGGCGTGCACGGTGCACCTCCTACCAGTTTGTAGGCGCAGTCTACATTAAATTTAAACATATTTAAAGGCGCAAAAAGTATTTTTACACTGCCCGTTATAGGATCTATTTCCTCGTGCGTTTCCTGGTGCCTCTGTGCTGTATAGCTTCTGTGATCTGATATCTGTTGTGATCCCTGCCTGTTTTTGGACGATTCTGACTTCTGCAATCCTGACCCTGCCTGGTAACCGACTCTTCTATTCCGTATCCCTTCTGATTGATCTCCTGGTTTGACCCTTGCCTGTTTGACTCCGATTGTACTCTGCCTGCCCCGACCCGACCTGACCTGTCTATGCTTTTCTGTCTACGCCTTGTACTGCGACCTTCTGCCCAAAAGACTTCTGCTGTACCATCGTGCCCCTTTGCTCGTTCAGAACCCTTCGCTTGACACCTCTCTTATTTAAGACCTGGCGGCATTAGCCGAGGGCTCCTCCCGAGGTGAAAGGCGACTGTTAAAGGCTTAAGCAAGAGCCAAGAACAGGGTGCTTAGTATTGGTTCTGAATTTAGGGTGCTGACTGTGACAGTATGGCACACACAGGCAAAGTATGGCACACATAGGCAACATATGGCACACACAGGCAATGTATGGCACACACAGGCAACATATGACACACACAGGCAAAGTATGGCACACACAGGAAAGTATAGCACACTCAGGCACAGTATTACACACACAGGCAGGGTAGGGCACAGTAGGGCACACGCAGGCAGGGTACGGATAGCAGAGTATGGTACACACAGGTAGCATAGCATGACACACAGATTGGCAGAGTATGACATATACAAGGAGCATAGGACAGGCAGAGTATGGTGTACAAAAAGAGCACAGGTCAGGCAGAGTATGGAACACCCAGGGAGCATAGGGCAGGCAGAGTATGGTACACATGCAGGGAGCATAAGGCAATCAGAGTATGTCGCACACACATAGGGAGCATAGGGCAGGCAGAGTATGGCGCACACACAGGAAGCATAGGGCAGACAGAGTATGGCACATACAGGGTGCATAGGAAAGACAGAATAGAGCAGGAGACAGGGAAACCTATCAGAACCACATACAGTAACACAATTCTGGTGCCCCTCCAGCAGTTTATATGGGGTGATCAATGTGTGCACTTTCAGTCTGGGTATAAGTGAACAATGCTTACTGCCTGATTTTGAGGTGTAAACAATGCAGAGGCCAGTTAACCTCTGTAGTGATACATTTTAAAGCTTACACAAGGTAAGCGGTTACAGCAGCCAGACTTTCATGTGGGGGGCCACACAAAGGGCCATCCGGGCCACCAGTTGGACAGCACTGCCCTATGGGATTTGCTCTACACGGGGCATAATGTGCCCTTGCAGGATCAGGGATAGTATCTTTCATTTGAGTTGGGAGTCAGGATGGATTTCACTGGGACCCATGTGGTCTCTGTCACTGCCAGCAGGTTACATGGTGGGAGTTGAGTTAGAAATGGTTATATTTAGCTGTGCCCTTACACTTTTAGCAATGCCAGAATGTGTCACAGAAAAATAACACTAAAGCCTGAAGCTGTGGGCACATTCAACTCTGCGCGATTTCCAAATCCCTCTCTTCACTAATGTTTCATAGTAAAATTATTTTCTATTTGTTTCCTGTTCAGCCCTCCCTTCCATAGCTCATAGCTTTAGTATTCCAGGTGTATCCAGTTCTAAAAGTAAACTAAACTAAATCGTTAAGCTCTTTTATACTATTTGATATTTAGCCCCCCTCCCCCTTTCTCCTTCGAGTGGCCAGCCCCACATTTTGGAAACCCGTGAACTCAAAGACCAGTTAAGGAAATGGTAGGTTACATTATCAACTGTCATTATAATCTGGTTATAACCTGGGCCTTATATACAATTAACAGATAATAACATTTAGGATTCTTTTTTACCTTGAGCCAATGGCCCCACTCCTAGTTCCCTGTTTCTACTAAAATGCAAGGCAATACCTACAGAAAAGCAAGGTTGCCCATATTACCCATGGCTGAAGGACAAGTGAATCTACCCCTCACCTAGTTTCTTTAGTGCCTCTCCTTGAGAAAATAATCCAGTATTGGCACACCCTCTATGAATATGATTAGCAGCTCTAGGACACTGGACCCTGGCCAAATGTTACTGTGAGAAAGCCAAGTACTTAATTTAACTGTGGCATCCGTTTATAGTCATTTAGGTGAGAAAAGAGAATATTTTAGTTTCTGCCCTTGGCCACAGCCTGAGTTTTTTAGTGGGCCAAAAATATTTAAAGGGTCTATGAATACAGAAGAATTCCTTGGAAATCCCACAGCCTGGGTTTTTCAGTTGGCCAAAAATATTTAAAGGGTCTATGATAACAGAAGAATTCATTGGAAATGCACATCCATTTACTTTTCTTCAGCTTCCTTTACTTTGTAAACGGTATAATATCTAGGCCTGGTGCCTCCAGCTAGACCTGTTTGTAGAATAATATCACATGAAATTGTACTTTGAATTTCTTCAAATGAAAGTCCACTGGAGGGCAGTGTTTCTTCATAGCAGTCAGGTGAAGCTACTGTATCAGAGCAAACATGGCTGCCCCCACTGATAAGAATGAAAAACGTTTTGCAGATGCAGATATGTCTCCCTGTGCAGAATACGGCTATGCTGCTATATGTTACTCAACATTAATAGGAAAATATAAATAAAATTAAAGCTACAAAGAAATAACTGTGTTGTCCCTGTAAGCTTAAAGGGATACTGTCATGGGAAAAACATTTTTTTCAAAATGAATCAATTAATAGTGGAGCTCCAGCAGAATTCTGCACTGAAATCCATTTCTCAAAAGAGCAAACAGATTTTTTTATATTCAATTTTGAAATCTGACATGGGGCTAGACATATAGTCAATTTCCCAGCTGCCCCAAGTCATGTGACTTGTGCTCTGATAAACTTCAATCACTCTTTACTGCTGTACTGCAAGTTGGAGTGATATCACCCCCCCTCCCTTTTCTCCCCCAGCAGCCAAACAAAAGAACAATGGGAAGGTAACCAGATAGCAGCTCCCTAACACAAGATAACAGCTGCCTGGTAGATCTAAGAACAACACTCAATAGTAAAAACCCATGTCCCACTGAGACTCCTTCAATTACATTGAGAAGGAAAAACAGCAGCCTGCCAGAAAGCATTTGCAGGCACAAGTCACATGACCAGGGGCAACTGGGAAATTGACAAAATGACTAGCCCCATGTCAGATTTCAAAATTGAATATGCTCTTTTAAGGAATGGATTTCAGTGCAGAATTCTGCTGGAGTAGCACTATTAACTGATACGTTTTGAAAAAAACACGTCCCATGACAGGATCCCTTTAAGTCTTGGAGGACAGCAGTTTTAGGGGACAATTTGGGGTCTTGTCAGCTGTCACCTTAATTAAGCCTTAGTAATTCATGGTACATAAAGATCCACATTGGTACTTAAACTTACAATTTATTTGGATCAGTATATATTTACATATATTTAATTAACATAATTTACAGACTTAAAACAGATTTGCCTTTCAAGTTTCAAAATTACAGTGTAACAAAAATACCTTGTTAAAAGTTTCTTAGCATCATTAGCTCACACATACTGTAATTATCAATTGGTTAAAAGGCTCATTGGGACTATATCATGTGTTAGCCCACTGACCTTAAATGCAGCTCTTCAGAAACAATATGGTTTATTTATTCCACACAGTCCTAACCGATTAGGAAGTTATGCAAGTTGCCACTAGGGAGAGAACCAAAGGGAATAAGACAGGCAGATACTGTAAAGGGGCAGTATTCATGAATGTTAGGTGTGTGATGATTTAAATATCTCAAACAGAAGGAATGCCCATAATAACAATAATAAAATATATTTACAATATATATAGAGAAGTAAAACAGTGCAAATCAAAATGGTGGCAATCTGGCAATGAGGCATGGAGTACCACCAAAGGAAGAAGAAAAAAAGTCCTTTTATTACTTTGTAATATCTGATTGGATCGTGACCAGTTAAAACTGACCATGAGCCATCATGAATACTCTTGATTCTGTGCTTAAAGGAGAAGGAAACCCCCCGGGGAGCAAAACCCCTCCCCGTGTTGTCCCTCCTCCCCCCTGGCCTACCTGTCCCCCTGGTCAAATGCCCCTATCTTGTTACTCACCCCTCTGCGCAGGTCCTGTCCACGGAGTGGTCCTGTTCACAGTCGCCGTCTTCTCCCACGCGCGTCTTCTTCCTGCTTTGACCGGCGTCTTCTGGCGCATGTGCAGTAGGAACATTTACCGGTACGGCTCTACTGCGCATGCGCCGAATGTCACGAAGTTTTCCGATTTCATTTTGTGACATTCGGCGCATGTGCAGTAGAGCCGTACCGTAAATGTTCCTACTGCGCATGCGCCAGAAGACGCCGGTCAAAGCAGGGAGAAGACGCGCGTGGGAGAAGATGGCGACTGTGAACTCCGAGGACAGGACCTGCGCAGAGGGGTGAGTAACAAGTTAGGGGCATTTGCCCAGGGGGACAGGTAGGCAAGGGGGGAGGAGGGAGAGGGGGAAACACAGGGGAGGGGGGAGGGGTTTTTCGCCCAGGGGGTTCCTTCTCCTTTAAGGTGTAAGTGGAAGAGTGGGAGCTAAAAATTTTGCACCCTTGTACCCGAAGTTGCTGACTTTAAGACGTTAAAAATACTGGAATCCATACATATCTGCCATAATTTAAAATGCTTCTAAGAGCCCTTATGACTAGTTAGGCAATAGAAAATATTCCACCACTAATAAAGTCAGGTATGTCAGGGTCAGATATGAAGCACGACAGCTGCTAGATGAAGAATATGCAAAGGGGATCAGAGAAGAATATGTCAAGGGAAAAACTGTTGGTGATTTTCATCCGAATAGATATCTTGTCATTGCCAAATTAATGGTCTCTTCAGTGCAGTAGATCCTTGGTGTTTAAAATTAGATGAGCACCACACTCATTAATTAAATATCGTACCAGAATTGATTGAGCCTCAGATATTTTCAGGAAGGGAGTTAGAACCGTTTGTAGACCAAGCGCCCAAGTGTCCACAAGCCTGGCTAGAGGGCACCTATAATAGAAAGTATTTTGACTTCTCCTGGTTCCACTAGGGTTGAGCCCCACTAAACGTTGCAATTGGCAAACACAGCAGTGAGCAGAATTCTGATTGGTTTTGCGATGCTTGGCTCCAAGATGGCAGCCGGTTCCTTCTGCAGAAGTCTCTGTCTTCTGGTTTGTAACATGGAGACACTTCACATCTGGTAGAAAAACAATGAGATGATCAGATTCTCATGTGACAATGCATTACCCCCCCCCCCAAAAAAAATGTTAATTGTATCTTACTTTATAACCCTCTGAAGTATTTTGCGCTCATCTTGGTCAAGACATAAAGGGAAGGTGCCACCATGTTGTGCGATGATCTGGGCTTTGTCTATCTTGATATGGGAAGTGCAGATCTGTTGGTCGTAAGAAGATAATCGTGAGATTTTGATTCCACCCATCTAATAACCAGGGACAAAATAATTATAATATTTCTTCAGCTACATATTCACATGACCCATGACCCCCAAGTTGGTCCTAGCCTAGGAGAATTCCCATCTTCTAGGCTGTATGTAGATGCTGTGAAAGTAGTCACTGGCTGTCAGGTTCTCTGGTGGGCCCATGGAGACCCAGTTCAACAAAGTTTAAGCACAACAGATGAGTTAACTGATCTACTGTTTATCATTAGGTTGCCAACCCAAAGTTACAGAAGCCCTGTTTGCAGTATGATCTCTGCTTCTGCTGTAGATGCCAACTGATCACGTTCCTTGCTAATCAACACACTCTGTCTAGAGATGTCACTAGGTTGGGGATACAAATCTGGTGACATAATTAATGAACATCATAGAAGACCCTGTACCACCTGTAAGCAATACCATTTTTGTAGAATAATATATTAATATAAGATCCCCTCACATGAGCTGGTTTTCCCTAATGTTAGTGCTCACCTGGTTGAAGCTCTTTTTTGTCTTTGAATTTTGTCGCTTCACAACCTCTCTCACAGTGAGATTCAAGCACTCCATGTTGCTGTCTATAACAGAGACCAAAGGTATTGCATTACAAGGAGGAGGTAGCTTAAACACACAACCATTACCTTCTACAGCAGGTAAGGACAAGACAGGCAATTCACTTTTAGTGTGTGACCCTTTTAAACATTGGAACATTTAGACTTAACTCTTTATAATAGACTACAAGCCACAAATAACCAGTAAAACATATACTTATAATGCAATCATTTATAATCTTGTCACGACTTATACATGAAAAATAACCCATTGTTGTACATGTATGAGGATATTTAAAGTTAGCTTGAAGCTTAATGACCTGTATAAATCTATCCTATTTTATATGTTCATAGAATTATGGTATTCTTAACAGAACTTTAATGCCAAGATAAACCTCATCACATGAAAAACCTCCCAGCTACCCCTGTAATGACCTCTAATGCACATACCCAGCTCCTCATAGGTATTGCAGGCTTTCCTGAGGCTGACTGATGTGCAGACCTTCTCACCGTTACTCCATCGGCTGCGCCCACTGACTGTTGACTGTGAAAGCCAAAAGAGAAATGATACATTACAAGGCAAACAAGCAGTGGCAAGTATTAACTTTCAATCACAATGTACTATAGAGGGTAAATTAAATAAAAATAAGATTGAAAGTGGATGGAGAAGCCGTGGTGGAAAACAAGACACAAGAAGACAGCAGAAGAGAAAAAGACAAAGTCTAGGAGAATTAAAAGCAGGACAGAAAGCAGGCAGAAGGCAGAGCACAACAAAAGGCTAAAAAGGAAATTAGTCAAAATAAATCATTCCATAGAAAAGCCAATAAGAGAAAAAGTTACTGTGAGGCACCAAAATGGCAAAAGCAAATGCAGCTGAAAGGAAAGGAAGAAGCAGGAGTACGGGGAGTCTAAATATAAACAAAAACCAAAAGTGGAAAGTTCATTGCACAGTGATAGCAAAATGGCACACAGCTTATAGTGGGGGAACACCCAGAATCCCATTCAGCAAGCATGGTGCCCTACCTGGCTGTAGACAATTTGTAGTGTAAATGGAATTACGTCTCGGTCTCCATCTATACCGAGCCTCTTGCAACCTGGCCCTAAGGAAGGACAATGTATCATGGCAATTAGCAAAAAGCATTTTGAACATGTAGGTTAATATTGTACCCGTGAATTACTTCCAGAATATACCTGATGCTCTTATTGCTCTCAAAGCTGCAGAATGACCCAACTCCAGGCACTGAATAAAGACTTCTGTTTGCTTACCTCCGCCATCAAAGGTAATCTACATAAAAGGGAGAGGTTTTACCAGTTTTTTGTAATGAATTCATTGTTTATGCATATTGAATTGGCAGTGAGTCTGTAAAAGCATTGTGGCAGCTACCCCTCATATTAGCTCTTAACTAATAAATCCCTGAAAGCGCTGAAGTTGGTTCAGGGCCTTAAATGTTGAAGTCTTATTGTATCTGAAATTTGACATATTTTTATTTGAATCTGGAAATACATTTATATAATTTATTTTTATTTTTCAGTTACTGTATATCCATGTTTATAATCCTGCACCATTGTTGATACAATCACTGCCACCAGAGCCAAACATTCTTCATGGCTTGTTCAGACCCAGAATATTAGAAATCCTGGTGGATCAACTTAAAGAGTCTTTTTGGTAAGAAGAATGTTTATAGACATCATGCTCACCTCTGCCTGGTATAACTGCAAGAGAAGTGATCTTGTGGCAAAGCGGCAGTAGTACAGCACCATGTCAGCCAGAATGGGCATTGTGGTTGTCTCGGCAGCCTCATTCTCTTGCTTCGATGACTTCTGTAGAACAAGGTGAGATATCAGTTGTTGCCCTTCAATGAATGCATTTTGAATTTATAAGCGATTACTGAGGTCATCAGTAATTTAAGGTGACCTAGCTAAACTCTTGATTCGTGGTTGGTATTATAATGTAAGCATATTGAAATAGATAAGGTCCTGGGTTCTGTTTTGGCCATGGAAACTCTAGATCCTCACAGCTTACTCCTCTTCCTTCTAAACATACCAGCACGCAACACATCTCTCCATCCATGAGGAAACATCAACCTTAGGAATGTGGACTCACAGGTTGAAGCAAGAAGAGAACAGGAGGGATAAAGAAGGTGAGGTGAACATCAACTAGGAAAGGAATTGGGGAAATCACGGCACAAAGTGATAAATTGAAGTGGACAAAGGCAATGGGATTAAATAGCATTCTTACAGAAGGTGAGCACTACTAATATACTTCTCTGGGTGCTGAACTCTTACCTGACACAGCATGGAGGTGGATAGATCCATTAGGCCCATTATATTGCGTTTATACCAGGGGTCCAGGATGCCAATGTAGTGAGAGATATCATTAGTGCTTTCTTCATCTCCAAATGCATCCTGCAGAGATAAAACAAGCCTCACTTCAGCCATAACTTCAGCCTTCAGAATAACATGTTGATGGTTAAAAAAGACAAGGGGAGCAGCAGAAGAATCTGCAGAGAATCCGCAGTGTTACATGGGCCCTAGCCTAAAGGTGGCCATACACTGCCTTGCCAAATGAGCATAACTGGGCCCGACTTGGCCACACACACACAGGGCCAAATCAGGCTGATCTGAACATTGGCTGATGGGTAACCCGTCCAACTGATATCTGGCCAATATTGGGTTGCTCCGTTGGAGGGAAAGCTTTTATTAGCCTGTGTATGTCCACCTTTACCCTACAACCAATAAAATAACTGGAACAATTACTGGGCTAGTCCAGAAAGTAACCAATCACAATATTAGAAAATGTATAGGGCTAGACTGATTCTGCTGGCAGTTAAATTACTGAAATAATCACTGGGCTAGTCCCACAAGTAGCAAACCAGGGCTGGGCTTATTCAGAGCCTAAAAACCCCTAAGAAAGTTAGTATAACCTATAGCCAACCATAACATTAAAAATTCACAGGGATAGATCAGGTTGTAGACAGTTGAGCCTTCATTATAATGTGTGGCACACACATATAGGAGCTGATTTATTAAAAATCGAGTTTTAGTTTTTTCACAATTCGACAAAAAACATGCAGTAAAAAAACAAAGTACTAATATACTCGAGAATATTCTTTATAACCTCAAATAGTCATCATTTATTAAAGAATAAAACCACGAAAAGTCGCCAGAAATAACTCCGCAGGTAAAAGCTTGCAAAGTTGTGTAGAAGTCAATGGGATTGTTCTCTGACAACTTTATTTATTTATTTATTTTCCCAGTTTATTAAAGCTTTCGAGCTTTCAGCCTCATTGAAAATGAATGGGACAATGAGATTCTCACTGGCATGCAATTTATTTTCTGTGAGAAAACATGCCTGGGAATATTTTGTTGAATTTTTTTCTTAAAAAAGCTAGCATTCAAGAAAAAAAAGTTGCAGGAGTTTCATGTGCGTTTTTTTTTTCTCGTCCTCCTTTTTTTCTTTTTTTTTTTTTTATAAATATGGATTTTGTTAATTTGTCCCTAAGACTCCCTAATGTAGGTTTTTACTATAGGGCTGTACATATCTGTGATGTATCATATGATCTGTATGTTATCTATAACCTGTCGCTTGCATATTGGGAGTAAAGCAGTGGTTGTTTTTTTTCCAGTTCCAGTACCCCTTCGAATGCCCAACCCCATTAGCTCAACAAGGTTACAGATATAGGAAAATCAGGAACTATTAGCCATAACTTCAAGAATATTTAGGATGCCATTTGGTCTTCACTCCAAATCTCTCCCTTTCTGGCCTTCAGACTGGACTTTTAGGGATATCTAGGAGAGCAAATGTATATATACATACTGACATGGTGAAGATAAAAAACATTTTTAATGTGTCTTCAGACTTTGGTGATCATTTAAGGCCATCGAGAGTACGAAAATGTTACCTCTAGTGGGAACCGGCCAGATGGGCTTGGAGACTTGAGAGGGGATTCAGCGTTTGTCAGTGGTGCATTTGTGGAGCTTCTTTTTACTGGAACGTAGTAGAATTGCAACTTGAAGAACCTTGTGAGTAGTGGGCAACTGCTCTCCTTCAGTCTGAAGTGAGATGGGGAGGTACAGGTAAATAGCAAGGTTTAGAGATCAGACTGTGTATACACAAACAAGTTAAAGTGATACTGACACTAAAAATGTTCTTTTCAAAATATTAATCTACATTAAAAGTATGTCACGTTGATCGTTTGCTGATAGTTCTGCTTTTGTAAGTAATTGTTACTACCTAAACCTCACTGTTTTGCCAACCTTACTGTCCCATATTAGGGGTAAATTTACTAAGCAGTGAAAATTTCACTAGCGTTCAGCGCAGATGCACTAGAGTTCAATTATGCCTAGTGCAACTTCGTTAGAGGTATTCACTCAGGCTAATTTGCATACAGCAGGAAATTATAAAGTTTAATGAACGTATATGTTGCAGCAAATACATTACATTACACAAGTCCAGTGAACCTTAATAAAGAAAATGTAGTTGTTCTAATGCCCTACACATGAGCCCATTGTATAATTTGTGTTCCATGTGTAAGAAAATGTATGGGGGAACCCGTTACCCAAAAAATGTTTTTTAAGGACTTTTGCAGTCATCTCTCTGAAAAAAGGAAAAGAAGCCAGTGTTTTTTGGGACTTAGAAACTTTTCCACTAAAAGTTTGAGGAAGATCTATGCACTGCAATGCACTTCGCCTGGTCTGAGCTGGTGAAGGCAAGTCTGGCGAAAGAGGTAACGTTGAGTAAAATCTGCATTTTAGTGAATTTGCGAAGTAACGTCAATTCGCCAGAGCAAAAATTCATCAGCCGATAGTGTGAATGAGCGCTATCGGCTGTCTCTTTCGCTAGCTAGTAAAACGGCGAAGTGCCTAAAAACGGTGACGCTGGCGAATCATCGACATCGTTTGTCACTTCACCCTTTAGTAAATCTGCCCCCAAGTCTTTCAGTTCGAGCTTCTAATGCTAACTGACTACTGCTGCACAAACATGGCAGTCCCCTGGGGGTAAGAAAGGTAATGTAAAAGCATCAAGCAAATGCTTTTATGGCAAAATTAAAAATAGCATTCAAACATAATGTTATGATGGATATGAAAAAAGGTTATTTTCTTGTGTCAGTATCTCTTTAAGGAGGTTTGTGCTCAAGTTAGAAAACAAGTTCAACCTGGACTTATTGGTAGAGACCCTCACCAAACTCACCTTAAGTTGCTATACGCTCTGGCAACTTTTCCAGAAATCCGGTCTGAGCCAAATACCACAACCCTCAGTGTCGAAACTTTGGTGTCATCATCACAACTTAGAAAGGGTCTTCTCTTAAAGGCCACCTTCTGGCTTAGCTGTACTTCCAGGAACTGGGTCCCCAGAGCGTGCTGCGGCAGGGACTTGGACCTCTTTGACCGCACAGGAACCCTGCTCACTTGTGGAGTATACATGCTTCCTGCTCTGCGCAAGGTGATTGTCTTTGATAGGTCAGGAAATGGGCTTAGCAAGGTATTAGAGATACAAGGGCTAAGCTCAGCTTTAAGTTTGACCTTGGCTTGGTGACCTTTGGTCTTAAAGAGCCGACAGATCTTCTGTTTCAGCTTGCTGTTGGCTCTCTCCTCTGGATACTCCCCCATCTCTGATATTTCCTGGGAGCCCTCGTCACTGTCTTCCACATAACCACTGTCAACACAGCTGGAAAGGCTTGAAACAAATGTCATAGAATGGCTTGCAAGGCTGGACATGCTCATGCTTGGGTCTTCTTTTGATTCACTGGGAAAGTTCCAGTAGACATAACTTTTGGAGAACAGAGAATCCTGTTTGGGAGATTTTGCACCATCCATATCTTCTTTATCATCAACCTCCTCTAAATCCACTTCTTCTTCTTCCTCAGTCACCTCGTCTTGTAGAGACTCAAGATGGCTTTCACTGAGAAGGATCTGGTTCAGGATATCTGCCAAAGACAGAAGTGATAGTATCCCATAAATAAGGCTTATGGGGAACAGCCCAATGATATATAGAGGAACGCTGGAAAAAGAGCTTACCAAAATCATCCTGATCCCAGCTGTATGTGTAACACTTTGCTACAGGCATGAAAATAGGCTGAATTCTGGAGGTCGAACTGGACCCTAAGTAGAGAAAAAATTTACAGAGATTTTTATTTACGGATTGATTCTTTGTTCTTACTGCTTTTGGGCTGCTTTTTTTTTTCTTTGGTCAGGAACCTCTCCTGACTTAGGGAATCCATTCTCCCACCAACTACTTCCCAAGTTAAGCTGCACTCAGCAAGTCCAGTTGCTCTAGATTTATTTTTACTAGATATACCATGACCTGAATGATAGGTAGGAATTCTACTCCTGCTACTTGGGAGACCAAGATCAGATGGGCCATTTACAATGCACCACTCAGTCAGCACTAGCACTAGTCAGCCTTTTCGAAACACAGACCTACACAAACACCTTGAATCAAGCTTTACCAAAGTTAGGCAGCACTCAATTCAAGAGGAGTGGTCAGTGGAAGGCATGTGGGCATCCATCTATGGACCCACCCCTTATCTGTGCATCATTCAGATTCATTAGGAAGTGTCAGGAGCAGCAGCCACATCAAGGCCATGTCTTTATTGCCTTACTGACAGGTGGTAATGAAAAGGCTTTGCCTCCTGACCTTTGTCTCCTGAACCTGGTGCTGGATTGAGGAGCAGAGTGCAGCTTACCTTGAAAAAAAATGGGGGAGAATGGAGAGGTTCCTGTCTGACCAAAGGAACAAAGTATCAGAACTCCAGAGATTGGATTCACTAACAAGCTGAAAGTTCCTGTCTGGCTATAGGAAGAAAGAGAGTTTCTTGTCTAACCCTAAGAGATAGAATGGCCCAGAGGCAGGGAATCAGAGAATTGGTGTGCCTGGATTGATCAGGGGAGGATTCTAAATGGGCTTAAGAACACAGGTAAATGTTTTTTGAATTACTTATATTAGTAGTACCTGTGTATCCCCCCATGAGCCCGGCTTTCTCTGCCACTTCCAGTAGTTTTGCCTTGAGAGACTCCCTCATTTTCCCTGAGTTAATGTCAGCCATTGTTGCACGCTCCATCGCCTCTGTCAGGTCCGAATAGATCTCTTGTAGCTTTTCCATTGGTCTCGACTAAAAAGAAAATAAAGTAAAGTATCAGTCTGTTTATAACCTACTCATTATGGCTTTGCACTTGTATTTCTTGATGAAATCAGATTCTGTGGTGCCGGCTGTACAGATTCACAAGTAGCCATTTTGCAGTTGTGTGCCTAACATATTGCGATCATTTAGAATAATGCAGTAACTTACTGTAAGAGATGCACCAAGCTCTTCAATGTGGGCTTGTGCCCCGAGGCTGGCTTGGAAAAGGTGCTGGATCAGAGAGACGAGTGTTTGCTGCATAGGGTGCTCTGCATTACTCAGTTGTTCCGCCACTGAGAGGAACTCACTGGGAAGCTCTGCTGGGTTAAGCAACAGCACAGTGCTAGGGGGGCAAAAATACACCAGATCAGGCTCTAATTCTGCCTAAAATAATAAATTGCACCAGTTGGTCTCAAACATGATTATAAAACAGTTCCCAGCTTAATTCCTTTAGTAACCAAACATCTATAAAATTCACATGCCATAGTGGGGGTCATTTATAAAGTTTGTGCATCGCATATTTATTCCCAAAATGGTTGTTTTGCCCATGCTTTGTGACTAATTTTGTGCAAATGACTCGCAAATGAGACGGGTCTGTGCGTGAGTACAGGTTGTTCTGCGTGAAAATAGCGTTGACAGTAACTTAAATTTGCAACTTGCCAAACTGTTTTGCGAATATTTTCTTCAACAGCATAATTCAAATGCAGAGTGTGCGCATAAATATTCGCAATTTTTGCCATTTTTAAAAAGCTCTTATAGACATTCGCAGTGTGAAAAACAAATTTGCAACTCTGTTTGCACATTCTTATTCAGCTTTATAAATATTACCAGGCGCAGGGCACATATTTTCACTGTGTGAATCATTCTGCCCTGCGCTAAGTTTATAAATGAGCCCCAGTGTGTTTTGGTTTTTACTCTGCAGTACAAAGCTAATCAGCCCTGCAGCAAGTTGATCTTTTATAGGTGTTTGTACCTGAAGGGAGGTAGTAGTGTCATCCCACGTGTTGGAAATTAGCTGGACTAGATAGCTCTGCCGTATTCATAGCAGATTAACAACTACTCTTTACTCCAATATTTGTTCATAAATGAGTGAAAAAACTTCGAAAAGTTTTATAAACTAAATAATGGCCTAAAGCCACAAACATCCTATCACAAACACATTTAGTAATTTACTTACGCGCCACTAGGTGGAAGCATTGCTATGCAATAGCAAATATAACCCCTTGCTTTAGTAGGGCTTAGTACAGACCAGCTCACTCCTTTTTATATTATCTGTTATTTATATAGCATTGACTCCAGCCTGCAAGGCAGAAGTCATAACAACTGAGCCACCATTCTAACGGAATAAAAGGCAAAATTCATGGAGAGTTTTTGGACACAAGTACCTTTAATGAATAGCAATACGTGCATGTTCACATAAATTTTTGCTCAATCACATCCTCAGCTGCATTTATAAATGAACCCTAATAACTAATATTCCATTTAGGAATCAAGGCTGATACTCACACTGTGCTGCTGCAGGACGACCTCGTTGGAATTCCCTGTTCAGCTCTCACCAGTCGTTGGTATGTGATTCCTGAGTACATATGGACAGTCAGCTCAATGCACTGATTCCACCCAATCTTTACTCCACCCCCCCCCCCCACTAATAGGGGAAGTTTAACATTTTATTATATTGTTTATCTGGCCCTAGGCTTCCATATGGACTTCTGTCCTTCAAACTGCTTCATGGTTGCTAAGCTGAGGTTAAAAACCCTTTAGAGTAATGAATTCCTAGACATTAAATGGATGTGGGTCGGTACCTGGTGCCTTCTGCTCCTCACTGATAAAACTGAGCATCTCCCGGAAGGTGTGACAATAGGGGGCCGGCCATGTGAGGAACGTATGAAACACCTCAAAGGCTTTGGGGAGCAGATCAGATGTTTCTGGGATATAAGGGGCCTGCAACAG
This sequence comes from Xenopus laevis, assembly GCF_017654675.1. Classification (NCBI taxonomy): domain Eukaryota; kingdom Metazoa; phylum Chordata; class Amphibia; order Anura; family Pipidae; genus Xenopus; species Xenopus laevis. The sequence goes on along the minus strand of NC_054387.1, from coordinate 52,417,085 downwards.
GAGAAAGAGTTTCATTGAAACTTCTGTATTAAAGAAAAAAAAATCCCCACAATTATTTTACTACCCTGGGTGCTTACCCGAAGTACAGCAAAGTAAAACATCAACGCCAGTGGCGTGAGAAGTTCATATTCAACATTTTCCTGCGCCTGTGGAAAAAAATAAGATGCCCACTCAGATCTCCCTGTATTTAATGGCAAAAAACATTAATATTATATAATATATCCCCTGACCTTACTAATCTTTTATTTTGTATTTCAGTCTGTCTCCTTGTTGCTAGGGTCAGTGAGGTCCCTAGCAATTAGGCCTAATTGTATGAGTGGTCAGTATCATACCCCTTTAATTATGCTACAATATTTTTGGGTAGGGGCAGACAGGGAGATTTGTCGCCCGCGATTTTTAAACGCAAGTTCTCTCGACAAGTCTTTTTGTCTCTACATGCAACCTGCTTGTCATTATGTACACAGCACGATTTGAAATCGCCTGTAGTTCCAAAATGCACCCTTTTTGGATTGATTTGTCAGAAATAGCATGTACATAGAAAAGTACTGAAATCTACTACAAACACACACACATAGAGATTAGTAGCCGCAATAGTATGCAAATTCTTTCGTGTGCGCAATGACGCAGTTACGTAAGGACGCTAGCAAACGTCGGGGTCCACCATTCTTTTACCAAGCGCTCAAGGCAAGACGCAGAGAAAACACTCTCCTTCATGTGTGTGTGCGAATATATAATTTATACATATGCGTATGTACAAAACAGTGAGCGAAAAACAACATAGTACACAGTAGTTGTTTTCTGTTCCCTACGTGGGATGAAAAAGTAGCGCGACGCCCTATGGGATACAAAACGCTCAGGAACAAAAGTCGCTCTAAATCTTCACTCGGTTTTTAAAAATCGCAGGCTTCCAATCTCCCTGTGTGCCCCTACCCTTTAAAAGTGTCCTCAGTGCTCAGTCACTCTCCCCATGAAACAGAAATACCCACTGAGGTCGCACAGGAGACCAGGGTTTAATTTAAGTCACCTGCCTGATTAATGACATCCCTGCAGTTTGGGAACCAAAAGCGATTTTTCCTTCCCTTGCCCCACCCCCTCTCCGGTCTCGGGTCCCTTTTGGCCATTGTTCCTGCCCAGAGCTGGAAAAGGAGAGTGAACTCAGGAAGCTGGATCCTTCCCCCGTCTCGACCCATTCAACACAAAGATGTCTGTAGCTCCACTTCCCATTCTCCACAGGTTCCCATCTGCCTCCAGGGAATCCCAGCACCTGCTGTTATGTGTATGTTAAAGCCAAGTGTGTGAATTTCTGCACCACCCCACTCACACATTCAGTGATTGTGAAAAGTTTTTAGGCCAATGGCACAACCATTGATTTTGCACTTATTGCTCATATTTATGTGTGCCACTATTTTCAGTGAATAGTTTCTATAACCAGTAGCAACTCTCAGCATTCAGTAGGGTAGTACTGAGAGCTGGAGCAACCACTCATGGAGCACAGACTCAAAATGAGCCAATGAGGTTATTAAGAAAGAAACTGACACTTATCAAAATTGTATCTTGCCTTGTGCCAACCTTCTGGTCACTTACCTCCCTTGTTCTTTCCAATGTCTTCTCTGCCAGAATAATATAATTAGTTGCATCACGGTTCACTAGTTCCTCTAGGCTCCAGTAATTGAGGCATAGCCCAGCTAGTGGATAAAGGAAAAGTCACATTTATATTTCCATTTTTTTCCTGTTAGTACAGTATGAGGGTATAGCTTATTGTGTGGCCAGAACATTGGTTTTCTGTATATTTGTATTCATACATATGGGGGAGGTGCTGTATTGTTGTCTTAGACAGTATAATATGAGGGTAAATCTTATTGTGTGCCCAGAAAATTCTTTCTCTGTATATTTGTATTCATACTTATGCAAAGGAGGTGCCATATTGTTTCCTTAGTACAATAAGAGGGTATAGCTTATTTTGTGTCCAGAACATTCCTACTCAGTATATTTGGGTTTGTACAGGAGGGATTTTATTTAAAATGTTGTGTTTATACAGGAGGAAGGTACCATATTGTTTCCCTTGGACATTACAGTATGAGGGTATAGCTTATTGTGTGCCTAGAACATTAATTTTCTGTATATTTGTATTTATACATATGGGGAAGAGGTGCCGTATTGTTTTCTTAGACAGTATAATATGAGGGAAAAGCTTATTGTGTGCTCAGAACATTCCTTTTTTTTTTTTATATATTTGCATTTATACATATGGACAGGAGGTGCCATAATGTTTCTCTTACAGGCAGCAGCCCCAATGCCCCCCCCTTCTCCTGCTCGTCTCTTAAAAACTTCAGTGTGGGAGCGTATCACTAGTGCAATGAGCAGTGCACTATAGCACTCTCTGCAGAGCGGAGACAAATTTCTGGGTTAAAAAAACGGAAATTCATCTCTTAAAGGGATTCTGCCATGAGTTTTATGCTGTTGTTTTTATTTCTAAATTACACTGTTTACACTGCAAATAATTCACTCCACCATATACAATATGTAATTCCTAACACAACTAGTGTATTTTTTTAATTGTAATATTGGTATGTAGACAGCTATCTCTGGTCATTTTGCCTGGTCATGTGCTTTCAGAAAGAGCCAGTGCTGCACTATGGAACTGCTTTCTGACAGGTTATTGAGTCGCAGTGGGACATGGATTTTTACTATTGATTTGTGTTCTTACATCTACCAGGGAGTTGCTATCTGGTTACCTTCCCATTGTTCTGCTGATGGGATGCTGGGGTAAAAGGGAGGGGGCGATACCACTCCAACTTTCAGTGCAGCAGTAAAGAGTGACTGAAGTTTATCAGAGTCACATGACTGGGGACACCTGGGAAACTGACAATATGTCTAGCCCCATGTCAGATTTCAAAATTCCTTTTTAAAAACAGATTTCAGTGCAGAAGTCTGCTGGTGCTATTAACTAATGTATTTTGAAAAAAACATGTTTTCCATGACAGTATCCCTTTCAAGTTACAAGAGGCGGCTCTTTGCCGCTCACTGCCACCTGAGGCAAGGTTCTCAACTTGCTTCATGGCAGGGACCGCCCTGTTATCTTAGATAGTACAGTATGAGGGTATAGCTTATTGTGTGTCCAGAACCTTCTTTCTCTGTATATTTGTATTTTTACACATGGAAGGGAGAAATTAAATTAAAGTTATTGTATGACAAAATTTATAGAATAGATTCCATGATAGAGAATAAGAATTACATGGTAAGTAAGATTTATATTATTATTTTCCTTATTTTCATGCTTAGGTTAATGATTGAACAGAGCGGTCAGACACGTCCTACAGTTTTTAAGCAGACTCATTTCATGGGCGAAAGTACTTAAATGTTTCTTTGATGGCTCACACAATATATAATAGGATGTTGTCACCCCAATCACAGATCTGCTCAAACTATGGCTCAACTATCTTTAGTAGTGCTAATTCCTGGGGCATAATCCTGCACCGCCTCCATCTTGCCCTACTGTCTACATTTCATCCTACAATTCATCATATCCTAAAGTTTACAGCTTGTCCTGCTGTCTCCATTTGGTCCTACTGTTGTTAAACTTTCATAAGGTCTCCATCTTGTTCTACTGTCTCTATCTGGACCTACAGTCTCAGCCTTGCATTACAGTTGCCATCTTGCCCTACTGTTTCCATTTTGTTATTTTGCTACTGTTTATCGGTTATCCCCCACAATGTTTGCCCTGCAGGGACCCAGTTTTTGTGAGATCCTTTATAATTTTAGCCGTATGGACCCCCTAAAAAAGACTCATATACAGTATGGTGAGGCAGATTAGCAAATTAGCAGTTTAAGAAACAATATGTAATTTTTGGCTACTTTGTTTGGAGATGACCAGACAGGATGGCTAAATCAGCCAGTATACAATTCAACTACTGGGGGGGGGGGCAGGTAGAAATGCCACCAGGTGCCCTGTGGTACTGGGGGCCTGGACAGATGCCAAGGTCTCGTTTGAGACCCACAAATAGGGGAGGACCTGCTGTGAGTAGAGTTTGAGCTGATCATGGGCATGCATTGGGCACAATGGGGACTGATCAGGGGTGGTGACCAGGCATATAGTGCAGAATAACCTGCGTCCCTTAAAATAAGTAATACAGGGCCAGTGATTTCAAATGGCAGTTTAGTTGGACTGAATCCATTGACTTGCCCAATCAGAACCATCTCGTCTATATGAATTGTCTGGATTTGGTTAAACTAGGCCAGCAGAAGATATTTTTACTTGTGGATCCTAGGTTTAGAGATTGTGAAGTGGAGCACTGGAGCAAAATGTACACTGAGGGGTCTATACATTATACTTTGCAAACGATATCTGCAAAAAAATAAATAAAAAAAAAGATGTAAAAAGCTGTGTAAAATAAATGGTTAACTCATCAAGGTGTGTGTTATTTTACACCATGTGATCACGAGATTTTCTACTGTTATTTTACAAAGCTTCAGCCCTCTGTAAATAAGTTCCAGTGGAAGTTGCTCAAGATAAAGTGCATAAACAATTGCTGACATTTTTACGCCATTTTTTACACGGCGATGCCTGGCGATGTGTGACGAATTATTCAGTGTTTTTTGCATCACATAATAAATATGCCCCTTTGTTTCTAAAACTGGAACTAGAGGTAATAATGTTGGAGGGACATGGCCCTTTTAGCCCACCAGGTTCTGGAGCCTATGAACTATGCAAGTTAATTCAGTCTGGGACTGGCAGCTTGTGCAGTAACTAGCAGTGGAATGGCACATTATATATAGGATTTATAAGCTTTGTCTTAAGGTCCAGATGAAATGCAATATGAATTATCAAACATGTCAATGCCATTAGTACACTTCGGGCCTAGGAAGGACTGACCCATAAACATGTCACTGACATTAGTACACTTTGGGTCTAGGAAGGACTGACCCATAAACATGTCACTGACATTAGTACACTTTGGGCCTAGGAAGGACTGACCCATAAACATGTCACTGACATTAGTACACTTTGGGCCTAGGAAGGACTGACCCATAAACATGTCACTGACTTTAGTACACTTTGGGCCTAGGAAGGACTGACCCATAAACATATCACTGACATTAGTACACTTTGGGTCTAGGAAGGACTGACCCATAAACATATCACTGACATTAGTACACTTTGGGTCTAGGAGGGACTGACCCATAAACATGTCACTGACATTAGTACACTTTGGGTCTAGGAAGGACTGACCCATAAACATGTCACTGACATTATTACACTTTGGGTCTAGGAAGGACTGACCCATAAACATGTCACTGACATTAGTACACTTTGGGCCTAGAAGGGACTGACCCATAAACACGTCACTGACATTAGTACACTTTGGGCCTAGGAGGGACTGACCCATAAACATGTCACTGACATTAGTACACGTTGGGCCTAGATGGGACTGACCCATAAACATGTCACTGACATTAGTACACTTTGGGTCTAGGAAGGACTGACCCATAAACATGTCACTGACATTAGTACACTTTGGGTCTAGGAAGGACTGACCCATAAACATGTCACTGACATTAGTACACTTTGGGTCTAGGAAGGACTGACCCATAAAGATGTCACTGACATTAGTACACTTTGGGTCTAGGAAGGACTGACCCATAAACATGTCACTGACATTAGTACATCAGTGCCAAATCAGGGATTTAATTGGCCTATGAGAAGCTCCCTGTGCAATACCATTAAATTTATTGTAATAGTACTGTGCCAGATTAACCTGGATTGAGATTAGGGTGTTGGGTTTACATCCAACGTTTATACCTCACGTTGCATACAAGATAAAAGGGTTATCAGTTTGTCTGAAATAAAGGAGAAGGAAAGGACAAATCACTGTGGGGCACCCCCAGTGATTGTATTTACTTACTTGATACCCTGTGGTTGCAGCACAAGGCTGCACTGTTAAAAGGAAATGTTCACCTATAAATGTAACTTTAGGATGTTTTGTCCCTTAATAAAGCAAGACAATACTACTGTGTTTTGCCAGAAAGGAAGTAGAGACAGTCCCATGGGTACCAGGAAATACACTCCTCCCAAAAAAGAGTTTTCACTTTTTCAATCTCAAGTAAATCAGGTTTATTTGAACCCAAACAATACATTTTGTATACACCAGTCAAGGTTCAGCCTCTATTTCTATCAGTTTTGGCTTAAAAGTGCAGCTCAAAAGACATGAGGTCCCCCATAATGTTTTTTAAAATATTACAGTGGTGGAACTTGCAATGCCTGGGGAGTGACAGCTATAGACTATAGAGGGAGACAGAGAGACTGCACCAGTAGATTGCCTAAATTTCCCTTCATTTGTGAAAATGTTTTTCTCTTACATTGTACAGTTCTCTGTACCTTTGGGAGAAGAAGGAGGAGTTTGGGGTGCCTCGCCTCACCTGTCCAATTGGATGAGATGTCTGTGTTACTGCTCAATCCATGAAGGCATCGCTCCAGAGCATGCTGAATCCTGTCCTCCGTGCAGGATGTGTTCTGCATCTTATGGCATATCCTGTATTTGGGGGGAAATGAGGGACACACTCAAGTATATGTCAGAACTGCACCCCTTCCATTAACTGCAACATGATGCACACCTACCCCCCACTGTGTGAGTAAAGGAAAATACACCTTATTATGTGACAGCCCACTCCACTAGATAATTACAGACCGCTGGCCGAGGCCACTCAGGGAAGTGCACACTTTTGGGTGGAAGCTGACTATAGAGTTGCTGTGCTCTTCGGCCTACAGCCCACATCCTGCCAGAAAGTAGAGATCATGCAATCCTGTTTAAAGATGGGATGTTGACCTATGCACATGAGTCAGAATGTGCAACGTATGTCCCGTCCTCCTGTGTCATGGAGGAACATCCCAGACTTCCTCAAACGAAATTGTACAAATAATGCTCTGACTGATTGCATGCGGCAGAGAGATAGAGAGATTGCTCTGTGCAGGTCTGTTGCCGTAAAAGTGATATTTAGGTACAATGCATTATGTAATATGACTTTCCTAATATCCTTGTTATCAAAGCAAAAACAATGGTATCATTGCTGGTTGCACCAATCTAGTTACACCTAGTAACCAATTGGCCATTCTTTTGAATCTTTCTACTAAAATGTAAAAAATAAAAGCAAGTATCCTTTTGGTTTGCCTTAAGCAGCACCTGTGTTAGTAGTTAATAATTCAGCCCATTTCCGACCAAAGGTAATGAAAGCATCTTCTTGGAACCCTATGAAATAAGTTTATGCTTAGGTTGGCACAGTAGTTGTTGGTTCAAGACCCCCTGGTGGACGAGTCTTTGCTCAGGGAGACCCATATCTCATAACAAGGTTGCAGATTTAGGAGATGATTAGTGTAACAGCCAAAGTTTCAAGATTATCTAGGAGTCCAAAAAAGTACTCACCCCAAGTGTCCCCCTAACTGGCAATGAAGCTGGACTACATACTGGACCTAGTCCTACACAGAGCCTTCAAACTGAGCCCCCTGCCACTGCTCAATGCCAATCCAGGAGGGGGTAGAATCTTCATGGTGTTAAACCTAAAGCAGTCAAGGGGGTCTTCAGAAAGTAGGAGAAGGTTCCAATGTTCTTTTTCCTTTTCAGGCAGAGAAAGAGCTGCAAGGTCTTGCTCACAGTACTGAGGTTTTACCTGTAAGATACAACTGCCTTACAGTCTGCCAGTGCCCCCACTGTAGCCCAGCCTGACTTAATGAAGTCTCCATTGCAACCTGCTGAGACTATAGACTTAGGCACCTGAGCAAAAACGTAACATGATAAAGGTTGTTTATCTGATCTACCATGGGAGCAGGTAGAGTTAATTCAGCACCTGCTCCCCTACAATTTGTCCTGTAATATTCTGGCTTCTCCCAAGGGATTCTGCAGTAGCTTAGGGTCTTCTGTTTTTATTGCTCCTCTTAATTGTAAAGCACCAACATGTTCTGCAGAGCTGAACAATATATTGGCCTGTCACTATGAACTTGTTATAACATGTACCTTTTTGCTTCTGCAAGTCTGGTAATTAGCTCACTTCTGTTACGTTGTCTCAGGAGTCAGAACCAGCAGTGAAGAGCATATAAACAAGCAGACAGATACCCATAGTAATGAATTCTCTGGAACCTGATTTGCCTTCCTGTCTATGAACATTAGTGTCCTTTATCTGATTGGAAGCATAAACACATAGATATGGGATTATAATGACTGGAGCTCTTGATAACCATGCAAATGAATACAGAAAGCACACAGGAAGGCACAGGGCAGACAGCCACACGTCCATTCCTCTGTACACTACAATAGGTATCATGGAAACAAAAGGGGGGTCAGAATGATTTAGCACTCCTGATTTCAGCCGCGAGAAAATAGGAAATAGATCCTTCCCCTGCACAATGTTAACATTTCCCTTTCCCGAATTACTTACCCCCCCTTCTGGACACCGCATTAAGTGGTTCCTCATTCACCCTTCATGCTGTTCTAATCATTCTGAGCCAAGCCAATATAGAGTGTCAGCTCTGTGCTTCTGGCTCCCCCTCCCTTCCAAATTCTGTTCTGTTATCTGACCTGACAGCTCTCAAATGCAAGTTCAAATGCCAGTATCATCATACTGGCATTTGAACTTGCATTTCAAGCAAACATTTAGAAACAAAACAGTTTGTATAGAGGGTGTCCCTAATGCTCATATAGAGGGCTTCCCTAATGCTCTAATATCAAATTTAAAGTTTAACCTCAGCTTTAAAAGTTAGAAATATAAATCTGGCACCAAGGATACAGTAGCTATGTCTCTGGGTTCGGCGGCTGATGTTTAACCCATTCAGCCTTGCAGTGAGGTTAGAGATAGAAATAAGAATGGCAGGCTTGCGGATCAGACATCAAACCACCTTGCTGCCTCACTCATCCTGTTTAGTTTTGTGGTTCTGGGTAATAAAGGGAGGGGTGATATAAATACAAGGGCTCTGCCTCACCCCCCCTCCAAATATATATATATATTCAAGCAGAAGATGAAAGGCCTGTCAGTGTGTAGCGGAACACACCCTTTTAGCCACAAAAATATGAATCTGTAGTAACACTGTTTTACTCAATGGCTTGGAATGCTGCATTATATATATATATATATATGAAAATTGAGCATAGGACTGGCCAGATATGGGATGACTTTGACGTAGTTGGCCATCTTAAATATATTGCAATATATGGACAAACAATCCCTGTTTTGTTTAAAGGGTAAGGCATTTTTCAGTAGCATTATGCACAAAATATTGATAATGGGTTGAGTGCAGAGGACTCTTGTATTTCTCTCTCTCTCTCTCTCTCTCTCTCTCTCTCTCTCTCTCTCTCTCTCTCTCTCTCTCTCTCTCTCTCTCTCTCTCTCTCTATATATATATATATATAAATCTAATACACAAGAGCCATGAATATCCTGTATATTCTATCCTCATAAAAGGTGCTTAGTGATGTAATTTCTAATACATGACTCACTGTAACGTATGTATTGTAATACATATTGTACCCCCTCTTATAAAATATGAGGATATTATGTCACCTCTGAGTTCCATGACTAAAAGGCTTTGTGCTTTCATACAGTGTCGCACTGGGACACCAGGGGCCCACCAAAAAACCTTAGACCAGGGGCCCACCCTCAGTATTATTTTTCTTCTGCTCAGTCATCCGTTTTTCTCCTATTCTAGTTTCTTTACATACTATAATCTATTCTTCCATCTATTTAGCCCATTTGCTCTTATAGAAATAGGGAATGGCCATGAAATATGCCAAAGGTTTAGAAGCAGGAGGGCCCACTGACACCAGGGCACACTGGGAGTTTTCCTGGTATCCCGGTGGGCCAGTCCGTCACTGCTTTCATATGGTCATGGAACTCCTCAGTGACTTATAATATCCCTATATTTTACATTAGGAGGTACATTTTTCACTATATATCCTTCTTTCTCTTCCAAAGAGCTGACTTTAGGAGGGGTCCAGGGTGCTGCTGCATCGCTAGTGCAGAGAGAGCAATTACTCTCAGCACTAGAAGGGTCAGTCCATACGAGCAGATTCGGGGAGATTTAGTCACGAGCACAGACGACTTTTCATTATAGCGGACGGGAAGACACTCGAAGGCAGTTTGGTAAGATTGTCGTCCAGAAGAAGAGGCGATTAGTTGCCAAGCGACTAAATCTCCCCGAATCTGCTCATGTGGACTGACCTGAAGAGACACATTTCTGGATAATTATTAAAAAATTTGGCTCTTAAAGTTACCAGGATTGGCTTTTTTGCCACCCATGGTAACTTGCGGGGCAATGCTGCCTGAGGCAAGGGACTGGACTAGGGGTAGGCGTTAAAATAGATAAGTGCCTAATGTCACCCCCACCATTGTGCCATAGACACGTGCCTCTTGTGCCTACCCCTAGTTTTAGCCCTGTCCTTGTTACAACAGATCACAGTAATGTATCTCGAAATGCTCTGGAGGTACTCTTCTTTTCATTTAACGAGCTGACAAGTTTTGAGACCCTGGGAAATATGGCAGGGTGACTTATTGTTTCTATATATAATGTTTCTATATATCCATAACCTTGTTATGAGCTAAGGGGGCCCAGCCTGAAGGCCAGTTAGAGTGAGATTTGGGGTGAGTGCTCATTTGTGCCCTGGGTACCCCTGGAACTATAGCAGAGTTACTGTTACCCCAATGTTTATATGTCTGCAAACCTGAAGGCCAGTTAGGGTGAGATTTGGGGTGAGTGTTTATTTGTGCTCTGGGTACCCCTGGAACTATAGCAGGTGACTGTTACCCCAATGTTTCTATATATCTGTAACCTTGTTATGAGCTAAGGAGGCCCAGCCTGAAGGCGAGTTAGGGGGAGATTTGGGTGAGTGCGTTTTTGTGCCCTGAGTACCCCTGGACCTACAGCAGGGTGATTGTTACCCCAATGTTTCTATATATCTGTAACCTTGTTATGAGCTAAGGGGGCCCAGCCTGAAGGCCAGCTATGGTGAAATTGTATTTTGATAACCACATTGGAGCAGATTTATCAAAGTGTGAAATGAAAGTTCACCACAAAAAAACTAACTGACGTTCTATTCATTTCTATGGGATTTTTTAAAAGTATATCAGTACAAACAGTAAATAAAATATAAAAAAAACAACCTGCCAATTAAAATACAGTGAGCTTGGAATCTCCCTGAAATATTGTTGTGTGTTACATTATCATGGTTAGAACAACACATTGTTCTCAAAATTACACTCCCTTCTCATTCCCAGGCCCATCAGTGGGGTTTACTGGTCTGTAGCAGCAGTCGAGCTTGTGGCTTTCTGCTCATTTGCTTCTCTGGCTTGATGGGGGGGATAATTGAATTTTGTACTGCTTTTCAGCTACTCACTGTTCTAATCTCAGATCTTTTATTATTTCTGTGCAATACAAGTTACTATCTGATCTCTGTCTGGCACAGCTCAGGCTCAGATCAAGTGCTGCTCACAGGATCCAAGCCATTTATCTATATGGCTATTTAATTTACAGCACCGCTGCCTGGATAAAACTGTCAGATTCAGAGTGGGAGGAATGGATAATTTTAAACCTTCTTTCTCCCTTCATCCATGTCTATTCACCTTCTCTAATTCCCACTTCATTTCAATGGCTTTTTTGCCCTTTCCCATTGGCAGCACCTCTGTCCCCCTCTCGCTGTTTGTCGCCCTTGCTAAGGCGAGGAGGGGAGGACGCGCTTTTAAGAACTGAGGTTTCCTGCTATGACTCAGCCGCGCACCACTTCGTAGAAAACAGCAGAACGTGAATTTTCAAAAAGACAAACTGAGCTGCAGCCGCAAGTGGAATGTCTGGTGGGGGGACGGTAGCCATCCAGTAAATGAGAACATAACGGCCTGTTTATTAGACACGCAATTAGCATGTGATACCTAATACAGTCCCTCTGTCATTTTTAATTACAAGGCTATATCAACTAACAAGTGTCAGATACAATGTAACAGCTACTGTGTGGCCACTGGTTTGAGCTCAAAGGCCAAACTTAACGATATGTAAAATTGTTATTTTATTGGAATTGGCACATTTTCCCAGCGTTCAGCAAAACAATAGCAAAGATACCAATATAAGCATTTAACCAGTGCTGCATCTGGCACTTCTAGTTCCCTTTAGTAGTTAACCCTGTCCATTAGTACTGGAATCTGTTCCATGGATCCACTTGCCCCAGTGGCACTGATAGACTGATGACCCAGTGCTGGGACTAATGATAGTGGGACCCTTCTCTAACTGCACAGCTGGGAAACAGAATGCATCTGCATTTACACTGGCCATTCTATTGGTTAGCTACAGACATTGACCACTGCATGCTGATAATAGCATAAACACCACATTATAAACATAGGGCAGCCTTGTTATAAGTGGATGAAGCTGATTAAAAGCAGTAGATATTCAGTTCAGTTCTAATCCTGGGTCACATGTAGTACCACATTGCAATAGAACAGGAGCCTATGGATTAAACTGCCCGAAAAGACTTAAATGACATACAATAACCACTCAATGAAGCATCTCATGACAAATCTCTATTTTTGCCTCTCAGTTCATGTACCCTGGCCAGACATAACTCCCAGCACATCACTTACAATCTTGTGACAGTTGCGAAACCTCCCCTGGAAGTTCCGTGCACAGTGCTGCGTATTCAGTCCATCTCCCCAATTGTCGCAGGCCTGTCAGCCCCATTCTATGTGTGCAGTCACACTTAGTGACAACAAGGAATGAAAAAAATGTAGTTTAAGTGACAAACCTGTTACTTTATGTTTACTCTTTTATTGCTCCGTGTTTACTTATTTGCTCCCATGTGTGGAGACATCTTTATTCTTCTGCATAAACAAACACCCACCCATCTATTACCTGCCCTTTGCTTTTACATTCTAAATTCATGAATCATAATTTCACATTCTAAATTTAAGCATCATGATATCTTGGTGTGATGCCTAATCTGCCATTGGGGCACATACTGTATCTGATACCTATTGTAAGCATCAATCCTGCCTTGCTTTATGGCTGAGATTCTAGCTATCTTTATAGCAGAGCATTCTGTCACAGTAGCACAGACCCTGCAAGTGTGATTGCTGTAATGGTAGTAAATCTATATCTGATATGGTATCAGTATGGGAAATATTTCCGGTATGGGTAAGGCAACACCGGGCTCTGTATCTGCAACCATTTGAATAGACAAATTCATTATTGTCCAGTATGCTGTTGTTTTTTTATTTGTCAGGCTTGTGACCATGCAAATCCCTCGTCTACTGACTTTTGGCACCAATATCACTTCTCCCTATACCACAATAGGCCTCTGTACGATGTTCGCAGGAGGCTTTAGTAAGCATAGTGTGTGTATGCGCAGGACACAGGGAGTAGTTTATCCGCAATATCAGGTGCCTAAGCCAGAGTTCAGAGACTGGGTGTTAGTGCTGTCAGCAAAATCTCCTGTACCAAGAGACATTGGCAAAGAGCACTGAAATGGGCATGGGGGACATGGAGAGCAGAGAAATGGCGATAGAGGCAAGTTGTTGGTCCTTTTTCTGTGTGGGTGGTTTAAATACTAATTTGCCTATAATTGGGGGAATTACATGTTGCTGCTTTTTTGTGCTGTATTAATTTTATAGGGTATACAAAGCTGATAAAGAATCAAGCACTGTGCCACTTGCCCCTGGTATAAGCAGCATCACTTTGAAGGTTAATGTTCCCGAGTATGGATAAGGAGAATGAGGGCCCCACTTCAGCAATCTGGAATGTAAAGGAGGCTGTATGTTAAGTGACTTAGGGCTGCTGGCAGGTAGTATCAGTATGCCACTTGGATCAGATGCTCGGCTGCAGGGCTGACAAAGAGGGAGGGGACTGAGAGGTGGAAGAGAAACTTTGTAAACAACAGTTTTGCAAAACCCCTGACTTCCTCTTGGTGCCGGTACTTCCTGGGGTGCTGATTGTACAGCCACAGAATTAACCCTTGAAATGCGCATTGCCTCATTCAGACCCACACCTGCCCTGGGGGTTGGGACCAACACTGGGAACTTGCAGTGAGGAAGATAACATGTATGTAGTGTGTAGGGAGTAGTACCTCAACAATAACCCAAGGGCTAAAGGTTGAACAACACTGTTATTGTCTCCATCTTGCCATGTTCCCTACATCTTGCCCTATTACCATCTACTTTCTCCATCTTCCCCTAATGCCTTTATCTTGCTCTACTCTCTCCATCTTGCCATAATATTACCGTCTACTGTCTCATCTTGTTTTACTGTTTCCATCTCACCTTACTGTCTCCATCTTGTATTACTGTCACCGTCCTGTACTTCTCTCCATCTTGCCCTACTATTACTTACTCTCTCTTTATTGCCTTATTGTTTCAGTCTTGCCCTTCTGTCCCCATTTCGCCTTACAGTCTTCATCCTACCCTATTGTCGCCCTCTGTTGTCCTACTCTCTCCAACTTGACCTATGTTCACCAACTTGCCACACTATCTGCATCTTGTCCTACTGTCTCCATATTGTCCTTATATCACCATTTTGACGTGCTGTTGCCCTCTATTGTCTTCACCATTTCCTGCTGTCTCTAGTTTTGCCTACAGTTTCAATCTTGCCCTACTATATCCTTCTGTCTGGTGATATTACTCCTCAACCCAAATGATGTAATGCTTGTATTACTCGCTTGAAGCCAATTAATAGAGTGTGCATGGTTGAGATATGAAGGTGTAAAGCTGCCCATACATGGGGAGATCCGATCATTTGGCGATGTCGCCAAACAAGTAGGCCTCTCCCCAATATGCCCACCTTGAGTTGGGAGATATTGGGCTGATCCGATCATGGGCCCTAGGGTGATCAAGGGCCGCATCAATGAGACGATGTGGTCCTTGATCCAATGGGATTTTTAAACCCATACGATCGAAATCTAGCTGACTTTCAGCCAGATATCGATCGAGGAAGCTCGTTGGAGGACCTCATACACTGCCCAATAAGATGCCGACTTAATCTGACAGTGGCTTATATCGGCTCATGTATGGGGACCTTCACTCCAATGGCACATACAGCACCAGATTACTTTAGTCATGGCCATAACTGCCTTCAGTGGCTTCCAGTGCCTTGGATGGGAAACCATTGGAAGTAAAGGCATGAGTGTTTTTTTTTCTTTTGACCTGAAGCATTCTGCAAGTTTCCTGTTTGTGTTATTGGGGACGTTTATTCTAAGATTGATTCTGGCATCTTAGTGGTCTCACCTCTCTCTCACTCTTCGTACGCACTCCACCCTCTAATCACATATCAGTATAAATACTACTGTTGCTTGTAATGGATTGGAAGCCATGCAGATCTATTATGGGAATGCTATGGGCATCATTATGGCACCAAGGGCACCACTTTGAATCAGGGCTAAATTTCGGGCCCAGCTCTAGCATGGGCAACTGAACCACCATCATATAATAATTCTACTCATCCTCCATCTGATAAATTGTGATTATAGCAAAAATCAGAGACAGCAGACCCCAAGGTGTTTAAAAGGCTAATGCGGTTTACATAAATTATTATTTACCATTAAGGAAATTATAATTTATGGGATTATATTATAAATAATAAGTAAATAATGGCCCCATTATTTATTGTGAAAATTAGAAAATGCAGAAAGTGCAGATCTAGTCAGGACACAAGTGTATGAGTCATAAGAGCAAAGGTCCTGCCGTATCACTTTATAACCATCAGCCTGGAATATCTCCAGAGCACAGGCAGATGTGGCCTTACTCACCGGAATGAACTAAACTTTCACTGACCAAATAAATATATTGGTTTTTCCCCAGCCTGATTCACTGAGTGCTATGACGTTCAGCGTGTGATTGAAATGAGACCACATTAGTCTGATGCCAACTACATGCACTGCTGTATGGTTGGTTGGTTTGGCATTGCTGCTCAGCCATCTGCAAATGTGACTTCAACAGAGTGGCTTTGCAATCCTATTGGGCCACAGTCTGCCAGACATACAAAAAATTTTATTATCTAGTACTTCTCATTGGGATGTGGCCAATGAAGGGGTCCTTGCTAAATACATTTGAGCTGTAGTTAGATGGATGTATCAAATATATGAATCACTGGTGAGCCTCACCATCTGCTTTTTATAGAAATATGTTTAATGACCTTTTTATTAAAGACATTCATTGGTTTACCTTTCTGTAGAGGTGATGGCCTAACTAGGAGTTACTGTTTAGATCCCTGTACATGTTAGGGTAGGGGCACACTGGGCGATTCGGGGCCTGGCGACTAATCACCTCGTCTTTGCGGCGACCAATCTCCCTGAACACCTTCCCTCTGTCTTGCGCAGGCTAAAATGAAAAATCGCCTGCGCCAAAGCACATGCGGCACTTCATATTCCAAAGTCGCCCGAAGTTTCCTTGTGAGGCAACTTCGGGCGACTTCTGAAAACAAAGTGGTGCGTGTGCCGGCGCAAGACAGAGGGAAGGTGTTCGGGGAGATTGGTTGCAGCAAAGACGAGGCGATTAAATCTCCCAGAATCACCCAGTGTACCCCTACCCTTAGCATCTTTGGCTGAGATGCTCATAATAGAATAAGCTGGAGACAGTTGGGCAAGCTGAAGAGAGTAAAGATGGCCATAGATGTGCAGCTTATAGCCTATGTTGGATGAACGATTATCTGTGCCAATCTTCTAACCTTCAACTAACCATTCAGATTAATATAAAATAGTAAAGAGAACAAATCACACAATGCTCTGGCCATTAATTGACAGACAGCAGTCGTGCCAAATATATGCCGACAAATAGTAGTGACAATCTCCCATTATATCATCAGATAGGCAATACATGCAGAGATATTATTTTTAGCCAATATAGATCTTTTAACCTGTACGATCAACTGAACGATTGCTCATCATATTACGGAAAATGTCACTCCTTCATACATATCTTTCTGTGTATATGGCCAGCTTAAGGCAAGCTGGCGACAGTGGGGCAAAGTGGAGAAAGTGGGGCAGGGCAGAGACAGTGGGGCATGCTGGAGACAGAAGGGCAAGATGGAAAAAGAAGAGCAAGATGGAGACTGTAGGGTAAGATGTAGAATGTAGGGCAGGTTGGAGACTTTGGGGCAAGAGATCAGATGTTACTACCCTGCTATAAGTAAATGTATAGGGCACAAAAGATGCACTTTACAGCTGCATTATAATCAATTTGTAAAAAAATACCCTGCTAAATCAGAGGGTATGCTACTCGATGGGGCCAAAAAGATTAAAGGGCTGCTTCTCTGCTTCTACAGCCCACCACCAAGACAGATTTGGTTTGCCATGAATTTAACTTTATAGCTTGATACAGACACTGGGACCAGATCAGCTAATACAGCACGTTAAGTAGCACCCAGATTCAATCACATTAGAAAATAGTATGAAGCCAGGAATTAATCTGCAAACATGCTGTTTCAGTGTCAATGCATTAACCACTTAATCACACTTCCTTCCACACCCAACGCACCCTCAGCTTCATCATATCACATTCACTGTTAGTATTCTGGGGCCCATGCTTGGATCTGATTGGTTCCCTGCCTATTAAAGGACAAGGAAAGGGACATATGTTAAGCACCCCCGTGAATATCATCACTAACCTCAGACCCCAGGCCAGTGCTTCTGTCCACTGAAAAGTGCCCTGGCCCGGTTCATGCCAGCCACTCGGCAATATTCTGTGATGCCCCAGAGATCCTCTGCGCTCTCCAGGTGCGTACATACATAGTACAGTAAAATTCAGTTTCAATCTATACTGTACATGTGCAGTGTCCAAGATACCAGAAGAGAATTTCTTGGGAATTGCTGACAGAGGGTGGTAGGAATAGCATCCTAGCAGATATAAAGTTAGCACCCCCCATTTACTCTCCTTTCTTTGTTTTTTAAACCTAAAAAGGTTCATCGTTCCCATCAATTGTTGCCCCAGTGGAGCTCAAAATCTAAGATCCTTATCACATTTACACGGAAAACCCACGCAGACACAGGGTGGGAAAAAAGAGGCATCATGCAGACACTGCCCTGGCCATATATGATCTCAGGACCGTAGTGCTGCAGCACCACCAGATCACACCACTGCCAGTGCCACTATTCATATTGTTTGCAGTGCACGGCAACTCCAAGAAAGATCCCTCATGTAATGTGTGGTCTTGTGGGCTGACCAACACAAGCTGCTGTGTTCTGAGACACCCACTAATAGGCCTGCCCTGTAAAGAGCAATGCTCAGACCACATTCAGGAATGATTTAATGGTGGAGAGACAAGAAGCAAAACAAAGTTGCGGATCCCCTGTATGTATATGATGTAGCACTGATCCGCTTGCTCTGAGTCAGGCTTCAACTGTAACTAAAGCAGGGCCGCCATCAGGAGTTATGGGTTGTCATACTACTATTGGGTTTTTAGTTTCCAAATTAGAAAATTTGGCATAAACATTTTTCTTATCCTACTGTCTCCATCCTGTCTTTCTGTCACCATATGGCTCTACACTTTCCATCCTGCTCTACTGTGTCCATCTTGCTCCACTGCCTCCATCTTGCACGACTCCATCTTGGGTGACTGTTGATATTTTGTTCTAATCAACCCATTTTTCCTACCATCATCATCTTGCCTTTCTTCTCCATTCTGTCTTTCTTGTCACCATCCTGTTTTACATTCTCCATCTTGTTTTACTCTCTACATCTTGCTCTCCTCTACCTATATTGTTCTACTATCTCCATTTTGTCTTCCCCTCCCAATCTTGCTCCACTCACTCCATCTTTCCATGCTATTTCCATTTTGCCCTTCTGTCTCCATCTTGCCCTTCTTTCTCAAACGTTCCCTACTGTCCCACTAATTCTCTACTTTCTCTACTGTTCCTATCTTGCCACCATTTCCCCTAATATCTCTATCTTGGCTTACTGACTCCATCTTGTTTACAGTCTCCATCTCGGTCTTCTGTTTTCTTTTTTGTCTACTGTCTCCATCTTGTCCTACTATTACCATGTTGCCCTAAAGCTGCCATTGTATTTCAGAGTACTGGATGGATCACAACTTGACAGACTGCAGTATTTATGGGCGCATCATGAATTATTGGCTTTTTCACTGAGTCTCTCTAATAACAGGTTACAGGTTTAGGAGCTTGTTATTAGCTCATGGGAACAATCAAAAACCTGTTAAATCAGAGCCACGATTGGACAGAAATATTTTAACCTCATTAGAAGAGACCTTACAATTAGCTTTTAGGATGAAGCTGACATCAGCATCAGTCTTTAAAAGAAACCCCACAAACAGTATTGTTTTACATTATGAAAGAAATTGGTTCTGACTCTTGAAACCTCTCAAGAGAAGGAATGTTAACCCACATTCCTTCTCTATATATTTGTATTTATACATATGAGTAGGTGATGCCATATTGTTTCCCTTAGACAGTACAATATGAAAGTATAGTTTATTGTGTGCCCAGAACATTCCTTCTCTCTATATTTGTATTTATACATATTGGTAGGAGCTGCCATATTGTTCCCATTAGGCAGTACTGTATGAAGGTATAGCTTATTGTGTGCCCAGAACATTCCTTCACTGTATGTTTGTATTTATACTTATGGAAGAGAGGAGCCATATCTTCCTCCCAGATCAAGTCAGCAGCTTAATGGCCCAAAAATAGTGACTCACCAATATCTGGCCTAAAATTTGACATATATGGGTCGGGTTGCTTTCCCTGTCAGATAAGGAACTGCATCTGCGTGTTGATGCAGTCCATGTCCTGGCACCCTACAATACCGATCAAATCAGCCCAATGTTGCCCTCCTTAAGGTGGGCATTTTCTTTGAAATCACCACTCATTTGGTGACCAAATTAGCGGATCTTTATGGCCACCTTTAGACAATACACTATTAGGGTAGAGCTTATTGTTTTCCTTCTCTGTATATTTGTATTTATACATATGGGTAGGAGGTGCCATATTGTTCCCCTTAGATAGTACAGTATGAGGGTACAGCTTATTGTGTGCCCAAAACATTCCTTCTTTGTATATATGTATTTGGGAGGGAGGTGCCATATTTTTTCCCATATCGTGTACCCAGAACGTGTCACCTCAATATATGTGAATATAGATAGATTTGCAAATAGAAGGAAAAAGTAAACAATGCAAAATCAGGACTTACCCTACACAGGTGAGTGTCACAATGTCCTGTTGATCTGTAATGAGAGAAAATCAGAATAAGGTGGGAGGCAGAGATCATCACTACCGCCTCTGCTGTGCATCTCAATCCCTATTGCTGGACTTCCTTAATTTGGTATCGATTTTCTCCAGAATAGAAACTGGAGCTTCTCAACTTCCCAGTTCTGTGCAGTTTGTTTCTTTGTTTTATGGATAAGGCCTTCACTGGAAGCTCTTGAGATGAGTTTCTCTTCCATTCCTATCACCTTTTACTGCTAACTGATTTAAAGTGATACTGACACTAAAAATGTTCTTTTCAAAATGTTTATCTATATTAAAAGTTGCCTATAGGTCATGTTAATCGTTTTTCACTGATGGTTCTGCTTTTGTAAGTAATTGTTACTTGAAGTTCCTAAGCCTGACTGTTTTGCCAACCTAACTTCTTAACCTGTCAGAGTTTGTAATGCTAACGTATTACTTCTGCACAAATATGGCAGCCCCTTCATAGAGGAACATGGGGTTAAGAATGGTAACGTAAAGGCATCAGGGGAATACTTTTATTATGGAAATATTTTAAATAGCATTTAAAGACAATGTTATGATAGATATAACAAAAAAGGTTATTTTCTGGTGTCAGTATCTCTTAAAGGGCAACCACTCTTCAGTTTTTTTATTTTGTGTAATTAACGTAAATGTGATTCTAAGCAACTACTCAGTATCCATTCCTTACACATATCCTGTTGTGCTGTTTCTGGGATATACTTAGTATAAATGTCACTGTGTCACTTGCAGTACCACTTTTCACCCGTTGTCATCCATACAGAGAAACAGAACAGCACCACTGTTCCAATACACTGATAATTACCCCAGTAATGGCTGATCTCTTATCTCATCAGCAGACAGAACGCCAAAATATAATCCCATTTCTTCTAAATGGTTGGTGTTTTATAAAATTTATAAAAATATGTTTTATATACAAGAAACCTGTTGGCAGCAAGTTCTTAGTGCCGGCACATCAACAAAATTTCCAGTCCAAAACGGTACATGGAATGCAAAATGTTTTCCTGGGCATTTTAACTGGGCTCCTACAGTGTCTGCACTTAAATGAAGAACCCAGGTGTACAAATAACGTGTGCTCTGTAACAGCTGCTGAGTGACACATTTCAACAATCACTCCAAAACAGGCTGCTGGTAATTGTAGTCCCAATATAAACCAGAATGCTGCACATTGGCCACTACAAGCTGCTGTTGTAATTACACACTCACCTCTGGATGTCCTGTCGCTTGTTACCCATCCTCTTCAGGAATGCCCATATCTGGGGGTTTCTATCCCAAACTGTGACTGTGCATGTGGGGACCAGCTTTAGGCAAATCTCCAGTCCTGGCAGCTGCAGCAGAGCATGGGGAGCTGGCGTGCAGAGCACTGGTATTAGTGTGACTGGCTGAGAGTCTCGTGTCAGGATGTCACACACTCACTTCCCTCCCTACAAAATGGGAGGGGGAGAGACCGTCTCATTTCTACTTGATGCTTATCTGATGACTTACCTCTCAGCTGCTCACCTAGCAGCACCCCCTGCACCCAGTACCCTGCCCATTCCATCCATTAATGTGCTCAACCAGCAACATGCAACACCTTGCCAATAGCTCTGTTTCTAGATAATCCATTAACCAACTCACCCAGCAGCACCCAGCTGATGGGCGAATCTGACCCGTTTTTAGCTTCTCTGCAAAGAACAATTTTTTTTTCCGCGAGACAATTTTTTTCACCCATTGGAGTCTGTGGGTGTAATTTTCGCATAATGTACCGCAAAAAATTTCGCTCATCACTACAGCGCCAGCACCCATCTCATTGCTCTTGCATTTATGCCCCTTATTTCTAGAAAATGCATTAACCTGCTCACCCTGGTATTAGCTCATGCCTTTCTGCCCCTTATTTATAGTATACGCATCGTAAAACCAAATCCAACAGCGGTCTGTGGCCTGAGCGTGAAGGGCTCGCTCAGGCCACAGACCGCTGTTGGATTTGGTTTTACGATGCGGGCATAAGGGGCTTACTATTGCATGGATCGGAGGCATGTGTCCTACAGAGGCGGCGATAAGGTAAAACATATGCGCTGTTGGTTTATTCCTGGGGGCATGAGATTAATAGCGCACCATGTGTGCGCTATTTAGAAGAAATGTTTTTAAATTCACTTAGCAACACCGGATAGCAGCACGTTAATATAAGTGTCACTGTTCATAGATTTTAATATATGGTTTTTTAATAAGTCCTGAATTGGACTCAATTATAGACACTAGAACACTATTTTCTAGAACCCACCCACTAGGGGGCTATACACGTTGTGTTCACGATCACCAATGATAACACAGTGGTGTGATGACGTCATCACTTCATGGTTGGCGCCATTTTAGCATTTAAATATGTGTGTTGTGTGTGCAGTTTTCACCTCCTGAAGACGGCTTAAGTTAGGAGCCGAAACGTCGAAAATAAAGTAAATTTTTGTTTTTTCAACACTTATGAAAGTCCTGGTTGTGCGTTTTTTTTGATCATTTTGCTATATATATATATATATATATATATATATATATATATATATATATATATATATATATATATATATATATATACAGGTCCCAAAGGTGCACTCCGTTTCCTGTGTAATTGCCTGGTGGCAGCAAACATGTAATGGTATATCTGCAGGAATAGCGACGCTCATGGGACTCTTCTGAAGCTTAACAAATGTGATATTTTATTGGAGACTCAACGTTTCGATCCCCCACAGGGATCTTCATCAGGAGAATACAGAACAAAGTCAATGGTAATCATAGGAGCTTACTATTTATTTATTTTTTTACCAAGTAGAAAGATCCTATAGCCTAGCCATTGAATCCATATCAGCAGCCAGCTGATACTCTAGTGGTTTATCTGGAAACCCAGAGCCTTATATGTTATGGTCTTGACGCAGCTGCTGACAGTAAGGTGGCCCCTTGACCAAGAAGCTCAGATCTATTGTATACAAGTCCTGGGTGCAGCTTGTGACTTGCTTCTGTGTGCTCTAGGACTTCTTGGCCCTCCAGCCCTATGCCTTCTGGTTCATGTGCAAATAGCGCCCTCCCTTTCCCAATGGGCAGTCCTTGTTGCACATGACACCTACATGCCAATGCATTTCACAGCTTTAGCAGTAAAACCCAGAGAAACAGGAACCGGCCTCCAGATTTCATCAACAAAAGCTGCGAAACAAAATTTACTGTAAACCCCCCCCCCCATCCCCGAGAGTATGAAAATTAGTCATGTGGGGCATGAATTAGTATTTGTTTTTATTTCTAGATTTACATTGTGCACTTGTATCAAAAAAGTTAGTTCTCTTTGGTTCATAATCCCCCCCCCCCAAAATGTTATAAACATGTTCAACACACAAAGGTAGAAGTGACCCTCTGTCCTACTGGGGCCCTTGGTAATTTGCCCCTCCTCTTTTTGGTGCTGTTTAAAATAGCTCTTTTCCTGCTGATTTAATATCACACAATTTAAAAGGGAAGCTTGAAATTACATATACTTTTTTTAATGTGGGGGATGGGCATAATTTAAACATTCTTGCAATTGGTCCTTTTTCTTGGGCTCAGAAGGATTTAGCTCTAACTCTCTCTCTTTCTAACCTGGAGTAACTGAATTTATGGAACCTGTGTGTCCTCATGTACACACACACTGTATTTATTATCTGATGTACTAAGAGCGCCATCTTGTGTATTATCTTTTAAACTGCAGGAGAGAGCAGAGAGGGTACCAAAAATCTGAGACAGAAGGGAAAGAAATAAAGGCAGAACAGGGATGGGCTTATTTGCTAGAACCTACAGATTGCCAGTCTGGCCTTGACTATAGGGCAGGCTTCTACTTGTCTCTTAAAGGGGCCATATCCCCCCCATGTGCAACAAGGGCTTGTTTTAAAGTAATAAAGATATAAGGCAGTGTTGGTTTAATTACAAAAAAAAATCTCTGATTTATATGATTTTTTTAGCTTAACATGGAGACTAAAGCTCGTCCATGTTTTACTCCTTGTGAGGTAGTGATTAGATTGTCAGTGTTCAGATAAACCCCTGCATAATGGGCTCCTGCTAACAAAACAGTCATAACAAAGGAGAAAAGGAGGGAGTAATAATTATCATATTATTTTTTTAGTAACTAGGATTATAATTATCTACCAACAAGGATCAAAGATGTTGGGGGTTTTATTTCCCTGCTTAGCTCAAGAAATAACAAAAAACATAGATTTTTTTCTTGATTAAAACAATGGGCAAAAAGCCCTATTCATTCTTCTTTTTAAATGTAACTGTATCTTTGTAATTATTTATATTCTGTTATTGTATTGCTTCCTGCCTATTGTCATATTGTATAGTTTTAATGTACACTATTGTATGCACAGGTAGCATTATAAATAAATATTCACATGTATATCAATAGTGAGCTTGCAGCAAATGCAGAACTACACAACTTGTGCATATTTTTTATAACTGGTTCATACATAATGACTGTATCCCTCTGCTTCTCCATGTACTCCCCCCTACATGCTTTAGACAAGTGGTGTAACAACTAGTGTGATCCTCAAAAGGACTATAAAGAAAGTGTCCAGAACTTCCCAAGTCTGGGAACAAGAAGTCATAAGATTCCAATTTTAATACTAACATTTCAGGTGTGTCTATTTGCCCTCATCTAAATCATTATGTTCAATCACATACATTAGTGACACAAATTTGCAATACTAATGTAGCCACAAGAGGGTAGTCTTGAGTTTTAGGCTATCAGACAGACGCACGGATGCGGGCTGAATTATACAGGGAACTCAATTATAAGGCATAATGTACCCCCTACTGTAAATTAAAAGGATATTAGAAGTCACTGAGGGGAATTCTGTGCCCATTTAAAGGCACAAGGCTGCAGACTGAGTTGTACAGGGAACTCAGAGTATCACTCATGTATTATAAGGGATAACGTACCCCCTACTGTATATTATAGGGATATTAGAAGTTACTGAGGGGTTCTGTGGTAATATAAAGGCACAGGGCTGCATGCTGAGTTATACAGGGAACTCTGAGTATCAATCATGTATTATAAGGGATAATGTACCCCCTACTGTAAATTATAAGGATATTAGAGGGGTTCTGTGACCATATATTTAGTATAGTTTAATAATTCGTTAAAATACACTTTATGAAAAGCATGAATGTCAAAATGGACGATTTATATTGGAAATATTGCTCGAATAAAAAATGTTATTTTTTAAAAAAAAATACACTTTATGACATTAATAATATAATTTAGCACTGTTTGTAAAGGTTTATGAGAAAGTATATTTTTGCCTTATGACTAATTCATATATTATAGTGTATGGACAGATTCTGACCATTTCCCTGCACTGTGTGTGTGTTTGTGCCGTACGCAGTAGCAGCTGATCCATCACTGGATGCAAAATTTGATTCATGCTCTTTGGAAAGCACAGGACCATGAAATCCCACCAGCTCCCTTGTCTCCACAGCAAAGTGGGACTTAAGTTTGAGCCCCAGATTCTCCACTCCCACCAAAAAGCTTGGATATTCCGCACTATCGGTCCGGCAGCAGGTGGACTGGATACAGGACAAATCCACATGCACCACGTGGCCAATTCCTTGGGAACATACATTGTAGAAGAACTCGTTCTTACTCACTTTGCAGAGTGGATTCCATAGAGCCATTAATCCCACAAAAGGTAAGATCTCTGTTTCATCTCATTGTTTTATTTGTTTAACATAACCCTGGGGGCTGCAGGGAGTTATTGGGCGCCAATTTTACCAATAGAGAAATAAAATGCGAAAATCTCTGTATTCTGCTGCCTGGATTAAAAAATATATGATATGTCTCTGTAGATACCTGACATATTCAAAATAAAAGTACATTTTATTACCCCTTATTTATATCTTTGCATGGCTCCCAACACCCTGAATCAGCCCCTGATAATTATTTTGGCGTTTGGAATAATGCATGCCTTTCTCTCTCGCCCGTACTAATCTGCACGAAAAAAGCTGGGGAGAGAGACAAACTGCTCTATAGAACTGTCACTCTGCTTATGAGACCGTCCGCATCAATTCAGATCCACAGATTTCCCAGAAAACGTCTACATTTTATTATTTTTTCTCAGTAATAATTGTTTTTTTCCCTTTCTACCCCTACGGCGTTTTAGTGAGATCATCTCCACCGGAATCTTTTCTGAATAGACATTTATGTGCCCCAAATATTTATTCAGTTATATGTGTGTCTGTTTGTTGAAATATCTGAAGATGTTGGGAGGGAAAAAAAAATCAATATATTTATATAGACATGACATAATAAGTCAACAGCTCATCCAGCCCCTGTTAATAGATAGAGCCAAGCCGCTTCCGCCAGGATTGTTTCGCTTTATTCTGATTAATCCCCGTGCTTGGGAGTTTAGTTAAAATGGTAAATATTTGACTTTGTCCCCAGTCGAGAAAGATCTGGGAGGTTTAGTGCTTTTTTTTCACCCTTTTTTATTGTGTTTTTTTAAATCAAAATTATGCCAGTCGTATTGTCGGCTCTGCTGGATTGCCAGAAACGGAGCCAAATGGATCACAAGGGAGCACAGTTAAAGAGCAATAGTGCATTATCTCAGAGCCTGCGTGTGTGGCGTATAGAGTAAAGCTTATTTGTTGGAGACTGATGAGCTGTAGAGAGACACAGAACATAGATTGTGAGATAAATACAATGGGGTGATATTGAGCAATAGGAAGGATAATAAGGTGAATTAAAGGAAGTCTTTATAACTATAAATATACAGTATAGGAAAGTTCTATGTGCAAACCTTCAACCTTCATTAAACATCTTCATCAATCCTTCAATATGGCAGCTCCCATCTCACATGTATAGTTAAAAAATAAACAGAAACGGAATGTTCGCCAAATGAGTGGCTTTTTCACCGAAATGCCCTCTTTAACATCAACACGCAGATGCAGTTCTTTATCAGACAGGGAAATCAACCCTGCCCAATATATGCCAAATTTTAGGCCAGATATTGGTCGGGTAGGCCATTAGTCACTATACTCGGGCGATTAAGCTGCTGAATTGGTCTGGAAGGAAGATATGTCTCTCTCTTCCGTATGTATAAATACAAGCATACAGAGAGGGAATATTTATGAATACAAATATACAGAGAAGGAATGTTCTGGGCACACAATAAGCTATACCATCATATTGTACTGTCTAATGGAAACAATATGGCACCTCCATCCTATATGTATAAATACAAATATACAGAGAATTAATGTTCTGGGCACACAATAAGCTATACCCTCATATTGTACTGTCTAATGGAAACAATATGGCACCTCCATCCTATATGTATAAATACAAATATACAGAGAAGGAATGTTCTGGGCACACAATAAGCTATACCCTCATACTGTACTGTCTAATGGAAACAATATGGCACCTCCATCCTATATGTATAAATACAAATATACAGAGAAGGAATGTTCTGGGCACACAATAAGCTATACCCTCATACTGTACTGTCTAAGGAAACACTATGGCACCTCCTTTGCATAAATATGAATACAAATATACAGAGAAGGAATGTTCTGGGCACACAATATGTTATACCCTCATACTGTACTGTCTTATGGAAACAATATGACAGCTCCTACCCATATGTATAAATACAAATACAAACATAAGGAATGTATTGGGCACAAAATAAGTTCCTCATACTGTACTGACTAAGGGGAATAATATGGTAGCTCATACCCATATGTATAAATACAAATATACAGAGATGGAATATTCTGGGGAATGCTAAATGTATTTCTTTATTTCTTCACTTGCCAAAGCCAGATACGACAGCAGAATCAAGAAGTATCTCTAAAGTGAGCGCAATATGCTTAGCATTTGTAATTGGGCTGAGGCTGAAGTTTAATGTTGGACGCAAGCCCAAATGGAATATAAACCACCCTTGTGTTTTGGGCTTCCCTGCACCCCTGTAAGAGAACTTTACAGGGGCATCTACAGTAAGCATCTTTGAACTTCATGTGCCTAAAGTGTACGTTTATCCGGGGCTCTGTTTTTACCTCTTCGGGCTATTAGCATGTGCCTACCAAAAATTCAATTGGGCAGGGCAAATTCCTCTATTCTTTGGCTTTGTGTGGTCGTGCTGGTGCTTAACTGGTTGGGAGCATGCAAATGACATTCTTTTTTTAAAGAAGGTTTTTAGTGTTTTCCTTCTAAACAAATTCTTTCAGAACACCCCCCCCATCCAATGCACCATCATCCACCACCCAAATAAAAAAAGAGGTCACCCCGGGTCATCTCAGGGCTAAGAAGAGCTCAGGGTGTCCAGTTGATGTGAAAGTAACACCCCTACTGCGGAGAGGGGAAGAAAAAACACACACAAGCGAGCGGTCCCCATATCAACAGAACCTGACATTCACACATTCAGCACACAGCTATTCAGACCCCATTGTGTCCCCAAGACAAAGTTGTCTGGTTCCCTTTGTCAGGTTGATATTAAAATCATTAAAGGCTCTTTCAATATGGAAATCAGCGTCAAACAAAGGTCAAATCACTTGGTTTCCCATCTAATTCGGACTGAATATTAAATGGTGGCAGAGAGAGATCCCCCCTAGAATTGACTGACAAAGGCTAAAAACGGATTAGCGCTTTAAGGCAGCCAAAAGAGAGGTTGCCTCGGCTCCGAGCACCGAACACCAGACCACTGTTTAGCGGGAAGGACCACTATCATGGAAATATGCTCTATAGAAAAAAAAAAAAAGGAATTTTCCCTCTGTGCAAATAAATACAGAGATACAGCTGGTCGAAGGCCTCCTTTCTCTCCATCCTGAATAGGTCCCGTCATGATCATACTCCTTTTGATAAAAATAAGTTTCCCCCAAATAAAGAAGACTTTTTTTTTGACAAGGGTTGATTAATGGAATCTCCCATTGGTCACGTGTTAGATTTGTTTGGAAGGAAAGGGCAGAGGAAGGCGTTTTTACAGGTCACTGGCTGTCCATGTAGGGGTGACTCGGCTCCCTACACATAATAATTAGTTAAACTTAGATCAATGGATGAATTGACCCAGTGGGGGAATACTGACCTGCATGTTGTACTCCTGATCTGCCTCTTCACCCTGAAGCATTGCATATTCTGTCTAGACTTGGGTCCTAATGTTTAAGAGCTGCTATATGGTTTAGTGTTGCTACTGTATAAGCAAACTGCCTACACTTCTTTTATATGGGATAACAGTATTAGTGCAAGGTCTACCACTGCCCAACATTGCCACTGTATGGCAAAACCCAGCAATATATGCTAATGATGTTAACCATGTAGTCAGTTATTACAGAACAGTAAATTTTTTTCTGCTGTAAGGGATTATAGTGTTTTTATGTAATATAATACTGCTAATATACATTCAATTACATGGACAAAAAGTTTTACTTAACAGTCTAAGGATTAACCTACAGTGCTTATGCACTACTGTGTGTTCTAATTGTTCTTCTGTATTGTCTTTCAGTAGTATTGTACTCTATACTCTACCATGATGTGTAATGCCCAGTGTGCTGGTTACTCAGCTGCACTGTAGCATCACCTGTGGCTTTCTCTTATTTGATGGGGTGCCAGTGAGCTTGCTGGATACTGCCCGGCTCTGTTATTTGCACTACAGTGGCTTTTTCCTATGCCACAGAGCATGCTGGGTAATACAATGGATGATGCAAATGGACAAATTAGAAGAATTACACATTGCTGCAGACCTGTTCTATTCAACCAAACTCTACTGATGGAAGGGCAGACCCACTATTTTAGGGATGAAGGAGATACTAGGGATGCACCGAATCCAGGATTTGGTTCAGTATTCAGCCAGTATTCGGCATTTTTCAGCAGGATTAGGATTCGGCGAATCCTCGTGTCTTGCCTGAACTGAATCAAAATTCTTTAAATCATGTGACTTTTTGTCACAAAGCAAGGAAGTAAAAAATGTATTTCCCACCCACCCTCATTTGCATATGCAAATAAGGGTTGGGATTCAGTTTGGTATACAGTTGAATCTTTCACGAAGAATTCGGGGGTTCAGACGAATCCAAAATAGTGGATTTGGTGCATCCCTAGGAGATACCCAAGAAAGCTGTCATATGACCCCAACAGCAAATACTTTTTTTTCACTGTTTCTGTCACCAGCACAATTGTTGTCTTATATAAGAAAATAATTGGCTTCCGTTTCTGCCTAAATATATAAATGCTGTCCCGTGCTTGTCTGTGCCAACAGTTAGGCACAAATCTGGGGCAGGTGGCACATCCTATAAAATACTGCTAGAAAACACAATTATTTGTACAGCTCTGCGAAATATGTTGGCACTATATAAATACATGTTAATAATAATTTAGCACCCCCTCATAAATAGCCAACTTTTTTATATCCATGCTTTTTGCCAGTAGAGGGCACTAGCGATAATGAAACTTTGAAACTTGCTGCATTTATTAGAGAGGGCTATATAGAAGTATACAGCCTCAGATGGAGGAGAAATACAACAATTTTCCAGCTGGCACCACTTTCCTTGTATGTTTGTGATTTGTGTGTTGGACTGGCAGAACAAAGAGTTTGTGCCAATTACACCAGAATACCCTGAATCCCTATGACACTTTGGGCTAATTACAATAAGAGATCCGCAATGTCTGTAAGAAATTTTTGCATTTACGAGAGACAATATTGATAGCTTTGTTTCTTGCAGTACCATTTCTCACCAGTTCTGCTGGAAGGCAGATCCTTTCCATAGGATGCAAAAAAAAAAAATAGCACCACTGGCAATTATAGGTAAAATATCAAGCAAACATTTCCCTCTAAATGAAATTGGGTCCTAAATTTACACTGAATTTCAACTGTTCTGCTGAGCGATGCAAAGGGGTGACTTGTCATAATCTTGACATAGAAATAAACGATGAACCCTAACACTCTAAAACAGGAAATAATAAATAGATTCACAAAAAAAATCCCACCAATTAGTGGCAAATATATATATTTTAGCATTTATTTCAATGCCTTTCAAGCCAAGACAAGAGGGAGTTTGTGAGTCAGTTCCACCCACCCCGTTTTCCGAGCAGCTAATTCCTTTGTGTGATCTTTATTACCAGAACTACTAATTAGGAAAAGAAAGTGTAAAATACAGATTATAAACCCCCCAATGAGGCATTTGTTTCAGTAACAGGACTCTGTGTAAATGGAAGGCCGGTGCTCGCCTCCTCCTCCTCCTCGCAGTGTCCAGCTAATAGGCAGAACCATTGCCTGACGACTCTCCATGTTGCTGATTCAGAGGAAAAGCAATTAATTAAAATTGTAGCTTGGTGCGATGTCTATAGAAACAAAAGCACAGCTGATAATGACCCCATGCAGGGTAACCCCGTCACTGCCAGGCGCACAATGCCTAACGATTCTGCGTGGATTATTAACGCCTGCATATGTAAATAAGGGGGAGGCATCCCATGTTACTGTTGAAAGTTTCCGTTTAATCCAAGGGAAGAGGATGAACAATATAAATGTTTCCTTTCGTTATTATCACATGCTGAGTTCACCTTTATGTACTTTACACAATGTCCTTTTCCTAGCAAATTCGCAATTGGTCTTCATGATTTATAGTTTTTGAGTTATTTGCCTTCCTCTTTTACCTCTTTCCAGATTTCAAATGGCCGATCACTGACCCTGGCAGCCAAATTACTATTGCGCTATGAGGCTGTAATGTTATTGTTACATTTTATTACTTATCTTCCTATTCAGTCCCCTTCCTATACTTATTTCAGTCTCTGATTCTAACCACTGCCTGGTTGCTAGGGAAAACCATAGGATCCAGATATCTGCTGAAATACCAAACTGAAAAGCGGAATAATTCAAAATCCATAAAAAATACTGTCTACATGATACTCAAAGTTATTTGAGTTCAAAGTTTATTGGTAATCTACCCATTTGACTCAATAACTGTACAGTGGGAAAAATGAAAAAAGGGGAATAAGGACTGAATATATAGCTGGTGACGATTAACGGACTCCCATTGATTTTAATGGGTGCCAGCGTCAACTTTAACGAATTGTAGCCGGCATCAAAATCAGCGTTTCGCTAATTTTTCACCCGTTTCTCGAATTTCATGGATATTCGTGAATTTCGTGGCAAAGCAAAATGGGAAAATTGGCCCATCTGGAGTATGCAGTTCAGTTTTGGACTCCAGTCCTTAAGAGGGATATAAATGAGCTGGAGAGAGTGCAGAGACGTGCAACTAAATTGGTTAGAGGGATGGAAGACTTAAATTATGAGGGTAGACTGTCAAGGTTGGGGTTGTTTTCTCTGGAAAAAAGGCGCTTGCGAGGGGACATGATTACACTTTACAAGTACATTAGAGGACATTATAGACAAATGGCAGGGGACCTTTTTACCTATAAAGTGGATCACCGTACCAGAGGCCACCCCTTTAGACTAGAAGAAAAGAACTTTCATTTGAAGCAACGTAGAGGGTTCTTCACAGTCAGGACAGTGAG
Organism: Xenopus laevis; assembly: GCF_017654675.1. Classification (NCBI taxonomy): domain Eukaryota; kingdom Metazoa; phylum Chordata; class Amphibia; order Anura; family Pipidae; genus Xenopus; species Xenopus laevis. The sequence continues at coordinate 52,384,385 of NC_054387.1, read as the reverse complement.
GTTGTGGAATGCACTGCCGGGTGATGTTGTGATGGCTGATTCAGTTAATGCCTTTAAGAATGGCTTGGATGATTTTTTGGACAGACATAATATTAAAGGCTATTGTGATACTAAACTCTATAGTTAATATAGGTATGGGTATATAGAATTTTAATTAAAAGTAGGGAGGGGTGTGTGTATGGATGCTGGGTTTTCATTTGGAGGGGTTGAACTTGATGGACTTTGTCTTTTTTCAACCCAATTTAACTATGTAACTATGTAACTATGTAACTAGTGGGTACTCATGAAGAAACTCAAGACCAGATCAGATCCTTGTGAGTGACCACCCTTTCCTCAGCCCAAGACTCTGGGCATTTTTATTGACATTTTATACCAGGATCTGAAGATGGCATACATGCTAGGATCTGCTCGATTGGCAGGGTCCCACAATAACTACTTCCTAGCCTTTGTCTGATCTTTAGGCACACAGAAACCCTTTGACACCCTTTTGGCATCAAAATCAGCTTTACACAGATTTTTCGCCCGTTTCTCGAATTTCACGGAAATTCGTCAATTTCGTGGCAAAGCAAAATGGGACAAATTGGGCAATCACTAGTGGGTACTCATGAAGAAACTCAAGACCAGATCAGATCCTGTTCTAGATCTAATAAAATTGAAGTGTTGGCTGTATTGTCTGTGGTAACCTGTGCCCTAGAGGATTTATATTAAATGATCTTTCCCACGGTGGGTTGCAAAAACCCAAGCATTCTTCTCGGAGACCTAGTAGAGATAAGACTCTTCTATCGGGACAGTTGGAATGAACTGAATTAAAGCAAAACCTTGTTACTAGGCACCATCCTAGGGTAACAGTGGCCAAGTGGGGGAAAGGATGTGCATGTAGATCAAGGTGTCAGTTGGGTTACTAATTTGGGATAAAGAAGTTCAGAAATACATTCACTTATAAGAATGAGAAGCTGAAATGTTTATCACTCCCGAGGACTAGTGGCTAGTGGGAATTAGCAGCCATGCCGGGGATTACTCTGGCTTCTAGCCAGAAACACTCTCTTTGGTGCTTTGTTATCTACGCCTCCCTGAGAGGGGTTAATTTGGATACAAAACTGCCCCCCCACCCCATTAGGATTGGGCTTCCAGCTCATTAAAGGGTTTTACAGACAGTTTCACAGCAGCAATTTAACAAATTCATCCAGCAGTGAGCTGAGTCCTGAATGGGGAATCCTGCCATGCGGGGTGGGGGGGGTGGGGTGGAGAGGGGTTTAGTGCAGGGGGTGGGATGTGTGAAGGAGACCCATGGTGCATGCACAGGGCCAGTGGCACCCCGCTGTCATACCAAAGCTGGGAGAAGATTAATCAGACACTAATTCGATTTGCAACAGGCAGCAGTTTTACTATGAAAGCTCAGTGTTTAGGAATTCGCTGGGGGGTCAGTAGGACAGACAGGAGAAGGCTGAATCAGCAGATACCCCAATTTCCCAGTCATTAGGGCTTGGAATAATGGAACCAGACTGATTAAAAGGCAGGGAAATCGGTGCTGCCCTATGGATTATCATCTCCAAAGGGTATCTTGATGGGGATGTTTGCTATTAATTGCTTATCACCTCCTAAGGGATTTCCAATGAGTATAGGGCCTGCGCGGGTACTAAGGGGTTATCAGCTCTGCTCATCTTAGTGAATATGGAGAGAAGGGTGAGAAAACAAACAGAGAAGGTGTTTGGGTGCTGAGTGCTCCATATCTGTTTCCCTTTATTGTGTTCCTTAGAGCTGTTTGCTCAGCCCGTCTAGGTGTTCAGCTATTTCACAGCCTCTCAGATCTGCTGATAAGACAAGGGCCTCCCTGCTAAGGTGTTTGACAGGTCCCAAATCAATCTTCCTGGGATAGGAGAAAGCACCCAGCACCGGCCTGTGTGTGTGATCAGCAAAAGAAATCCCTTAAATCCCAGGCTTCACCTTCTGCTCAGAGCTCACTTATCTGCCTTAACCCCTTCCTGCAAAAAGGAAATATTTGGTTGAGCACTTCCTTCTGCTCTCACTAACAATAACCTTATTCTGCCGGCTTCTGCCTCCTGCAGCCTCTATTTATAGGGCCACTCCTGCCCCGCCCTGTCCACCTTCTTGACTTTAGAGGGCAGGGTTTGGCTTGGGAGGGCTCGGGTTAGGGTTGGATGTGGGTCATTGATTTGTCAACCCACACATCACTAGAGAGAAGTGTCATATTGTTTTCACAGTACCGTATGAGGGTACAGTTTATTGTGTGCCCAGAACATTCCTTCTCTGTATATTTGTATTTATACATTTGAATAGGAGGCGCCATTTTGTTTCTCTTAAACAGAGCAGTATAAGGGTACAGCTTATTGTGTGCCCAGAACATTCATTCTCATATCTCTGTATATTTGTATTTATACAAATAGTTGAATGTGCCATTTTGTTTCCCTTAGACAACACATTTTTTGGGCTATTCTGGGTGAAAAACGCAGCCCTTTGTACCATGAGATTGGGATGAGCCCCTGGATGGGTTACATCACCAGCGCAGCAGGACTCACTTCCTCTGATATCAATAGAACCCTTCCACAACCTATAATTCCTGTGCAATTGAGAGATCCATTATTAAATGTGTGCGCCCCCACTGAGAGACCTACTTGTTCCTCGTCGGCCCCGTTTCCCCTTCCTAGTATTAGGTTATCATTTTATGATTTGCATAATCTGTTCCCACCCATTGCTTTCATTAGCCCTGATATATTGTGCCCTTCTTCCTGCTCTGTTTAACCACTTACCCTCCAGATGGGCTTTCATCTTCCTATGGGATTCCAACGTGCCGGTAGACTTAGGCTTATTTATTATGGACCTTCAGCTGTGGAGGAAATGCACCTCCTCGCACCCAAGGACAGCTGTTCTGAATTGTCCTTCGGCAACAGCTGGAACCGCTAAGGTGGAGACCCCTCTTTTATCCGCATAGTTGTGACATGCATGGCAACACCAAATGTGCACTCCACACCACACCATCTACTCACCCCATCTTAACAACAATCGTAGATAGTTGATTTGACTTATTTCTACAGGTATACCATGACCTGGATAAATGAGAATCTTCACAAAGAAATCGTAGATATAATTTAGAAGAGTACACTTTACATTTAAATGAAAAAAGAAACAAGCTGGAGGAAATAATTTTGTCTGTGAAACATACAATAACTCCCTGACCTGCTCCTTAAATACAAGCAACATTTTAAACCTGTTTTATGGAGCTATATAATCCATTAACGTTTCTGTTTTTGAATATGACGACACCCAGAGTTTTATAGAAGAGCAAAGTTAATAAATAGTGTTTCCCTTGTGATGGTAGTGAGCTCAACTGCAAGGAGAAAGCCTGGTGTATCAGCAATCGTAGTGGTGATAACACACTTCAGGAAATCCATAGATAGTGTGTCACAACATTACAATCACACCGAAGAGCTTTTGTAATTTACATAATACATTTACATAAACATTCCTAAAGAATTTTTTAAATGGCTTGGCCATAAATCTAAAGAAATATACTAATATTAATTTTAAATTAATTAATATAAAAATATAATATAAAGGGACAAGGAGGCGTACTACCCTTTACTATATAGAGTAGGACAGCTGACCAGAGTGCTGGTAAAATATTTATAAAAATCTAATATTAAAAAAAACAAAACAGAAAAAAAACCAGAATATATTGATGATATTAAAAAATGGTAGGATGCAGTGAATAATTTTAATACAGGGAGATAAATATATATTGATACCTGTGGAAATAAAAGGAACTGGCACAGGTTTGTGTTTTCTTCCCAGAAACATTTCTGAATGACTGTCAAATATTTATAAGATACAGACGATTCATTAGAACAAGCAATAATATACTTCAAATATTTATATATATATATATATATATATATATATATATATATATATATATATATATATATATATATATATAGTGTCTTAGGAGCAGGCTGGCTGTATTGACACAACACCGAAATGTTCTTAAATATGTAAATAGCAGATATTTAGTTAAAATTATATATATATAATTTATATGTACTATAATAAGTTCAAATATTGTATTCATAAATTGAGCTTTATTCATGTATATGGACTTTTTTTTTACATAACAGAAATATAGAACAAATATATATAGAAAGATATTTTTATTGTATACATGACCTAATAACAACACTATATACATACACAATTGTTAGCAGTACATAGATACATTTTTTTTTTACAGTTTGGAAGCATTCGCAATTATAACAGTAAAACCATTTCCTGCTGATTTGTAAAATTTAAATGCAAATATTTACATGTATACATGTGGAGAGAAGGTAGAAAAAATTATTAGAATGTTTAATACATTGCAGGATAATTAAGAACGAAAGGGAAGCAGAGAGAAAATATTCAAAACATTTTTTTATTTATGCAAAAATAATTGAGAATGAAATGTAAATGTAAATAGAGAGATTTGTACAAAGAGATGGAAAATATTACACAGTATAAAGGATATTTTTAGCTGTTGAGCAGAACATGACACAAAATATACAAGAATTCTCGAATGATCTAATTAAACCAAATCCCATAATTTCACAATTTTGGGAAAAGAAGTTGCATTGTTTTTTTTAAATAATATGTTCCATATCTTACTTTTCTTTTTCTGTATTTCGTTTTCATGGTGTCAGGGAGCAATGCTATCAGATATACAAATAAGTACAAAGGACACACACACACTATAATTTCTGTTTTTGGAAAATGTATGAAAGACAGAGAGAGACATAATATATAATTTTATGTACTTTATAGCTGATGGAAGAAAGTGAGTGTAATAACAAACATGTTTGCAATTAGTTTCCTAAGTGCAAATAATTTTACACCTGATTTCCATGGTTCACATACTGTTCAGAAAGTGTCCCTTTTGCGTTGGTGCTACAGTTCTCTGTTGCCTCTCTGATACGTTACTAGTCAAATAACTTTTCGGAGACTGAATGTTGGGCTGGGCCTGCTCTTGTGCCAGATGTACAGGCAGGGAGCGGAGCTCGGAGATCTGTAAACATGTCAGCAGCGGCCAGAATTATGTCAGGAATTTACATCTCCCTTTTCCCCAGGTAGAGAATATGTGTAAGGAGAAATAGCTCAAAGCGCCGGGACAGGGAGCACTTTCTGAACCCTGCTCATGTCTCTCTCATTAAGTACTCTCTCGACTGAGATACGTCCAGGGCTCACACACCCAACAGCTTCTCTTGGCAGACTCTCCCAAAAGTCTCACACCAAGTAGCCTCTCCCAGGACTCTCACACTGAGTAGCCTCATATAAGACTGTCATGCTAAGCAGCTTCTCCCAGGACTTTCACACTAACCAGCCTCTCCCAGGATTGACACACTAACCACCCTCTTCCAGGACTCTCCCACTGAGCTGTCTCACCCAGGACTCTCACATTGAGCAACCTCTCCTTGGAGTCTCACACTGAATTGCTTCTTCCTGAACTCTTATATTGAATTGCCTCTTCCTGGACTCTCACACTGAGCAGCATCTCCTTGGATTTTTTCCTCTTATCAGCCTTTGCCTGGACTTTTTTTCTGAGCATCCTGTCACAGGACCCACATACTTTGTAGCCCCTACTAGGATTAACTCATGATGACCTCACCCCATGATCAATACATGCTGCAGCCTCTGCTGGTTATGTCTCTTGATGGAACCTCTACCAATCCCAACAAGTGTTTTCTGAGCCCAATCCATGCAGGTCTTTTCCATATCCAACCCATGCATAAGCCTTTTCTTTGGCTCATCCCAAACGCAAGCCTAGACCTGGAACTCAAAACTCTACCATAGATCCAACTCACTCCCAAGCTTCTCAGGATACAACTCAGGATACTTTTTGCAGGAGAATTATCCATTTGGGTAGAGACATTTCCACTTGTGGCTCAGGTAGAACTATTTGCTGTCTCACCCAGTCATAGAATTTAAAGTTAAAGCTTTGGCTTCTCATGTTTAGGTAAATTTAAATATTTGCTTTGGGCATAAGGCATTGAAACTGGAATTGAACCTGTATTTCCACAGTCATAATTCAGTGATTTACCTTTCCCAAAGTCACCTCTGACAGCAGATTTGGACTGAGTTTAAAAATAGGTCCTGGCATTTTAATATACAGAGACCCAAACAGCCCCCCCCCCCCAGGACCATAGTGGCTGTATATGGGATCTTACAGCAGCCCCTCTGGCATTTGCCAGAATCCACAGATTTCTTGGCCTGCCTGGCAGGTGCACCCAGAGTTCTCCTAATGCTACAGTCTCCCATTCCTACAGCCTCTTAGTATAGACATCCACCCATACAGCTTCTCTCAGTACAGACACTGCCTCCCATCCCTATAGCCACTCTGTATAAATACTGCCCCCAACAGGAGAGCAGTTGCCATTTCACATGACTTTCTTTCCTATTCAGGCACATTCTTGCCATCTCTTTTGCCCAATAAACCCACTTTCCCCTTTAACTCCCTCCTTTCCCACACTCTAACCCCTCTTGTCTTTGTACTTCTGCTGACTCTTCAATGGATTCCTTTTCTTCTGCAGCCTCCCCCATGCTCTTATTTACTCCCTCCCCACATCTCAGCCCTTATTCCCATTACAGCACACAATCTTCTTTCTTTTTATTCCTTTTAAACAAAACTACAAGGGTCGATCTTTGCTTTTATGTTACCCCCATAATAATTCCTTCTCCAATTTTATTTCTTAGTAAGTCACAAATACCCCCTTGCTGGGATCTTCCCCCCCTGCACTCACCTTTTTGCCACTTTCCCTTATGCCTCATTCCTGTGGCTGCCTTTCTCTAAACTCTAGCCTCCCCCTTCCCACCTCTCCTCCCCTCCTGTTCTGCATGTGAATCAGCTGCCTGCCTGCCCACTGATGTTTTACCAGTGGGTGTCGTTGCAATTCCCCCTAATGCAGTGTCACTGCTGGGGATGACCTCAAGGCAGGCAGAATCTGGGAGCGTCATTCACTTTCAGCAAGACAGACAGACAGCAGCTTTTCATGTGCAGGGAAGGATGTAAAGGATCAAGCCTGCAGCTTAGCCTCCCATCCGCACATCATATGCACTCTCTGCACTAATCACCCACTAAATTCTTTATTTCCCATTATTTTGCCCTTCAAGGTAGTGCATTTCTCTGTAATTCCTTTAACTGCGGAGTGATTGCTGTATGTGAGACCTTTCCTTCTTTCAAACGGACGCAATTGGCAAGACGCAACAACTATTTTAAAAAAAAATCACACAACTTTTGAGCTTTTCTTAGTTAAAGTTGCCATTCATTTTTTTTACTGTTCTTTCTTAGTAACGTTGCTAAGTTGCCCTTGACTGTGGAATAACTTTATTTTGCTCTTTTTGGAACTTCTGCATGTAAGCTGATGATGTCATCTTTATTTAATTTTGGTTGCTAGTGTAATTTTTTTTAGCTATTTTAACATCTGTTTTAGTGACTCCTAGGTAACGAAAGTCTTTTTTTCCCTTTTTGTGTGCATTTCATATTCCAGGGTCTGCCGGCTGAGAGCTTTGTGACCAAGGCTGGGTTAAGGTGATCTCCAGAAAGATGCTGAGGTGTCAGTTGGTCTTCATCCTGGTATCCCTGTCCTGCACTGCTCAGGAAGGGAGAGGGGGCTATGGAGTGAATATGTTTTCGATCCAAACATCTCAGCCGGATCCCTGCTATGATGAGAACGGCAACCCAAGAAGGTGTATCCCTGACTTTGTGAACTCAGCCTTTGGCAAAGAGGTAAAGGTGTCCAGTACATGTGGGAAGCCCCCGTCGAGATACTGCGTGGTGACTGAGAAAGGTGAAGACCGATTCCGGAATTGTCACATTTGCAATATGTCAGACGCCAAAAGGGCTCATCCACCTTCCTTCTTAACTGACCTCAACAATCCGCACAACTTGACTTGCTGGCAGTCAGAGAACTATATCCAGTACCCCCAAAACGTCACACTGACCCTTTCTCTAGGGAAGAAGTTTGAGGTCACTTATGTGAGTCTCCAATTTTGTTCTCCGAGACCTGAATCCATGGCTATCTTTAAATCTATGGACTATGGCAAGTCATGGGTTCCATTTCAGTTCTACTCAACCCAGTGCAGAAAAATGTACAACAAACCCAATAAAGCCATCATCACCAAGCAGAATGAACAGGAGGCTATTTGCACAGACTCCCACACAGACATGCACCCTCTCTCTGGGGGCTTGATAGCCTTCAGCACCTTGGATGGTAGACCGTCTGCTCATGACTTTGACAATTCCCCTGTCCTCCAAGACTGGGTGACAGCCACAGACATCAAGGTAGCATTCAGCCGACTTCACACTTTTGGGGACGAGAATGAAGATGACTCGGAACTGGCCAGAGACTCGTATTTTTATGCTGTTTCAGACCTCCAGGTGGGGGGTCGGTGCAAGTGTAATGGCCATGCTTCTAGGTGTGTCAAGGACAGAGATGACAACTTGGTGTGCGACTGCAAACACAACACAGCGGGGCCCGAATGTGACCGATGTAAACCGTTTCACTATGACCGACCTTGGCAGCGAGCAACAGCAAGAGAAGCCAACGAGTGTGTGGGTGAGTATATGGCTTTATGCTTTGCACCGTACTTTAGCACATGTCTTGGGAACTCAATACATGGGGGCAACTGTAAAGGATAGATACATTTATGTAAATCATTCACTATTTTTATATTTGTTTTTGCATCAGTTTTGCCCTAAGAAATACGCTCGAACTTTGAATCATTAGCTTTTATTTGCACCTTACTTTTAATCACACCACAGGGAACAAAACATAAAATGAGATATTCGACCTAAGGGTAGTGCAATTTGGGATGAGTGCTTATTTGTGCCCTGGGTACCCCTGGAACTATAGCAGGGTGACTGTTACCCCAATGTTTCTATATATCTGTAACCTTGTTATGAAAAATGGACCCAGTCTGAAGGCCAGTTAGGGTGAGATTTGGGGTGAGTGCTTATTTGTGCCCTGGGTACCCCTGGAACTATAGCAGGGTGACTGTTACCCCAATATTTCTATGTATCTGTAGCCTTGTTAATTGGAATACCTTAAAACACAATGGGTATTGTTAATGCAGACAAGTTCAGTTGGTTTCTGAATATTTTGTAAGTTGCCCATGACCGGGTGCTCTTAGAACCTTGTCTGATTTGAACTTCCCTTTGAATGCTCCTGCTTCGGGAAGGCATAAAAAAGAAGCAAGCTCCTGTCAGACGAGAGTTGCTCTGCGTGCTCCATTGGAGCAGCCGGCGGTCACAGGAGCTGGTAATTGCCGCTGTCTGTAATTGGTGACAAGGACAGAGCGCGTGGAAAAAGTGACACTGCGAAAGAGCGTGTATATTTTGGCAGGCGGCTAAAATAACTTAGAGTGGGTGACAGTATGATTAAGGGCTTGCATTGTGCCTGGGACAATGTTTGCTTGCCGTTCTATGGCTAGCGGGGGGGGGGGGAGCTGTTTCTGCATGGGGGATTTAACCTTTGTAGCCATTAGGGTTTTATTGATTTGGGCCACCCTGGGAGTTTGGTTGCCCACCCCAGCTGCTAGGGAGAGGCAAAAGGTACTGCTAAAGAATTTCTAGAGATGCGACAGCCGTTAGTCCCCCCCCCATCTGTTATAACAAGTAGCCCCTGGATATTAACTTTAAGGGCAGAGACATACGCTCAGATTTGGGGAGATTATTCGCCCAGCGACAAATCTCCTCTTCTTCGGGGCGACTAATTTCCCAGAACTGCCTCCTTCCGTCTAGAATGAAAATCGCTGGCGGGATAGCAATCGTTCAGCTTCATTTTCCGAAGTCGCCTAAATTTGCCTCACGAGGAAACTTTGGACTTCGGAAAACTAAGCGTTCCGAGTGCCATCCTGCCGGCGATTTAGATTCTAGCCGACGGGAGGCAATAAGGTGTGATTAGTCTCCCTGAATCTGTGCGTGTGTCTCTGCCCTAGGAAGAACAATTGTGATTGATAGCTTTGCCTTCCCAAGAGGCTCTGCAGGAGCTGAGGTTTTTCAGTAGTGTAAGCAAGCAGTCAGACTGACGTATGTCCTGGTTATATCATTGTGCCTTGTTGCTCCTCAGAAACCCCCAGGGCAAAATTTTGTTATAAGTCTGGGATCAGAGCAGCGTGTCTCTGACTAATATTTTATATTCACTATGAGGCTAGAATGCTGCAGCAATAAATTGTCAGGGGTTACGATTCCTAATCGTGCCCCCCCACAGCTGAACTGAACTTTATTCTCCCCTCTAAATGCAAAATTATCTCCTCCCATCAGTACGGTCTGCCACTTGCCTTAAGCAGTTCGTCAGTCCGGTTCAGTCTGCACAGGGATGTAATCTATGGCCTCTATCTCTGCCTTGTGCACAGCTACAGAAATCTGTTTTATTTGAATAAAATAACCCTTCCCTCATTGCTGATTTGGGGTTACTGGGTCCAGACAGCGAGATGATACAGTTCCAGTTCTTTCCCTCGTTACTTGGTTACAGCCGATTACAATTTTGACAGATTCAGATGTTATCAACATTAAAATCTATTTACAATGTTCTAGGCAGCATGTCCTGACACGGATATTGTGTAAGTTACATGCGAGTCAATGGAATTCTCCCTGTTGCCCAATGTAAACAACCCATCAAATTACGGGTTTACAAGACATGGGGTGCATTTCATTGCCCAAAAGCGTCAGTTCTTCTGCAGCCAGGCGTTTCTTATGTGAAGCGCAATGTCAGGTGCTTATCCCCCCATAGTCACAGTCATATTGAGTTAGCGTTAAAAAAGTAGGAATCTTATTGATTTCTAGCCAAAGAGTATAATTGTTTCATGTTATTTCAGAGGTGCATCATTTACTCATTTAGGACTAAAAGATTTGTAGGGTAGACGTAAATCTATAGAGCTCAGCAGCTTGTGTGGTTAAAGGATACATCAATAGTGGGTTGATTAAGAGCAAAATACTATATGCCAATTTAATTGTAAATACTATACATGGGGGAATAATATATACATATATATATATTAATTTAAGGTGAAATAATATATGTAAAAGGAAATTATATATTGATATATGGATAAATACTGTATGTGAAGAGGCAGTATATATTGATTTAGGACTCAATACAGCTATGGGATCTGTTCTTTAAACACGTTTTATCCAAATCATCCATATTTTTAAAAATATCCTTTTTCTCTGTAATAATAAAACCTTTTACTTAATCCAGACTAAGATTATAATTAATTCTAATTGGAAGCAAAACCATCATTTTGGGTTTGTTTAATGTTTCAATGATTTCTAGTAGACTTATGAAGATACAAATTAAAAAATGATTGATTATCCGGAAAACCCCAGGTCCCGAGCATTCTGGATAACAGGTCCTGTACCTTGTACCTGCAGAGAAAGGGCAGTTACCAATGATAACAGAACTGTTTAATTGACGGTACTCTCCAATACATTTTAGTATCTGTCTGACATCCCTTCTGTAATTACATTTAACAAATATAACAAATAACCCCACACTATGATGTTTAGGAAACCAACCCCATATCATGGGCATATTACTTTTAAATAGCTCTCATATCTCCCAACATTTTGTAAATAGAAAGAAGGATAAAAAGATTTCCCGAAATGGCAGCAGAAATGTTTTGACCATTTTGTGGCCACACCCCCTAATTACCATGTTCATTTTATAAAATTTGGCAGGTTATGAAAGTTTGAACACATTTCTGTAGTTTTTATGTTTTATTACAGTTTTGCTAATGAAGGTGAATTGTCCTTTAAGCTCCAAGTCACAGTTTCCCCAAGAGACCTGCTTATCTTAAATTGTTACAATTGTTTCTTTGCTTATCTTAAATTGTTACAAATGTATCTTAGTGCACCTGGCACATATTCTGGGCTCTCTGCCAAAAGCCAATTACATTTTAGAAACTTTGTATCTTTTCCTGACTGTTCAGTGCAGGAGATCAAAGAGACAGTCGGGACATTTCAGTAACAATCCGGGACTGCAGGTTGAGCTGTCAAAATTGGGACTGTCCTGCAAAAAACGGACAGACTGTATTAAGGACTTTCCTTTTGGCTCAAAAATATCTCTTGCGTCCAGTTCATTATTTAAGGAGTGTATTACTTTAGCATAAAGGTAAAACCATAAAGCTGTGAAAATTTATTTTTATTCCCTTTCTTCTATTTTTTGCTTTCAAAACCATATGGCAGCCCTACCCTGCATTGAAATGACCCCAAATAGACTAGGTATACACAGCCCACAAATGCTTTCTGAATTCCGGGACACTAAGCGTACGCAGAGCCGGTTCAAGCACGTGGAGTGGGTACGGCCCTAAACACCATCGCTATTTAAACTCATCGCTCCATGTTATATAACCCCTTCCCTGCTGGAATGTTGCTTTCACTGTTGCATATCTAGTTTGTTTAGCCCATATAGATTGCATGCTCTTGTGGTTACAATACTTTTTCCTTGTCATTTAATCCTAGCATATGGCATTGTGGAGCCCTGCATAAATTCATAATTGGCTTGAAAACCTAAGGGTTAAATGTGAAAACCTTTAATATAATATCGACGCTTCATTTTGTTATTACCTGTGTTTCATGTTTTATAAAAGTTTGTAACTATTATGGGCGATTGTTACAAGGGGTTCTATCTTCTCTCTCAGTAGAGAACTCACTTTGCAGCATTTACTGGCATTCTGACCTTACTGGGTGTTTATTGGACAATGATGTGCAACAAGAAAACCATTTATTGGCATTTAGTTCTTAGAAAGGAGTAAATTAGGGTATGATCCATACACTGTGTGTTTGTACAAATACCCTTTAACATTTCTAGTTTGGGTTGTAGTGTTTAATCTGCTAGGGGGTATTACCATGTTGCCACAACACTCTTAGTAGGACTATGGCTGTGGGATAGTAGGGAGAGATGGTTCCTATAGTAGCAGTGGCATAATAGTCTCTGGGAAGGGACTGTGGCTGTGGGATAGCAGGTATAGTAGGGAGAGATGGTGCCTATAGTAGCAATGGGATAACAGTCTCTAGGAAGTAAAGTAGGGAGAGATTAAACCTATAGTAGAAGTGGAATAATAGTCTCTGCTGGGAAGGGACTGTGGCTGCAGGATAGCAGGTATAGTAGAGAGAGATGGTGCCTATAGTAACAGTGGGATAATAGTCTCTGAGAAGTGACTGTGGGATAGCAGGTATAGTAGGGAGAGATGGTGCCTATAGTAACAGTGGGATAATAGTCTCTGGGAAGGGACTGTGGGATAGCAGGTATAGTAGGGAGAGATGGTGCCTATAGTAGCAGTGGGGATAATAGTCTCTGGGAAGGGACTGCAGCTGTGGGATAGCGGCTGTGGGATAGCAGGTATAGTGGGACATTCACTAAGATTCGTAGTTGTGCCAGGCATAACTTCGCTGCAATTCGCCAGGTGTAATTTCGCCAGCGCTCCGCAAATTCACTAAAATCCGAAGTTGCGCTCAGGGGTAGCGTAAGGTTGCGAAGTTGCGCTAGCGTTGATTCACTAAACGAAGCGAAGTTACACTAGCGATGGTTAATTTGCATACGGTGCCAAATTCAAATTTCAATATGTAGCAGCACTACACAAGCCTGGGAAACCTTCAAAACATCAAATAAAATTTTTATTTTGCCCTACACATGTGCCCACTGTATAGTTAAGGTGCCATGAGTTAGGAAATGTAGGGGGGGAGGAGGGGAGCCCCAAAAAAATTTTCAATCTTTTTCAGCCTATCACCCATAATATAGAAAAAACGCCAGCGTTTTTTGGGACTTTTTTTGAAAAAATCCCTATCTACTCTATTGCGCTTCGCCTGGTCTGAGGTAGCGAAGGAAGCCTAGCGTAAAAGGTAGCATTCAGAACAATGCGAAGAATTTGCGAAGTTACGCCAGCCTCCTTAGTGAATTTGCAAAGTAACGAAAATGCCCAACGCTAGCGAATTGGCGCTTTGGCACATAGTGAATTTGCCCCATAGTAGGGAGCCTATAGTAACAGTGGGATAATAGTCTCTGGGAAGAGACTGTGACTGTGGGATAGCAGGTATAGTAGGGAGAGATGGTACCTATAGTAACAGTGGGATAATAGTCTCTGGGAAGGGTCTATAGTAGAGAGAGATGGTGCCTATAGTAACAGTGGGATAATAGTCTCTGGGAAGAGACTGTGGGATAGCAGGTATAGTAGGGAGAGATGGTGTCTATAGTAACAGTGGGGATAATAGTCTCTGGGAGGGGACTGTGGCTGTGGGATAGCAGGTATAGTAGGGAGAGATGGTGTATATAGTAGCAGTGGGATAATAGTCTCTGGGAAGGGACTGTGGCTGTGGGATAGCAGGTATAGTAGGGAGAGATGGTGTATATAGTAACAGTAGGGATAATAGTCTCTGGGAAGGGAGTGTGGCTGTGGGATAGCAGGTATAGTAGGGAGAGATGGTGTATATAGTAGCAGTGGGATAATAGTCTCTGGGAAGGGACTGTGGCTGTGGGATAGCAGGTATAGTAGGGAGAGATGGTGTATATAGTAACAGTAGGGATAATAGTCTCTGGGAAGGGAGTGTGGCTGTGGGATAGCAGGTATAGTAGGGAAAGATGAAGAATTCTCACTATTCCCTTCACACTAGTATTCTTCTGTCTCGAATTCTCTTTATACACTATGAACTGTGAGTTTTTTGATGCTGGTTAAAGTATCTATCAGGATCTCTGCCCCAGGGGGTGGGCGAAAGGTGGGGAGATTAGGCAGTTTATTGTCTGGTCTGGGATATGAGATCCAATATTGTTGCACATTGTATGAAAAAACAAGACAGTTGAAGGCTTCATGTAGGCTTCATTGGGATGAAGTGGAGTAGAACAGATTTATAAAAGCATCAGTGAATTGTCAAATATGCTGTAACCAAAAAAACCACAAGCCTGTGATGGGAGGACGGCACTGACTAAGGGATTCCCTGAAGATCAGAAAAAATGTAGTCTATTCTTTATTTAGAGACGTTAGCCATAGGATCTGAAATAAGCAAGAGTGAGATTTAGCTGTGGGGCTCAGTAACCTCCAGTTACTGTATCTAAATTCACTGTTTTAGAGTAGACTGTAAGGGGAGGGGCACAATTTTTTTTGCACTCACCCCAAATCTTCCCCAATTGGCATTTAGGCTGGGCCCTTTTAGCTCATAACAAGGTTACAGATATATAGAAACATTGGGGTAACAGTCACCCTGCTATAGTTCCAGGGGTACCCAGGGCACAAATAAGCACTCATCCCAAATCTCATCCTAACTGACCTTCAGACTGGGTCCCCTTAGCTCATAACAAGGTTACAGATATAGAGAAACATTGGGGTAACAGTCACCCTGCTATAGTTCCAGGGGTACCCAGGGCACAAATAAACACTCACCCCAAATCTCAACCTAACTGGCCTTCAGGGTGGGTCCCCTTAGCTCATAAAAAGGTTACAGATATATAGAAACATTGGGGCAACAGTCACTTTGCTATAGTTCCAGGGGTACCCAGGGCATAAATACATTGGGGTTATGTTCCTTTGACTTGGTCTTTATGAATTGAAGGTTCCTCAGCTCATTACATGTCTCTCTGTGCAAGTGTTGTGACACAGCTGTGGTGCTGCAAAAGTTAATTCCCCCCATCCCCAAGCAATTGAAGAGTTTTAAAGATTGTGACACTTTGTTGTTTGTTTTTTCGCTGCTGGAAGAGAAATAAAAACAGAATTAGGGGACATGAAGTTCATTGTAAACTTAAAAAAAAAAACCCTTAATAGGAAGCAATACAAATATGAGGAGCAAGGAGGCTGCCAAATATCCGGAACATTGCCAAGAGCGGAATGTCCAAATATCCAACCCGCAGAGCAGCTTTCCAGGAAGAAATTGTCAGGAAAACACAGAGGAGGTTAATGGCACAATCTAAAGAGCAAACACAATGTATGGAGCTTCAGAAATAACATCACGGGCATTAGTGGATCTTAAAACAATCTTGGGGGGCGGGGGCATATAGGGAGTAGATACATGGAACAGGCAGCCTTCAGGGTTGGTAGAGGGGCAAACCATGATCAAAAGTGAAATGAAAGGAAGCAGGGACAAGATACAGCTGTGGGAATGGAAATGGTTTTCCAGCATTATGTGGGTGTGAATGAATAGCAGTTATTGACACCTCTAAAGTGGTGGAAGAACACCATTCCTGAAAATTGCCCCATGGGTTGTGCAATATATGTCCCCAAGATGTGACAGTTTTACATGAGTCTTCACTATGGTCTCCATGTTGTCAGAAGGTGGTGCTAAATATTTTATATGTTTCCTATGCTGGTGATTGGCTCTCAATGAGTGGACATAACACAAATTGTGTCTCCTGAGCCAATAATCACAGTGCAATAAATGAAACCCACCCACTCTGGGGAAAAGAAAAAAACATTGACCAATCAGATCATGCCTTTATATATAAATAAGATGTTGAGTGGGGGGAATATCAGAAAAAAATAGGCCTCTCTAAATAGAATGTCAACCCAAAAATATATTTTTGCGTAATAAAAGAAAACCTAATTCTTAGCAACTTTGCAATATACATTCATTGCAGATTTTCTATGGTTTTTATGTTATTTGTACATGTATTGCTATTTAAAGCAGTGTTTGTCTTTCCCTTGCTATCCAGACTGCTGATACAATATTGGGGTATATTTATCAAAGAGTGAAGTTAATAGTGAAGTTCCGCCACTAGAGTGAAATTCCGCAGCTCTCCATTCATTTCTATGGGATTTTTATAAACGTATTTATCAAAGGGTGAACTTTCACTTTCACCCATTGATAAATACGCCTTTCAAAATCCCATAGAAATGAATGGAGAGCTGCGGAATTTCACTCTAGTGGCGGAACTTCACTCTTTGATAAATTTACCCCAATGTAAGACAAACCAGCCGATTAACAGACCTGCATTTGCTGGGGAACTAAGACTTTTGCAACACTGTGGAAAGTTGCTTAGAATTATGTTTTTCTTTTTTTAGGCAAATTGTAAGTTTGCGTTTGACTTGTCCTTTAAGATTGGCGTCATAAGTACCGCTGAGTAAGAAAAGTTGGCCAAGCAAGCGCTTGTGTTAGGGCAGAATATAGACTTTGGCTGAGGTCCCTTGGGGCATCATGAGTCAGGCTGAAGATTTTACACTTGAAGGCTGTGAAATTCAACGGGGCAGACTGAGTCGGTGAGATGATGAACCGTAATAGGACCAAAGGGCTCCTGCTTATCACTGCAAAATTTTTCGTGCCTGCATTGGAGTGGCATTTGACATGCTAAACCCTGGGGACATTAGTCATCTCTCGCCCCCACTTGCCATTCTGATGCAGGAGTCACTGCGGATCAATAGGTTCAGTTTTCACATAGTCATCTGGCATTTGTACTGAGTGTGACATGGGGAAGATGCTACAGGGTGATGGCACCCACCTGATCCTGCTGAGCTCGCTCATCCACACACAAGCCTTACTCCGTTTCTTAGTTTCTTTTTAAAAAATAGGGCTTTCCTTTGAAAATGAACTTGCAATGTAGTATTGGCACCCTATGTGGCTGTGCCACTTTCTAGGGGTGGGGGGTTCAGTGTATGGCTCGAGTTCTCCCTTTGCCTGGTTCTCTGTCAGCAGATACTTTGGTTTTCTTTTTTCTCCTCCCGCCATCTGAAAGCAAATTGGCCAGAGCCAGAGCGCACCTGAGCGGGGACCCGGGTCTCACTGATTCCGAATCACAAAGGGCTTTTATGTCACCACGTGTTCGCTTGTCAGACTGGCGACTTAAGAGAAACAGCTTCAGCCAGCGGCACAGAAAAAAAACACCTTTTCCTTGTGATTTCTCCGCAGTGCCCTTTCCATCCTCCCCAGATTCAAACTCTAATTTCCATGCCCCATTCCTTCTTCTCATTTCTGCTCCTTGGTGAACTCCTCCAGGCGGCTCCATATTTGTTTCTTTCCATTCCCTTTCCTCATATATCAGGAACATTCTGCTTGTCACTGGGAGGAATGGGATCTGTTGAAACCATAGAGAGGCCAAGCTCAGACCGTGCACAGCTCTAAGGGAAGGTGGAAACTCTTTGTTCATGGGGGGACCTACTGTGCAGGTGGGTAAACAGCAATAGTTATTCCCCGAATGTCTTCCATGTCATCAATGACCCCTATGGTGTGATTAAATATTTATCCTTTAATGCTTTTTTGAAGCTGTACAGCAACTGTCCATTATTTCCCATATGTCCCTGCCCCTACAGAGCCCCCACTCCGATGATAATAATTGGGTTTGCATTTTCATTAGGCAAATTTTGCAAGGTAATCCAATTAAACCCATGCAGATGTGGGGAGAACAGATATCAAAGAGTTACAGTGATGTCCCATTGTTGTATTTGGTTATGATAACTTACTACCACTTGACTTTATTACCAGGTTGTATGTACAATTAATGTAAATAGAATTATCTGGGCAAGGTTAAAATACAGGGAATGTGAGGTGGAATAAATACATTTTGGGTTTTATAACAAATAATTCTTCTTTTTGGTGATTTCCCAATGTAAGAGCAGAATGTAGGAGCACATTTGCAGGTTGGTAAATAAACCCTTTATTGTGGCAGAGAAGATATTGTGCCGTGTGATGTTTGGGTGCTTGGGTTCAGGACAATACAGGGACAGAAAGGAGCAGGACACAGGCTCTGTGTATTCCTGGGTGGGCTCTAAGTTGGGTTTCGTTCCTTTCAGCTGTCTAACTCGCTCTGCACAATCCTCACTGTGACTCAAGGGTTGAAAAAGAGTCAAAATGGGATTTTTCTTGCAGCCCCCCACAGCCCCCGTGCACAGACTGCTTTGCACATGAATGGGAACAAAAATTCTTTCCTCACCTCGAACTGGAAACAATAGGGACAATTGGGAAAACCAAACAGGGATGTGTCTGTGAGAGGGATTTTTGTGTGATTTTTGGGATTCCTGACACCCGGCTCTCACCCTCACTATGTTAGGATTCAAGGGGGGTGGGGAATATTATAGTCCACTTTACATCCCTGTTAAGTAAATCCTGCACCTAAATCTTCCCCAGTTAAATGCAGAAAAGAAATGCAGAAATGAATGTGCACCCCCCCCGGTAGTACTATATACGGACACAAGGAGTTAAAGTGGCCATAGACGTAACAATTACGATCTTTCTTGGAAAAGATCTTTCCAAGAAAGATTGTTTGTTTCAATACACACGTGTAGAGCTGAATCGTCTGATATACAGGTAGATATACGGAAAGAAACAATAGAATTCTACCTGTATCTGACGATTCAGCACTAACAATGGCCGATGTTTGGGTCCCTTCAAAGGCACCCGATCAAAATTTTCCGTCCAGCCCGATCGACGAGCTGACCGATATCCAAGTCTTCTGCCGATATCGGTCGGCTCTTTTTCCACCATACACGCAACGAATATGGGACGAAAATTTGTTTCGTACAATATTATCTGTGCGTCTATGGCCACCTTTACCGAACAACACTGTGTCAGTATATTAATGCCCTGAGCTTTTTATCCTAACATGTTAAAAGTATTAAATAAGAGTTGTGTCATAGCCACCATCACTAACCATCATAAATATCTGATGACATGACTAAGCACCAAAAAGAGCTGATGACATCACTAAGCACTTTCTATAGGTATGTTATACAGGGTATTTATGGGTTTTGTACAGTAGAAAAAAACAAGGTCAGAGCCCTAAGCCACTCTCATTTTGTTAGTCATATGGCATATGCCTATATAATGTATAGTTAGAATCCTTAGCCTGTTTGGATCATTTCCCACCCATGAAATGGAGGTGGTTGTGTTGGTGTCATCCAACTGGTTACCCCAACTAGCAGTAGATTGTGCACTTGACAAATAGTTGAAAATGGAAAACTATCCTGTGTGGTAGTGCCACCTGGGCGGAACCAATTTCTATGACCCGGATCCGGCCTGAACCCGCAACCCGAACCGCAACTCGCATATTTAACCACTTTGGTCCACTAACCGACCTGGCCCCGCAACTGCCTTATCCGCAACCCAACATGCAACCAGCCGGCCACCATCAAACAGGAAGTGGTGTTGCTACAAACTGGAAGTGGCATCATCAAAAGTGGGCAGGACAGAAACAACTTTTGTAAAATTTTAAAAGGAGTAAAATATAGACAATATAACATAAGATAATAAATTTAGATGAGACCCAAACCCGCAGACCTGCATCTATATCCGCACCTGAAAAGCCTTCCCTCATTCTGCATGGTACCCGTAGGTACCCGACCCGCTGCAGGACTTTACCACCTGGTCCCTTAGAGTGATAATATTAGTTGGGGTGTCAGTGGGACAATTAAAGGGTAAGGTAAAGCAAGAGGTTCCGTTTGAATACTTCAACCCACAATTCCTTGGGGCAAGTTAAAATTGCTGATTGAAATTAACCAAGAGTGACCCAATCCCCTTTATGCATGACTAGTAATCCTGAATAACGAATACATTGCTGAGAAACACAGTGGGTCAGGGGTTCTGTTGATACTTCCTAGTGCTCCCAAGTGTCAGAAATATGTTAATTCGTCTGAGACTACAAACCACTGACCCAAAGGTTACGGTTGATAAGGTTCTTTCCAAGGCAGTCACAACACAAGTGGTCAACATGCTGGATTTGAGGTCGGCCGCTTCCAGTAAGAGTGATATTTTTGGGGGGATAACATTGTGTTGGATAATCTGGGCCATGAGGCAGACAAAGAAGCGGAAAACAAAAGACAAAAAAGCCACCCTAGAAATAGTTTAGCAATGTCATGCCTACCCGATCCAAGGCAATTAGTTTCTCCCTACAATCAGATTAACCTGTACATGTTAGTGTGTTGTGCCAAACCAGGCTTCCTGCTTTCCCAAGACTTTGGCATGAGAGCCGAGGGGGGGGGGCTTTGTCAACAATTGCAAAAAAACTCTCTGAACCTTAAGCAGTAGAAATGGGGGGGGGGGTTGAGGGGAGTGGGGGCCCTTGGCCATTCCATTGCTCCTCTGCTTTCAGTTTGGGGAATGGACAAAAGAACAGACATTGTTTACAGCGGACAGCAACAGTGCCAACGACTGGCTGCATCTCCTTCACCCCCTTCACATTCTCTTCTTCTTGCTCATGTATTCTGTTTTAGTACAAAGAACAAGGCCTCTTGACATGTCACTGTATCAGTACAACTGTTGTGGCCTAGGACAGGACTGTCCCATAGGAACATGTCACTGACGACATTATACACTTTGGGTCTAGGGAAGGACTGATAAACGATGTCAGCCCATTAGATAGCCACTTTGGGCCTAAGGAAGGACTGACCCATAAACAGTGTCACTGGACATTGAGTACACTTTGGGCCTAGGAAGGACTGACCCATAAACATGTCACCTAAGTAACACTTTGGCGACCTAAGGCAAGGACTAGACCCATAAACATGTTCAAACATTAGTACACTTTGGGTCTTAGGAAGGATTGACGCCATAAAACATAGGTCACTGACATTAGTACACCGACTGACCATAACATGTCACTGACACACACCTAGGACTGACCCACAAACAGACACTTTGGCCTAGGAAGGACTGACCCATAAACATGTCATGACACAGTACACTTTGGGTCTAGGAAGTGACTGACCCATAAACATTGTCACTTAGACATTAGTGACAGCTTTGGGACCTAGAAGGACTGCCCTATAAACATGTCACTGACATTAGTACACTTTGGACCTAGAAGGACTTTTGCCCAAAACATGTCACTGACATTAGTACACTTTTGGGCCTAGGAAGGACTGACCCATAAACATGTCACTGACATTAGTGCAC
Organism: Xenopus laevis; assembly: GCF_017654675.1. Classification (NCBI taxonomy): domain Eukaryota; kingdom Metazoa; phylum Chordata; class Amphibia; order Anura; family Pipidae; genus Xenopus; species Xenopus laevis. The sequence goes on along the minus strand of NC_054387.1, from coordinate 52,362,538 downwards.
TTTGGGCCTAGGAGACTGACCCATAAACATGTTCCTAACATTAGTACACTTTGGGCCTAGGAAGGACTGACCCATAAACCATGTTCACTGACAATTAGTACACTTTGGACCCTAGAAAGGACTGACCCATAAACATGTCACTGACATTAGTACCTTTTGGGACCTAGGAAGGACTGACCCATAAACATGTTCAACATGGACATGTAGACATCTTTGGGCCTACTGACCCATAAACATGTCACTGGACATTAGTCACTTTGGGCCTAAGGAAGGAACTGACCATAAAAACACATGTCCACTGGACATTAGTACAACTTTGGGCCCTAGGAAGGACTGACCCATAAACATGTCACTAGACATTAGTACCACTTTGGGGCCTAGGAAGGACTGACCCATAACATAGTCCCTGGACATTAGTACAAGCTTTGGGCCTAGGAGGGACTGGACCCCATAACCACATGTCCACTAACATTAGTACACTTTGGGGCCTAGGAAGGACTGACCCATAAACATGTCCTCGACATTAGTACAACTTTCGGGGCCTAGGGAAGGACTGACCCATAAACATTCACTGACATTAGTACAACTTTGGAGCCTAGGAAGGACTGACCCATAAAGCGATGTCACTGACATTAGTACACTTTGGGCCTAGGAGGGACTGACCCATAAACATGTCACTAAACATTAGTACACTTTGGGGCTCAGGAAGGACTGACCCATAAACATGTCCTCTGACATTAGTACACTTTGGGTCTAGGAAAGGACTGACCCATAAACATGTCACTGACATTAGTACACTTTGGGCCTAGGAAGGACTGACCCATAAACATGTCACTGACATTAGTACACTTTGGGTCTAGGAAGGACTGACCCATAAACATGTCTACTGACATTTAGTACACTTTGGGTCTAGGAAGGACTGACCCATAAACATGTCACTGACATTAGTACACTTTGGGCCTAGGAGGGACTGACCCATAAACATGTCACTGACATTAGTACACTTTGGGCTAGGAAGGACTGACCCATAAACATGTCTCTGACATTAGATGCTACCTTTTGGGGGCCTAGGAAGGACTGACCCATAAACATGTCACTGACATTAGTACACTTTGGGCCTAGGAGGGACTGACCCATAAACATGTCACTGAACATTAGTACACTTTGGGCCTAGAAGGACTGACCCATGAACATGTCACTGACATTAGTACACTTTGGGCCTAGGAAGGACTGACCCATAAACATGTCACTGACATTAGTACACTTTGGGCCTAGGAAGGACTGACCCATAAACATGTCACTGACATTAGTACACTTTGGGCCTAGGAGGGACTGACCCATAAACATGTCACTACATTAGTACACTTTGGGCCTAGGAAGGACTGACCCATAAACATGTCACTGACATTAGTACACTTTGGGTCTAGGAAGGACTGACCCATAAACATGTCACTGACATTAGTACACTTTGGTCTAGGAAGGACTGACCCATAAACATGTCAACTGACATTAGTACACTTTGGGCCTAGGAAGGACTGACCCATAAACATGTCACTGACATTAGTAACACTTTGGGTCTAGGAAGGACTGACCCATAAACATGTCTCTGACATTAGTACACTTTGGGTCTAGGAAGGACTGACCCATAACATGTCACTGACATTAGTACACTTTGGGCTAGGAGGACTGACCCATAAACATGTCACTGACATTAGTACACTTTGGGCCTAGGAAGGACTGACCCATAAACATGTTACTGAACATTAGTACACTTAGGGGTCTAGAAAGGACTGACGCCATAAACATGTCACTGACATTAGTACACTTTAGGCCTAGGGAAGGGACTGACGCCATAAACATGTCACTGACATTAGTACACTTTGGGGCCTAGGAAGGAATGACCCATAAACATGTCACTGACTTTAGTGCACTTTGGGCGCTAGGAAGGACTGACCCATAACATGTCACTGACATTAGTACACTTTGGACCTAGGAAGGACTGACCCATAAACATGTCACTGACATTAGTACACTTTGGGCCTAGGAAGGACTGACCCATAAACATGTCACTGACATTAATACACTTTGGGTCTAGGAAGGACTGACCCATAAACATGTCACTGACATTAGTACACTTTGGGCCTAGGAAGGAATGGCCCATAAACAGGGAGCATGGCAGGCAGTGATACTCATCACCACTATATAAGATAGTCTGCAGCAGGTTCTGACTGTATATAATCAGAAACATGAGTGGGGCAATACAAATACTGGTTGTCTTTTATTATTTATAACCATTAAGATTTTGATTGGGTCCAAAAGCCCACTTCCCCCTCATTCGGCTTCTTCCTCTCACCCTATGCCCCCTCCTTTCATTGCAATGAATTAAAGTTTAACCCTCACACTCCTGGCCAGTCAGATGGACACGGGCCAGACCCTACAGAAAGCGTTTTATCTGTGGAATTTAGTAGCTTACCTCGTGTTTGTCTAACAAAATCTCCGACATTAGTAGGGGATCAAGATCTAACGGCGCTTCCCAGTTGCACAGAGACAAAAACACTGTGCCACATATAACCCTGTATAAAAGGCAGCGTTTTAGGCGTATACGACAGGCAGTACCGGCAGCTTACCAGGACCTTACTCTTTTATTATCTTTTTTGGGCTTTATTTATCTTAGTTTGGATAGACATCTCCCTGTCAGTGATCCACCACCCTGCCGAGGAGTCCATGGAAAGTGAGGGGAATAACACTTAAATATATTATTTCCTATGGCTGTTGAGTGAGGGTTCACAGATGTGGTACAACTAAACCTCCTCCTGTGCAGCCATATTTCCTACCAGCTTTGCAGCCTCTTGCGTTTGGGGTGTACCATTTAAAGGATGGAGATGGCAATATTGGCTTATGGCACAGGCCAAATATCTGACCCCATATTTTTTTTAAAGGGATTGTTCAGTATAAAAAAAAAACTGGGTAAATAGGCTGTGAAAAATAAAAAATGTTTCTAAGATAGTTAGTTAGCCAAAAATGTAATGTATAAAGGCTGAAGTGACTGGATATGTAACATAATAGCCAGAACACTACTTCCTGCTTTGCAGCTCTCTTGGTTTCCACTGATTACCAGTAACCAATCAGTAAATTGATGCTATTGAGGGCCACATGGGTCATATCTGTTGCTTTTGAATCTGAGCTGAATGCTGAGGATCGATTACAAACTCACTGAACAGAAATGTACCATGTGGCCCCCCTTCAAGTCGCTGATTAACTCAGAGTTAGAGAGCTGAAAAACAGGAAGTAGTGTTCTGTTCTGTTAAACATCCAGTCACTCCAGCCTTTATACATTACATTTTTGGCTAACTAACTATATTAGAAACTTTTTTTCATTTTACACGGCCTATCTATTTACCCAGTTTTTATTTTTACACTGAACTGTTCCTTTAATTCACACTTTGAACTGGAGTACGGTGTTTGATTGCAAGCTCTTCAGCTCAGATTCTGCCTTCATATAAGGCTGAAAAGCAGCTTTCAACCTGCCCCTCTTGAGAGAGTGGGGGTTGCAGAAAGTGACAGTCCCCGGGCAGCTGCACAGTTAATTAGCCGGGGCTGCGGGATGGTGTCTGCTGCCCTGATGTTGTTTTAAGGAGTAATGATATTCACACCTCGGCTGCCTGCATGTTTGTGTAACCAGCGTGACCCCTCTCCTTCTAAAATGGGTTAGCACCAGGTGTAAATAAAGGGGAGGGAAAAAGGGCCGGCACCTACACCCCCACTTGGTAATTTGAGAGTTAGTGGGGTGCGCGGGTGCGGCAGTGTGAATACTTGCACTCAGACTCGGGGCAAATATGGCCAAATTGCAATTCCTACCATCAAAATGTAGCAGCTAGGTCTGTTAAGCAGCTGGCTTCTGCTACAGGGCTTCAAGAGTCAGAACCGGCAGTGCAATGAATATAAACAGACAGACAGATCTGTATTCAGCAGCAATGACATTTACAAATAATGCTTAAATCATTAAAAAAATGTTATGAATGTAAAGTTTAGTTGTGAAATTCAACCTGGAGCCAGTGTCCCTCATACTGAGGCCTGCTTGCGCTCATCTGCACTGGGGTCACAGTGCAGCACTTTTTTTTAGGTTTCTCTGCTCCCCACCTCCCTTTTCCCTAATGCTTTCCCACCTGTCTCAACTAACAGCTCTTTTATGAACCCCCGTTTATGTTATACCCCATTACCCAATAAAGCAGCGTTACATCAGCTGCAAACTCCCACATTATCACACACATTGGCCAAACCACACACAATTGCCCCTTTGTTTGCCCTGCGTGCTCATCCCCAGGCACTCTGTGTCCTTCCCTGTTCTAAAAGGGGGTTTTCCTAGTTTGAGCAAAGGAGAGAACAATTCAGCAATTAGTATCATTGCCACAAGCGTTACCAACGGGGTGGGACTTGCACACCTGCATTCATGTTTTTTTTTTTAATTGATTTCTGTTACAATACAAGGGAACATCTATAATGTTATTTCTCTAATGGGTCTTCCAGTGGTTGAGCCTGGGGCAAAACTGACTCTTTGGGACCCCCTTATCTCTATAAGCTAGGAGTGACTAATGTTTGGAACCTCACACATCAACAGCCTTTGGTGGTTAGTGAGTGCTGGGGGTTGAACTTTAACAACGACTGAAAGGCTGTAAATTGGACAACACAGATTTAAAATGTTACAGTCTCCATCTTGCCTGTTTCCATCTCACCGTATAGTTAGCAGCTTAAGCTGGCCATAGACGCAAAGATCCGATCGTACGAATCGAGGATTCGTACGATTTACGGACCGTGTGTGGAGAGTCCCGTCATTTTTCATCCGGCGGAGATCGGTCGTTTGGTCGATCGGACAGGTTAGAAAGTTTATGTCGGCTGCCGATAATATCTCTGCGTGTATTGCCGATCGTACGATTTTCAGAGAGAGACTGTCACTAGCTTTGTCGGACATAACTTTCGTACGATTGCTGTCAGGGGCAGAACATTGGCTGATCTGTTCTTTAACTACTTTATTTGATCTGAATGGTAAGACTTTGATCTCAATGGTTAGTGGCAGGTCGGGAGATGGGGAAGTCCATTCGTTGATTCGTACGATCGGATCTTTGCGTCTGTGGCCAGCTTTACTCTACTGTCTCCATCTTGCCTTACTGTCTCGAAGTTGCCCTATTGTCTCCATCTTGCCCTACTGTCCCCATCTTGTCCTATTGTCTCCATATTGCCCTACTCTCCCCATCTTGTGGTATTGTCTCCATCTTCCCCTACTGTCTCCATCTTGCCTTACTCTCTCTAACCTGCCTACAGTCTCCATCTTGCCCTACTGTCTCCGTCCTGTCCATCTTGCCCTACTGCCTCCATCTTGTCCTACTTTCTTCATCTTGCCTTACTGTCTCTAACCTGCCTACAGTCTCCATCTTGCCCTACTTTCTCCGTCTTGCCCTACTGTCATCAAATTGCTCTACACTCTCCATCTTGCCCTTTCCTTTGTCTACATCTATTTACACCATCATAATACCTTCATACTGTCTCATACCATCTGTATTTTTCAAATCTTCTCTTTACTCCATACTGTATACCCGATTCCACTGCTCTGCTTTCTTCCCTGTCCCACCCTTGTATCCATCCCATTCACTTCCCTTACACACCTGCCTTCTCTGCAGCTCCACTTTCAACACCAAAGTCAATTACTCCGTTCCAAGCTCCTATGGGGAACCTTTGCTGTTCTAACTGGCGGCGCCGGTCTCTTGACTGGCACCAGGAGGAAATGGAACACAGTAGCAGGAGGTGCTGTCTCCCCTAAATACACACATTAATCTCTGTTTTTGGGAAATGGAAATGACCCCACTGGAGCAATGTGCTCAGTAACAGACGGATTTTCCAGGCAGATTTCCTTGTTACTCAGTGGAGCTGCCAGACATGTACCTGGAGAATCACCCTCGTCATGACCAAAATGATTTATGGGATGCCATTTTCCATACAGAGGTCCTGCTCTTGTAAATGTACTAATGGAACCACTGGCTGTATAGGTTCTGCTCTATGTATGGATGACAACTAGCTGCGGCTTCAATGGACAAAAGCTGTTAAGGAATACTGGGAGTTGTAGTTTCTCTGGCCTTCTCAGGGTTTCCATTCTTAGGTTTTGTTTTAAAAAAAAAAAAAAAGATAAAGGGCCCAACTGGTTTAAACTGAAGCTCTTTATTAAATGATAAAAATCTGCTGGGACATCTCCATACACATGCCTATCTGACCGAGTGATCTTTAATATCCGTATTCTTGTGAGATCCTGTAGGGAAAAACCATTTCCCTGTGCAGGGGATCTGATTATGCGGTCACATGCTAATGTGTCGTACTCCTGAGTAGGAAAATATATAATAAAAAGCAGCATTTAAAGTATCCACAAGTAAAATAAATGTTCCACATGTTGGTTAACCACAGACCGACTTACAGAATAGCCTGGAGTAATAGCTTGCATTCCCCTCCTCTCTTCCCTTTGCTTGCGCCAGGGTTATACAGGGGCACAATAACAGGGCAAAGGGAATCTCCTCCGATTCACTATCCCACAGAGTCCAGAAAGGCAGCTTGGCTCTTATATTGTACCGAAGATTGTCTGTAATGTTTTCAGCCACACTCCTTCACACACCTTCCAAGAGGCTATCATCCCCACTCCTACTATACCTGCTATCCCACATCCACAGTCCCTTCCCAGAGGCTTTTATCCCCACTGCTACTATAGGCACCATCTCTCCCTACTATACCTGCTATCCCACAGTCACACTCCCTTCCTGGAGACTATTATCCCACTGCTACTATAGGTACCATCTCTCCCTACTATACCTGCTATCCCACAGCCACAGTCCCTTTCCAGAGACTATTATCCCACTGTTACTATAGGCACCATCTCTCCCTACTATACCTGCTATCCCACAGCCACAGTCCCTTTCCAGAGACTATTATCCCACTGTTACTATAGGCACCATCTCTCCCTACTATACCTGCTATCCCACAGCCACAGTCCCTTTCCAGAGACTATTATCCCACTGCTACTATAGGCACCATCTCTCCCTACTATACCTGCTAGCCCACAGCCACACTTCCTTCCCAGAGACTATTATCCCACTGCTACTATAGGCACCATCTCACGCTACTATACGTGCTACCACACAGTCCCTTCCCAGAGACTATTATCCCACTACAACTATTAGTCCCTGCTACTAATCTGAGAGTTACTGGGATGCGCTGGTTCAGCAGTGTGAATGCTTGCACTCAGGCTCGGGGCAAATATGGCCAAACTGCAATTCCTTCCATCACAATGTAGCACCTAAGTCTGTTAAGCAGCTGTCTTCTGCTACAGGGCTTCAAGAGTCAGAACCAGCAGTGCAATGAATATAAACAAACTGTATTCAGCAGCAATGACATTTACAAATAATGTTAAAATCATTAAAAAAATTTAATTAATGTATAGTTTAGTTGAAAATTCAGTCCCTTCCCAAAGACTTATCCCACTGCTACTATAGGCAACATCTCTCTCTACTATACCTGCTATCCCACAGTCACAGTCCCTTACCAGAGACTATTATCCCCACTGTTACTATAGGCACCATCTCTCCCTGCTATACCTGCTATCCCATAGACACAGTCTCTTCCCAGAGACTATTATCCCCACTTTTACTATAGGCACTATCTATCCCTACTATACCTGCTATACCACAGCCATAGTCCCTTCCCAGACTATTATCCCCACTGTTACTATAGGCACCATCTCTCCCTACTATACCTGTTATCCCACAGTCCCTTCCAGAGACTATTATCCCACTGCTACTATAGACACCATCTCTCCCTACTATACCTGCTATCCCACAGTCACTGTCCCTTGCCAGATACTATTATCCCACTGTTACTATAGACACCATCTCTCTCTACTATATCTGCTATCCCACAGCCACAGTCCCTTCCCAGAGACTATTATTCCACTGCTACTATAGGAACCATCTCTCTCTACTATACCTGCTATCCCACAGTCACAGTCCCTTCCCAGAGACTATTATTCCACTGCTACTATAAGTGTTGCTTCCATAATAAAAAGGTCAATTTGTGCCAGGTTATTATGTGACTCAGGACCTGTGTCTTATTAATGCCCTTCTAAAATCATTTGTAACTATACACCATATGCCAGGCATTTCTAGGGACCACCTTCACTAGGTTTGGCTATAGACATAGACTATTTTTTCAGACGTCCCTCAATCATCATCTCATCAGCACAGAAGCCCCCCCCATCCCTGGCTTTGGTGTTTTCGTCACCTCCTTTTAGCCTCTGTCAAATTGTTGTCACCCAAGGCTGTCAGGGTGCTGCTTGTTGTGACAGCAAATCTGTTTCTGTGGAAGTGACACCAGGAATTCCTGACAACAGGACCTTCAGAGCCAGCGATCCCGGACGTTTATTTGTCTGAATTTTCAACATCATGCAGGAATTCAAAGGGCAACTCTCTTTGTAGGATCTTGTTTCAGTTTTGCTCAGTGACAGTCGGCATATTTACTTTAGTTAATCCGCTGTAGGTAAGAAGTACGGGCGTCAGATCAACCCTGAGTAGCGCTGACATCCCAATTCTATTCGACATGTCCAAAATAAACACAAAAGTAACACATTGGCCTTTACTCTATGCCGACCATCAACACAAAGCGACAACTCCTGCCTCTATCTGCCCAGACCTGTGGGCCTCCTTGTTTGGATTTGCTTCATGGATTCCGAAAGCTTCCTTCTTATCTTAAAATCCTTCCCTATAACAAAATGAAGTACTATTATGTGTTACCACTCAAACCTTTTTGTGTCTTTTAAGAAATTATTACCAGCTATAACGTTTGACACGGTGTCCACTTCATTGTCATCCTTACACTGTGATTGGACAGGAGCAAACACTCTGATTGGGTACGAGGTCCATTTGAGAAGCTTCTGCAGTGCTGTTGTTTAACTGGTGAGAGGGTGGTTAATTTGCCCCACTGGGACATCTCCTGGTAAGCTGTTGGGTTGTCCCAACCCTTGTTCTGAAGATTCTAAAAGTGATGGTATGATTAACAATGAATTTTTAGCACATGCTGATTTCTTTTTGAAGTCTACAATTTGCTAATAATTTGCTTCCGGTCCTGGGCCCTGTGCGAGTCACTTCCAATTAGGAGTTTTTGAGGTCCGGGCACTGACTGCCCATAAAATATTCATGAGATCCTGCTGGTTATGTGTCAGGCCAAAGCCATGACTCACCCCTCCTGTGCCAACAGACCTGGCACAATCCGCCAGCGACCTTTATGTTTTCCATAGCCCCACAACTCAGCCCCCATACACCATGTGTAACTCCTGCCAGGCCAGACAGGGCAAAGCAGGACACACAACTTTGCACTTCCGACTGTATCTGCTGCCAGCTCTGCATGTTCATGAACAAACAGCTCTATGCCCACAAAGGCACACGACTAAGGTTAAGAACCCCCCCCCTTCCCATGTGTTTATGTGCTACAAATTCCAACATCCTTAGCCAAGCCAATCAGTAACAGGGGAACCAATGTGCTAATAACCGAGTGACTGCCAGTTATTGATAATGATGAGCTTCCTTCCCCATCTTCTCTCTCTCCAGCCTGTAACTGCAACCTGCACGCCCGGCGGTGCCGATTCAACATGGAATTATTCAAACTGTCAGGTCGGCGTAGTGGAGGCGTCTGTCTAAACTGCCGGCATAACACGGCTGGGCGGCACTGCCACTACTGCAAGGAGGGTTACTACCGTGATATGACCAAGCCTATCACCCACAGAAAGGCATGCAAAGGTGAGAGTTCCCCCCCTAAGGTCTGTGTTCTGCCTGCACTTACTGTATGTCTCTGTTCTGTGTTTGTAGTCTGTCTGCTGAGGGTCTGGGTCGGCATAATCCCAGACTTACTTTCTATTGATTTGATTTGATATATTTATAAACTATAAGAGCTCAGTGGGACTATTATTCTGATCCCGAGTGCATATCTAGAACTGTTACCATAAACCAAGGAAGGGCTGCTGTTCTTTCTGCCAAATGAAGACAGACTCATTAAGACTCTGAAGCTTCAACAGAACATTTTTGTGTAAATAAAGAATGATGTTGCACCTCGAAAATGCTTATTATACACTTTCTCCTTTCTACCCCAGAGAGGAAGAAGGGCTGAACCAACTCCAGCAATACTGTTAGACCATTAGTCTTGCGCTTACTCTATGATGACTGTACACTCTAGGGATCAGGAACTCCCACCTTTTTTGTTCTAATGTTGCTCTATGATGACTGTAAAGTCTATGAAACAGGTACTCTTAGAAAGGTACCCTTTAGAGAGCAGGTCATCTTATCTCAGCACACCCAGAATATATAAATATTCAGTGTATTAAAGATAAATAGGCTGTGCCCCTTTCTGTGCCACTGCCAGCAGAAAACAGAATAATTTTTTTTATTTCATTTTAAAAAATCTTGAACGGTTTCTACTTATAAAGTTTTAACCATTTTGAAATCAGGAAGGCCAGTGAAAGGGTTAATTGGGTGCAGCAGTGAAGCAGTTAATGTTCACTGGTCGTTCCCACCCCTCCTCCCTGCCCGCTCTCTTCCAGCGCACAGGTGTGCATACCAAGGGACAGTGGGTTGCATTGAACAGGTTAAGCAGAGAACGCAGAGGGAGGGGAAGGTTTGGTACAAAGACTTGGGAGCTTGGAGGAACGATCCCAGACATCTTTGTGGGGCACAGGTAGATAGAAAACAGCGCAGGAGAGTCACGGCACAAAAAGTCCACATTAATCCACTTACAAACAGAGGGGAGAGAGGAGGGGCAGGTAACATGAGCAGATGGGTGCAGGTGTTTCAGGCCTGAGGTGAGGCTGTTCCCACAATTGCAGACAAATGGTTCGGCTAGGTCACAATGAATTCTGAGACTGGCTGCCACGGCTACACTTTTCAAATATGTCTGTGCACATGCCAGGGCGAGCGGCTCCATTTGCACGCATACCAGACTTATAAGGGCCAGATTGCTCAGGATGGAAGAGCAAATGCACAAGGGGGTGCAAAACTGCACAATGCACATTCATCTAGAACACTCATTGCACTCACACTTTCTACTAGATTTATAATTTGGCAGATCAAGGCAAAGCTCTGCATGGGCTCTCCTGTGCTTCCAGTCCTCTTGCTCTTGTCTAGCCCATGTGCCTGAACGACATACAAGCCTGGGGGGGTCTAACCCCTAACAATACTTCTGAATGCAGACAGCACTGTAATCAGCTTTTTGTATTCCATGATGGGAGTGTTATGCCTCTTCTGGATGCAGCCTCTGGTGTAAGGTACAAATACCAAAAACAGGACACTTTTGGACTGTGCACCCTACTCCCAGTTTTGTAAATACATCTTAAAGTATAGAATTATATATGTGCTCTTACAGTTCTCCTTTATATCTGTACATATCCTTTTGGTTAGAGTACCCTTTGTGTCCTTACACATCCCCATAGTCCTTACATACTATGTCCAATAATAGATCCCCCCTCTATGCCCTGTAGATTAGCTGTGCTTGGTTTATTAGAGGATGACATTATAGCTGAATCTGTCCCATTAGTGCAGCTCCAGGCTGCAGATATTTGGCTTAAGCTGGCCATAGATTTTTAAAAGATCCGATCGTCATCGTGAGACCACGATTATCTCGGAACGATTGTACGAATTGTCCAACAACTAAAAAGACCAATTTGCCAGGAAAACAAAGGGGAGCTGCCTGCTTGGCCCTGCAAACCTAGATAGATTGCACTGGGACCGACAAAGATTTTTTAACCTGGCTGATCAATTTTCTGACAGATGTCAACAGAAAAATCATAAGATGTACGATCGTTAGAATCCCACTAACCACACGATAATTTCGAAGGATTGGTCGGACTTCGCTAAAATTAGTCGGTCGGCAAGAAAAATCTTTGCGTCTATGGGGAGCTTTAGAGTCAGTACTGATGGCAGTAGGGTAACCATGTTTGTGAAGGTCCCAAGTCTTACCAGGCTAAATTACACATTAGGTCTCACCCTTTAAACATCAGCATTACTTTAGTGATATCTTATTTCTACCTGGGTTTCCTTCTAATAAAGTGATATTCTGGATTAAATTACAGCAAATGAGACAAAATAAAGCAAAAAAAAAAAAAAAGTATTTTCCACTCCCCCAAACATAACTCCCTGTGGCCTTAAACTATGACGTTTGCATTTGCAGAACACCCAACATTCTCTTTTCATAATAAAATCCTTGGTGCCATTAAATATTGATCATAAAGCCTGGCAAGAGAAGGGTTCTCGGATGAGTGAGCTAATGAGGTATCTGGTTTCCATCATCTTTGTGCCCATTCAATAATGAGGGCTGATCTTTTTAATCCCAGTGGCTAGTGAGGTCTCTGTCAGTGGAGCCCACTGACCTGGGTAAGTTCCACTCTGTTAGACCTAACAATACCAGCAATTCCTCATGGGAGATGATTAAAAGGACTCATCTAAAAAAAAAATTAATTTTTGCAATGGGACTTTAATGGGAATCACCTGGACCCCTGGATCATTCAATTGTCGCTCCCCTTTACCCCACAGATCCCTGAGCTCTTGGCAGCTATAACTCCACTTACTTCTTGGTGATGTGGATTGGGTTTCTTAAACGACCGCAGATTTACATACAGCACAGAGAGCAATATTATAGGCTTTATTGTTTATCTAAAAATAACAGTGTGTTCAGCCCAAATATATCACATTTTTTAAATAACTCTCTCACCATTCTAATAAGGTCCTGCACCTTAGCACCTAGTCCTGTCAGCCTTGCACGGCCTCCTGCTTTCATTTTAACAGGGGGACCAATGAGAGACCATCGCTGTGACCTTTACTGTCTTCCATTGAAAGTCACTTGGCAGATACACCAGGTGTTAGTCAAGGCGCGATGCTTTATAGCAGAGCACCTGTGTGTGGGGCAGGTGCACTTACACTATCATAGCACCCCCTTTTGTCTCAATAGGGCATTTCTTCTTATTCTATATATACAGCAATGTTTTGTTATGGGTAAGTGGCTCATGTGACATAATGTAGCAATAACTCTGTTGTTCTCAATATGTGGGTATATATAGGGATTTATTTATATCTCTATGAAATGTGGTTTCCTGGTGTGGACTGACCCATGGGCACATTAATACACTTTGGGCCTAGGAAGGACTGACCCATAAACATGTCACTGACATTAGTACACTTTGGGCCTAGGAAGGACTGACCCATAAACATGTCACTGACATTAGTACACTTTGGGCCTAGGAAGGACTGACCCATAAACATGTCACTGACATTAGTACACTTTGGGCCTAGGAAGGACTGACCCATAAACATGTCACTGACATTAGTACACTTTGGGTCTAGGAAGGACTGACCCATAAACATGTCACTGACATTAGTACACTTTGGGCCTAGGAAGGACTGACCCATAAACATGTCACTGACATTAGTACACTTTGGATCTAGGAGGGACTGACCCATAAACATGTCACTGACATTAGTACACTTTGGGTCTAGGAAGGACTGACCCATAAACATGTCACTGACATTAGTACACTTTGGGTCTAGGAAGGACTGACCCATAAACATGTCACTGACATTAGTACACTTTGGGCCTAGGAAGGACTGACCCATAAACATGTCACTGACATTAGTACACTTTGGGTCTAGGAAGGACTGACCCATAAACATGTCACTGACATTAGTACACTTTGGGTCTAGGAGGGACTGACCCATAAACATGTCACTGACATTAGTACACTTTGGGCCTAGGAAGGACTGACCCATAAACATGTCACTGACATCAGTACACTTTGGGTCTAGGAAGGACTGACCCATAAACATGTCACTGACATCAGTACACTTTGGGCCTAGGAAGGACTGACCCATAAACATGTCACTGACATTAGTACACTTTGGGTCTAGGAAGGACTGACCCATAAACATGTCACTGACATCAGTACACTTTGGGCCTAGGAAGGACTGACCCATAAACATGTCACTGACATTAGTACACTTTGGGTCTAGGAAGGACTGACCCATAAACATGTCACTGACATTAGTACACTTTGGGCCTAGGAAGGACTGACCCATAAACATGTCACTGACATCAGTACACTTTGGGCCTAGGAAGGACTGACCCATAAACATGTCACTGACATTAGTACACTTTGGGCCTAGGAAGGACTGGCCCATAAACATGTCACTGACATTAGTACACTTTGGGTCTAGGAAGGACTGACCCATAAACATGTCACTGACATTAGTACACTTTGGGCCTAGGAAGGACTGACCCATAAACATGTCACTGACATTAGTACACTTTGGGTCTAGGAAGGACTGACCCATAAACATGTCACTGACATTAGTACACTTTGGGTCTAGGAAGGACTGACCCATAAACATGTCACTGACATTAGTACACTTTGGGTCTAGGAGGGACTGACCCATAAACATGTCACTGACATTAGTACACTTTGGGCCTAGGAAGGACTGACCCATAAACATGTCACTGACATTAGTACACTTTGGGCCTAGGAAGGACTGACCCATAAACATGTCACTGACATTAGTACACTTTGGGTCTAGGAGGGACTGACCCATAAACATGTCACTGACATTAGTACACTTTGGGTCTAGGAAGGACTGACCCATAAACATGTCACTGACATTAGTACACTTTGGGCCTAGGAATGACTGACCCATAAACATGTCACTGACATTAGTACACTTTATGCCGACATATATGCCGACCTCGAGGCGGGTGATATTGAACTGATCCGATCATGGGCACTAGGGCCCAACGATCAGATCATAATGCAGGAGTATGGGCAGTCAGATCGTGGGACCGCATCATCGAGCGAAGATGCGGTCTGCGATCCGAAGGGATTTTTAGCCCTGCCCGATCGACATTGGCCAGATATCAATCGGGAAAGCCCGTCGGAGGGCCCCATACACAGGCCAATAAGCTGTTGACTCGGTCTGTCGGCAGCTTTTATTGGCTTGTGTATGGCCACTACATTGTCAAAAACATTGCTGGTGGCAACAGTACTCGCTGCCAAATATTTCAAAAACAGAAAGAGGGACAACATTTTTGACTACGCCCATTTTATGGCCACACCCCCTACATACCATGTCCATTTTACAAAATGTGGCAGGTTATGGAAAGTTTGAACACATTTCTGGGAGTTTTAGGGCAATGTTTTATGTGTTATAACAGTTTTGCTAATGAAGGTGAATTGCCCTATAAGCTATGAGTTCTCCCAAGAGACTTGCTTTAGTGATGTGCAGGTCGAGAAAAACTTGAACCGACCCCGCACACCTAGAAAATTGGAAGCCAGAACTCGGCAGTCTGAGGTCACTGGCAGGGAGAGCAGGCAGAAGAACTCAACCCAAACCCACCCGCGACCTGCAAACGGTGCAGCAAGGTCAGCCCAAACCCGTGGGTCCCGCTGGTATCAGGTTAGCCCACACATCATTAACTTGCTTGTCTTAAATAGTTAAAATAGTATCTTTGTTTATCTTCAATTGTTACAAATACATCAAAGTGCAAGTGCTGGGTGTTCTGGGATCTCTGCCAAGAGCCTATTTAATTAAATTTCAGAAACTTTGTATCTTTTTCTGGCTGTTCAGTGCAGGAGATCAAACAGAAAGTCGGGACATTTCACTAACAATCCGGGACAGCGGGCTGAGCTGTCAAAATCTGGAAAAACTGGAAAGTTAGGAGGTATGCCATTAGGACACTTTGTGCCTAGGCTTCCTAGTAGGCCCAAAGTCTGATACAGTTACATGTTAGGAATAGAATAAAGAGATAAGCTCAGCAGGATACAGTTCTGGAACTAGGGGTAGGGGGGAAAGTGGCACAAGCCGAGGGCATAACAGTTTGGGGACACTTTACATGTACCTCTTCTACTTACTTTCCCCTATTTTCAGCCATCAGAAAGTAAGTGAATCAGGAGTTTTATACGTGATTGGAGGGTGCGGGTGCACTCCCATGTGCTCTGGAGATAAAGAAGAGGGCAGTAATGGAAGCGCTCACCTTGAGCCCCTATAACTCAGCCCCAGCACTGGCAGGATACCAGCAGTCTTCTCTGCAGTGGGAACTGGCAGTTCATATCTTTGTGGGGAAGTGTGAAAAGCATCAAGGAAACCTGAGTGAGGAAATGCACACTGTCCTGTATAGTGTATTCTATACCCCTGTCATCTTTCCTCTCATGTTTCTTTCCTGTTATATTTTCTCATTCATTTACTCTTTAAGAAAACAGTTTCTTTGTGTGAAAATATTATTCCATAAAGTTTATTTTCCCAGTGTTTTCCCATATTATACATATAGTCCAAGACATTATCCATAGTGCAGCACACACATCATTTTAGGGCCACTACATTTCCTACTTATCATATGACACTGGAGCTGATGGGAAGCCACTATTTTACTTAGATATATAGAAACAAAGTGAATTTAGCTATAAATAACCGACTCTATGCCCAGTGATATCAGATCTCTCTGTACCCACCTCCCGTCTGTATGAGAACATGGCACAACCTGCTATAGATCTGAAGTGGCAATTAAATCTAATTGGTTATTCTGAAGTGGCAATTAAATCTGATTGGCTGGGTATCCTCCTGTGCCCAGTCACAGACACAATAACCCAATTAGTTTCATCTTTCTGTTCTTGGGCCTCCTGATTCTTTTCATTCTTTCCTGCAGTCTCAGTGTTTATTAGCACAATGTGCTGTTCCGTGCTCCCCACCCACTAACACCGTATCAAAGCCAAATAGATGTTCTGCACAGATCCAACTGGCAGTTCTATGAGATGAATATATATGTGCAGATGCTAACATATACAGTATAGTGAAATAGGGACTGAGGGGGCAAGTTAGCACTTTGTATTGACCTTTGTATGAGGCCTGTTAAAAATATGCCAGGTATCAAGCAAGTTACAAAATCCCATTGGACCAATGATGTGGTCCTGTCTGCATAGGTCCTTATTATGATCTGATTGGTTGGCCCAGAGGCCATCTCAATGTTGCTCAGCAGGTGGGAAAAATAACTCACCAAACATGTATTGTTTTACTAATTATCCATAGATCGCAACAGGCTCCAAACATTATGATTTGCTGGTGGGCCCCAGCCAAGGATAACTCTCCAGTACCCTTTCCCACTATAACTGGAGTCTGAATGTCAAGTTTTCTGGTGTGGGAACAGGAAGCCCAATATAACAACAGCAACTAGTGGTGAAACAAAAACACCATGGCAGCTCCCAGTTGGTCATTGAGAAGGCCGCGGTGGCAGAAATAATAACCAGAAACCATTGGCTTCAAGTGATGCCCCATTTCTAACATGCAGAGCAGCAGTGGCAATGACTGCCGAGGTGCCAAGTTCCGTCCCATTTGTTGGAGGGCCGTATGTGCTCAACTCTGAATATCTGTGTGTTTTTTCCCCAACATGCCTGCATTGTATGTATCCCATAAACTGATACTTATTAAGGTAATTGCCAACGGAAGCTCGTTATTGCAATAGTTACTGTACATTTAGTTTCTTTGTTGCTATCGGTGGGCATTGTGTCGCCCGCTGTTCCAGGATAAGTATGAGAGGTAATTTGTGTATGAATATGCTTAAGTAGAAAGCCTGCATGGTGTATTCCCATTTCTGTGCCCCCTGCTCCCTTACCGTGGTATGTTCTTGCCCCCCCATCCAGCATCCCCCTTCCCCATGTGATGCTCAGTCTTGCTTTTTAATGTGGTATTTGTGTATTGTTCCTTACCTTGTGCTCTTTCCAATCCCTTCTTGTCTGTTCCACCCTGCAGCCTGCGATTGCCATCCAGTGGGTGCAGCCGGCAAAACCTGTAATCAGACCACGGGGCAGTGTCCTTGCAAAGATGGTGTGACTGGCATAACGTGCAATAGATGTGCCAAGGGCTACCAACAAAGCCGCTCGCCCATTGCCCCCTGCATAAGTATGTGTTACTCCTAGTCTTTTCTATTAACATTGGGCCTTATTTCAGCAGTGCCATCTATGTCCTCAGAAATAGGAGCAACCCTTAGCCCAGAACCACTATAGGTGGCCATAAACCTGCAGCAGGTTGCCTGCTCCCTTTAAACACAAGAATTGGGGGGGGGGGAGGTTGCCTCTCCATAAAGGGCCCAGCTGCTGTATTTACATATATGAAATATAAGCCCCCAAACCCACTACTCAGCCTTCTCTCTCGTCACTGTTTCTCGTTATTTAAAGACAAATAGAGAGAACCAAAGAGGTCCCTAAAAGTAAATGGTTTCAGTGCATCTTGCAGTGGTTTCAGGTCACCCATGACATAGGCACCAACCTGGTAGTCACATACCCTGCCACTCTACAGATGAGGCACCATCATTTTCCAAAGCTCTGATACTGTAGGGTTTCTCGTCAGTGTGTGTGTTGGAGTAGATGGCACTGCTGTTTCCATACAGTTTACTAACCAATTGTGGTTTATGGGCATTGGGATGAAGAACCCTAGGGTAGAGTCCTGCAGCGGGTCAGGTACCTGCGGGTTACCCACAAAAACCTGCGGTACCCTGAGGGTTGCGGGCAGAAGATCCTGGTGCGGGTATAGACAAGAGTCGGCGGTTCTACGGGTCAGGCCGTGAGTCTTCTCATTAGCAATATTTACTCCTTTTTTCTGATCATGTCTACTTCCGAAGACGTCACTTCCAGTTCACAATGACAGCACTTCCTGATTCTTGATGGTCAGTGGGTCGCGGGTCCGGGTTGCGGATAAGGTACTTGCGGGGTCGGGTAGCATGTCCAAGCGGGTAAGAATGTGGGTTGCGGGTCCAGGTTGCAGATTGCAGGTTGCAGGTACGGGTCGGGTCCCAAAAAATGGACCCACGCAGGAATCTACCCTAGGGTTGCAACAGACAATATGCTTAGGGGGGTGGAGTCCTATAACTTGGGTCAAAGACAAATATTTCCTCCTTCGCTTAATTTTATAAGTGTGTGCCATCAACCTTGTCTATGACTGAGGCAGCACTGACCAGTGTAAATCTGGTCATTTAAATATTAGTGGCCATCCCTGTCCTTACCAAGTGATTTGAAACCATCTAACCCACCCTCTAACCTTTGCTCAGACCCTCCTCTAAAAAAAGACAATTCTGCCCACTTTTTACTATTTCTCTTTGATATCCATATGTGGTGCCCAGCCTTGGTGTAGCCTTCTGCAGGCATCAAATTAATCACTGACCCCTCTTGACCTGTTTAACATCATCCCCTCGATATTCGCTGATCTCCCCCTGTTTTTTGTATTGTTGGATTTTTCCAATGTGTATTGCGCTTTGTATATGCTCCCCCCTGTAGTTGGCATATATTTAGCATAGAGAAGCCCCTGCTGTAGTAGTGCATGGAAGCAGAATTTAACCTCCTATCATAATATGGGGGAGTGGATTGATATGCCTGTAATGAACAGTAATCTAATCTTATTCTTCTTCTCTCCCAACCACTGAATCATAGAGATTCCTGTTGTCCCCCCTACAACAGCGGCCAGCAGCACAGAGGAACCAGCAGGTAGGTAGCCTTCCTTTCACTGCTTCATAATTATGAGACAAATGCATTGATGTCGATTGATTTCCTATTGCTTGAAGATTGGTATGGAAAGGTTCAAATTGAGTTAACTGACTGTTTTCTGTAAAATGAAGTCTCCATTTCTAAAATAGAGGCTTATCACTGCAAGACTTGGATAGTGTCTATATGCAGCTTGTATAATCAAACTGCTCTGGTTTCTGCAATCTCTACAGATGTAGGGAGTGCCCACTGACATATTTAGACTGGCTAATGGGGTTTTCTGTAAAAACTGCTTCTTGAAGAGCCCAAACCCCTTGTATAGTTTTTTATAAAGCTTGAGTGACCTGACTGAACTGGTTCCTACAATCTCTAAACAACTTGAGGCTATGGACCTTGACATACTGATTATAATGATTGCGATCCAATGGGATTGTCTGTGAAAACTGCTTCTTGAAGAGCCCAAGACGATTATTGTTGAATGAGCAATCTAAATTGGTCCCTGATCTCTAAAGACACATCCTGGTTTGCTTATGCCTATATCTGAATCCAATAGGAAGAATCAGTTGTCTGTTTTTAAGAAGCCGAAGCCCCATAGATAGAGTGTGTATGTAGTGGAATGAACTGCTCCCTACAAGTTTGGTATATCCTAACACCCCCAAATGCAATGGGAAGAATAACCAGACTTCCCTCCAAAAAAATCATCTGGATGAGCTCAAAACCCCTTTTTTTATTTCTTTAGCTTGATTAAACAATCTCAACTGGCCCTTACAATCTTGAGAAGGTGGTGGCTATGGCTCCTGAATCATCCACGTTGGCTGATGCCCACAATCCCAATCCAGTGGGAAGCATAAACTGACTGGATCTTGCTAGAATTATTGCAGTTCAGCTTTATTATCTTCAGTGAGTGACCCAAGCATTTAATTGTGATTGGCAGATACTGACTGGCCAATCATATCACTTCATGTATTGTCAACTTTACAGTTTTATTGGGCATGAAGTGCCCAAAAATCTAGAGATTCTTGTTTGTAAAGTCCCTTCGATAGAAGTCGTTTGTTCCTCACATGGCTTGGGGGGGGGGTTCTTATTGAAGTCTAATATTGGTATCAGTGATGGTGAAGGCTATCTTCCCTTGGTTAGCTGGGCAGAGTCTTGTTTCTTGCGCCATCTGATAAGCCTGTTTTTTTGTCAACTGCTCTCGGATCCTCTACAGCAGTGATCCCCAACCAGTAGCTCGTGAGCAACATGTTGCTCTCCGACCCCTTGGATGTTGCTCCCAGTGGCCTCAAAGCAGGTGATTATTTTTGAATTCCAGGCTTGGAGGCAAATTTTGGATGCATAAAAACCAGGTGCAGTGCCAAACAGAGCCTCAATGTAGGTTGACAATCCACATAGGGGTTACAACATGGCCAATCACAGCCCTTATTTGGCACCCCAGTAACATTTTTCATGCTTGTGTTGCTCCCCAACTACTTTTACTTCTGAATGTTGCTCACGGGTTCTAAAGGTTGGGGATCCCTGCTCTACAGGGACAGGGCCAGTGGCCCCAGGAGGCCATATGAAGAACATTCTATGATATGAATGTCTAAATCACCTGTAGCATTCCATCTGAACCGCAATTTACAGCATCACCACCTTGATATATATCACTGTTACTTTGGATGTGCTTCAGGCTATTCTAGCACGCTCAAGTGTACAGAAGGATTAGGATGAAAATAGTCTGGCTTCCCTTTAACCATGACATGAGTGAGCTCAGTGATTGTACTGAGTGACATCATCATTGGTAATGAGTGAGATCAACATTGGTATCGGTTCAGGCTTGAACAGGATGTTGAAGCCCAGTTGGTCCTGTGTACCTAGGCCACTTGTTTAGGATGGCTGAGTCCTGTACAAACATGCAAGGCATGGTTCAACGGAACCACTCACTGTGTGCATATGGATAAAGCAGGGATTAAGGTACAATGGAAGAAAGGAAAGACAAGAATTTATCCAGATGAATGTCTTTCGCTGTCTCTGTGATTGATTACATGTTTCATACCTCATGGAAGAATTGGGGGATCCATGAATTGTTTACTTGTTAACTTGGCAGCCATACTGTATTTTCTCATTGGTACAGATGGAATCCTTACGTCTATTCCCTGCTGCCGTCATTAGCTTACAAACAGGTGGATATGAGCCTGTTTTAGGCAGGTATTGAGGGATATTAGAAGTAGTTAATTCAAGGAACATCAAATAACAGAGCAATAACAGAAATAGGAATGATATTGTCTAATTATTATTCACTTGTAATGATAAAGGCACACATTCCCTCAATGCTGTTATGTACTGGGTAAGTTCTGACCATTCTTTCCCAGTCAACTGCAACTGCATAGGTAGGACTATAGCCTTTTCTAACCAATATTTCAACTCCAAGCCATGGTTGTGGGTCCTACATCCAAATGACACAATATGGTAGAAGTGAGTGATATCACAATTTATCAGCTTCAATACAGGACAGATATGTGTAGTGACCTTCCACTTGGGTGTTTTGCTATATTTTGTGGCCAACATCTGCCAGTGGGATTCTGGGAGTAGTATATGTTGGGAAACATTTGGAGTGCTGCAGATTCTTGGTAGTTGGTACCAAAACCAATAGACAAGGTCAAATCAAAGAAGCAGAACTAATCAACATTATTTGCAGTTATTTGCAAATGATCTGTGCAACCAAGCCAAAGACTGCAGGTTGAAACCTTCAGTAGCCTTCAGGTGCTAGCAAGTTCATGGAAAATAGATAACTGGACAGGCCACCAATGCCTTTCATTGAAATACCTTCATTGCAGTCCCTAAATATTAAGTTGGTCTGGAACATTATCTTCATGGACCTGGAAGCATAAAAGAAATTATAAACAGTGTTAAACAAATGGATAAGAAGCCAGAATATTATCGGAGGCAAGTGAAGTCTGAGTTCTTCCGCGCGAGAAAGAGCAGGTTGGGTGAGGCAATACATTCTACTCACTCATCACTCATCACTCTTTATCTTTCAAAGCCATTTCTGTAGGACCCAGCTGAGCAAAGAGAGAGCTCTATACACTTGCCCTGAAAGAAATATTTTACGTGATCATAACAATCGTTTGTTTATACAGAACCAACATGAGCAGTGGCACAGTACAATAGGAGTAATCAGAGTTCGGCGAAGAGACTGAGAACGTGTAGTTCTACAGTGCAGTACTATAGATGCAATCTCAGCTGGGAAAGATGGCCTCAGTAGGGCAAGACAGAGACAGCAGGGCAATGTGGGAACAGTAACCCTTTGTTGTCCCAAGCTGTTTGTTGGTGACCTTTGGAAATCTTTTCCTTTCCTAGAAAGAATCGGACCCAGACTTCACAGAATAATCTCTTATATCCTTTTCTAAGCTTCTCATACGATTATCCCAATAGAGTTAGTTTAGCTGACGCCCCCCCTCCATCCTCGCATTCTGGGGGGACCCTAAGTTGTACGTGGCTCAGCCCTCCACTTGTTGACGGCTCTCTCCAGCAGCTCGTGAATGTGCGAAGCTCGTTGAGCTGTTTCCTTGGCAGAGGCTGGAGGATTCCAATGAGTATTAGTAATCTCCTTCTCTTTCTCCGCTTGAATTTCATTACATTCAATCACTCGCTCTCATGCAGGGCTGAAGCCGTGTGCAAGTGCCTGAGAATGTGTGTACCCCAGGCAAGGTTAATAGTGCCCTGGTAAACAGCCTGCAGAATGCGATACATCTCATTATCCGAGAGTCTCTCCTGCTGCTTTATATCATTGTAAGCCGCGCCGTGAGATTCACTCTTGCTCCAATAATCCATCTCATACACAAAAAAGGACTTATGTAACCCATTTCTGTGGCTTTAACACACTGCCTTACTGCTTATCCATATATTGCCCCCTAGAACTCCTCCCCTTACCCCTACCACGTCATATGAATCCTCCTACTGCTTCTTCCCTGTTTATATATCTCCCAACTGCTTCATAGAATAGAAGAGGGAGATGCACACAGGCTGGAACAGGCTCTTGGACATGTGAGTAAGGATTAGATTTTTAGAAGAGTTTCTAGTATGCAGGGTGTCCGTATGTTTCGTAAACATTCCGCTCGTAGCAGTGGTTCTTTTTTTCCAGTCCCCTTGGAGGACCAACCTTGGTTCAGGGCAAATGACAACATTACCAGTGTAGGAAAACATTGGTGTTCAGACATACAATGATATCTGTGATAACAATATGTGTTCACCCCAAGTCTCTACCCTAACTAACATTTTAGCTAGGACTTCAGGTGTACCTAGGAGAGCAAATGGACGTTACCCTCAAATCCCATCCTAACTGGCCTTTAGTCTGAGCAACCCCCCTTCCCACACAAATTACACATGGGGACAAGCCCCACAACTTGGGAACCACTGCTGAACCTATAAATTATCTCCTCATTGCAACAAATATTTGTACAGCTCCTGGTTAACTTCACAATGGCCATATCTAGGCCAGAATCAACTGATCTTGTTGTTTTGTTATAAACATGGATGGGTGGATTGCACTGCTTTCATGAAGCGGCTTATCATGGCATGTAAAAGAAGGCTTTGGGCATCGCCAAGGATGATTTTCTCCTACATATGGTCAGTTGGGTCTTCTGTCTTGGCCTAAGTGTTTTTGCAGTCCATGGACACATACATTGACGGTTGTAAAGTTGGGTTGGACAAATGTATGTGTGTGTGGCCTCTTACAACTCTACTTCCCCAAACAAAGAATGATTAACATGGGCTCCAATTGCTGCAAGGTCCTTCTGTGTTGACAATAAAACAATGGCCTGGCTTGACAATGAAGCATTCCAAAGGTCTCACAGGGGTAAGAAACAAGGCAAATGGACAAACCAGTGGTTGGAATATTAGCCCATCCAACGATCATCAATTAGTATTTCTTATGGCACTGTACTACTTTATGGCAAGAGTACACCATCTTGAGATTAGGACTGTCATGGTTAACAAAGCTGTGTTGCACCAATAGCAAAGTCTCTGGATCTCTTTGTTTGCTTTTACCCAAAATCTGAGGACAACATCAATCAGTCTGTTAATAGTAATGGCAAGGCTGGCATTCCTTTGTACTGTAACTGCTTTATTGCTAGACATTGCATTGTAAGGCCATCACTCCAGGAGATAGCATGGCCGTAACCTCCTGCCATTGTATTCTTAATGGAAGAGGAGGGACAATTTGTCTCCTTTTCAGAGGCAATGAATGGGGGATAAGCCAACAATGGTGCCTGGTCTTTAGCATCTGGCACAGAGCTAATTTATGACGGTTTGTACACCTGTAGGTTCCTGGAACTTTGTCACTAACACTAAAGACAGGCGACTTATGAGGGCCACACATCACTATGGCTGCCTTCCTTTTGTTCCAATTGTTCATGCAGAGCTGTGGCTCCTCTTCACTTTCTCATTTTCACACCTGGCCAATCATGCAAGTCATCCATAGTATGTGGCATCGGTCAGGCTTGGCAAATTACCGTAGACATACAAATTTTGTATGATTATTGGTACATGGACGGTGTCCTGCTAAGTCCAACCACTAGCCACATACTATTTATATTGGTCAGGTATCTTTATGGCCGCTAATAAACATTCCCTATATTACGACTCCTGGACAGTGGCATAACTAGATATTACTGGGCCCCACAGCAAATTATTTTTCAGGCCCCCAAAATGTTTAGAGATTGACTTGTTTTACCAATATTTATTGAAGCTGTATATGAATCATGGGGACTCTATACCTCCAGGGCCTCCCTTTAGCCGCAGGGTCTACTCCTCTAGACTCTGAGACATGTGAGTGGTGCGTGAAAGGGTTAAAGAAACAACCTCTATCAATCACTCCACAAACAAGATTCCGCACGGCAATTCCATAATTCCAGCCATGCGTGACACAATTTATCTTTCCATGCCTGTGTGCTGTTATGGGCCCTGGGAACAGCCGCGCTCTACAACTGGGAATTCCATCCCATAAAGCACAAGGGCCACTCATTCCAGAGGAAGCTGTTGGCCAGACATTCATTGTTAGCTGGATGGGGTGGTTCAACCAGTTAAATCTGTGGTTGGGCCGTACATATGGCACTTGGCATATGGGGTGCCTACAAAGGAGTCCGTGATGACATCATACACAGGCGGATGAGATCACTGGGTGAACTGTAAATCAACCCTTGCATATAATCATTTGCATATTATAATTACTCAGCCCAATGATTGTGGGGCCACGCACATTGCAGTCGAGGTTTTGTTTGATAAAGACCAGATGCCTGGGCCAAGCCTGTGTTGCCATTTTAAGAAACAAGATTAGACTGGGCCCCCAGTCAGAGGGATGAATGGCTGCAGCTGAACTGCAAATATCACTGTTACTGCTGGGGATTTAGTCAGTCAGGGGTGTAGATATAGTGGAAGGGACCCACCCACTTCCTTTACAATATTATAGTTATATTAGGAGCCCAGTTATATTTAAATAGAATTAATTTGATAACTAATATCACTAAATAAGAAAGTGTGAATATTCTGTGTCTTATTTTGGCACCCTGGAATATCCTCCCTGGGAAAAGAAGGGAATAATCCTGGGACAATAGGAGGCCCTTAATCTAATTACATGCTTTATTTCTGCCGATTTGTCCTCCAATCAATCTCGCTCAGGCAGAATAAAAGGCAACTAATGTGCCCTGATTCCTATTTGTTCTGCCAGCCTGAGGTTAATGAGGGGAGTCAGCTACGCTCGGGCTGCAGATACTGTAAGAGCCATCAAGGCCATCAGAACAACTAACGCCCTGTGGAACCATATTTCATTGGGCCGGGGAGTAAATAATAAGCTTTGCAGTGGGAGTGCAGATGTCTGGCTTTCCCTGCCTGCTGACCACACACAGAGAGGTATCCAGGGGCAATGCAGGGGGTATACTGACTTTGTCAAGCTTTGGGGGGGTCTCTGGGCATAATGCCCTTTCGCTGAATTATAACATAGAACTTCCCCTTTAGAATGAGTAGCACACCCCAGTAGACAGCTATTTGCCACTGTTCAGGACTGGTCCATATGAGGATAGGTAATCAGCTCTACCCTCCTGGGACATGTATAGCTGGGGGGCTGCAGGACAATGCCCTTCCAGTTACCATGTCATGGGGAGAATATGTGCTGAATTTATAGACCATTAGGGCAGGTTCTGGATTCATGGGGCAGAGCCTAACTGAACACTAACGAATATCTTTCCTTTCTCCACAGACTGTGACACCTACTGCAAGGCATCCAAGGGCAAGCTAAAGATCAACATGAAGAAATACTGCAAGAAAGATTATGGTAAGTGCACATAGACTGCACATTACTGCCCTCTGGCACTGTACAAAATCCTTTGTGTCTCCATAGTTTTCCATGGCAACCAATCAGCAGTGAGCTTTTACTAGTCATCAGCAGTTACAATAATGAAAGCAAATAGATGGTTGCCATAGGTTACTAGACAATGTTAAACTTTACCCATTACTGCATAATTCCTCTTTCTGCCCCAAATTTCCCATTCCATGCACTGCCTTAGCTTCATCATTTCTTAAAGGGGAAGGTCTCTAATTTCTTTCATATAAATGTTGTATTAGCAATTCCCTCAGCCTAAAGTTATTGCCCTGCTGCAGATACCCCTCATGCTGCGAGACCCAGGCTGGCAGGAGGCAACTGGTTGCACAAGGGGAAGATGTGTTAGGCCTTTAATCATTTCCCCTTAAAACATTCCCTGGACTGTGGGTTCTGGCAAATGCCAGAGGGACTGCTGTAAGATGCCATAGACAGTCACTATTTATTGGGCTGGTAGGGGGCTGTTTGGACCTCTGTGTACCTGAAATGCCAGGGCCTATTTTGAGTGCCAGTCTGGGCCTGTGCTACAGTTACCACCCTGTGGGCTAAGTAAAAGGGGGTTGTCGGGTAAATCTGGGCACTATGGTAAGCCTGCTGGATTGTAGCCCTGCAGTACATTGCAGCCGTGTCCGGCAGGAAATTGTTGGAGAAAGCAGGGGGCACAGCTGAAACCAGTCTGGATTCTCCCGCTGGGCCCAACCCTCCTCTCTCTCCCTCGGCCATGTTTAGAAGGCGCACATTCTGTAGCAGATGTTGGACGGTGGCCATTGCGTCCTAACAAGAAAGCCGTCTGCGTCCTGCGTGGCAGCAGAAAGGGGCGAGAGAAAGAGCTGACATGCTGCATTCTGCCTCCCGGCGGGGGGTGCCTGACAGTCATCAAATGGGCATGAGAGGGATGCCTGCTGCTCCATTTAATTCCTCCGCTCACTTACACACTGCAGCTATTTCACCCCAGCGTGAGGGCTCCTTTTCCTGGCCGGGCGGCTAATCCGCTGGTGTCTGATCTCTGTGGCTTGGAAGGGCACGGCTTTGTACCGAGGGGAAATGGGAGCTGCCAACTTTCTCAGGGAGCCCAGAAGGAGGAGGCAATACTGAGACTGGAGGCCGGGCATTTGCTTTTCTTTGAACACGGTAACGGTGCTCTGACTGCAGGTGAAAAGAGACTCATCAAGAGGAAGTTAAATTAAATGGCACCCTTTGCACCCAGCTGCCCATTTCTATGGCAGGGAGGGGAATGACATTGTATAATGGGCATTGGGGCAATGTAAAGGGAAAGCAGCCTGATCTCTTTTCTCTGTTAATCTCCATTATTCTCTGCCAATGAGGAGGTGACAATGGCAACTCCACCCCTACAGTTCAGCAGTGATCTCATACACGGATCCAACCCCACCCTGGTCACTTTATTCTGTTCAGTAGGACCTCTCCTTGACCTTCTAGGATTATCATGAGCCCCCACGTCACACAAAACATATCTTAAAACCATGAAATGAAGTGGGTCCTGTCCAGGAATTCCCAGGTATGTGTATAACTTTATTTATATAGTGCCATATGCTAAGGGACATGGGGAAGGAGGTCCCTGCCCTGTAGAGCTTAAAATGTAAGTAGAGAACTCCTTTAAGGAACACTCACAATCATGGAATATAAGAAAATCACATTTGAATGCTATAACCCCTGGAATGAGTCACATTCCAATTACATTGTGCTAGGGCACTAATTCTTCCATCAGAGTTCAGGGCTGTTCAGTTCTTGGCACCCGTCATTAGAAATCATGGGCCCCGTAAACAACACCCACCCCAGCCCCCAAACCTCACCCACCCCAGCCCCCAACCCCCACCCCAGATCCTGCCCACCCCAAACCAAAGTTAAAAGACCACACAGTCATCAGCACTAAAAACACAAGTTATAAAAAGCCATTGATGGTCAGGGCCCCCTTATAAGTTTAAAAAAAAACATGGCGCCAGGGCCCCCCATAAAAGTTTGGTTGTCAGGCCCCCCCATAAGTAAGAAAAAAAAACATTGGAGCCAGGGCCCCCCATAAAAGTTTTTTAAAAACACATTGGCGCCAAGGCCCCCCTTACAAGTTAAAAAGAAATATTGGGGCCCAGAGAATTTAAAATTGGTGGCAGGCGCCTATAGAGTATTACACATTGGTGTTCAGTAGAACTGAACTCATGGCTTCAGGACTTAAACTTCGACTCCTTTCGCAGCTTTAGGACTTCAACTTTGGCTCCTTTTGTTTCTTCGGGTCTTTTTACGGCTTTGGGACTTCAACTTTGGCTCCTTTCGTGGCTTTGAGTCTTTCCGCAGCTTCGGCACTTTGGCTCTACGGAGGTTCGGAACTTCGGTTCGGCAGCTGTGGCATGGTTTTGGCGCTGTCAAGGGGGACCCGGCTATTAAGAAAGTGAAGCACAGCCGGGCCCAGGCCTAAAGGGGTACCAGCAGCACCCCCTGTGCCCCCCCTGATGGTGGCCCTGTCCACCAGCACCCACTCTTCTTCTAGGTATGGAGCTCTGTTCCATGTTCCTGTTGTCAAAAGCTTCCCCTTCATATACATAATCTGCCACCCTTTCTCCATGTTTAACCAATGAGAGAGAAGCCTTGACCTGTGCCACATAGAGAAGTCCTATCTCTTTGTTTCCTTGGCAAAGAAGAACCTTAACTCACATTCTTGTCTGTGTTCTAATCTCTAAACCCCCATAATAATGGCAGACTGGATTGGAAACTTCCAGCACTATTACTCAAGCTGTCCACAATATCCTGTTTGAACCCATTGCCGTTCCACCTGCTGGCACCTTCTCCTCATGACTCACGTAATGCTGTTGTACCAATATTTTAATGTCTAAAAACACAAAACTATGTGCAGTAATTATTTGTCAATGAGGACAGGCTGGCGGTGAGTCATGTACTGCAGAACTTTCACCAGGGATCTGCTTTCATGTCCATAACGTGAGGTTGGGTTGAGCTCTTGTTGGCGTGCTTTCCAGCTATGGGCACTCGCTACACAATACTCCCAAAGCCGCATCTCTCAATGATTAATTATCACTCACCTGGTTTCTCTATTATATAAGAATGATACAGCTTTTGTGCAGCATCTTGTGCCCAGCGCCATCCAGCACTTTGACATGTGAATGTGTATTTTGGAATGCATAGTTTGGGCTTTTTTATGGGTCGACCTTTCCCATTTGTCACTTTCCGCTCTGTTTGATGTTCCGCCACTTTCTTTTCCCTTTGTCCCGGGCTCTGGAATGATTCAGAGTTATAGCTGTAGGGATTGTGTAGTATCTTCCAGCCATGAATAGAATACAAGACATACTGGACGTGTTACCGGCACGCGAGTGCAACTCACTGAACTATTTGCCTGCCTTTTGTCACTATCCGCATGGACCCCAGTAAGCACAAGGGAACCGACTTTTGACTTTTTTGGAGATGTTAGTGTCAAGAATAGGATTACGTACTTGTTTCTGAATGTTGTCGTGAATGGCAAGATATATGCTTGGAAGATCCTTGTCCGATGGTATTTCTGTGTATGGTCTTCTGTGGACGATACCAGGAATATTCTAATGGCATATTTAGAGCATTGCACAAACTTTCCTTAAACATCATTAAACATTGTAAACCATCATCAAGATCCACCACCGAAAGTACAATCTTTCTATTGCTCAGTCCCCCCTGCGAGTGTGTCTCCCCATACTGGGCCAACAAGTCCCAGATTTGGATTTAGCTAAATGTCAGTACCAGGCCAAACCCAATCTGATTTTTTTTTCTTTGCACCTTGTCTCGCACATAGTAAATGACCCCTATTTACGTCTATTGAAAGGTGTCTGGAGCTCCGTTGCATGCCTCATCACACATTCAGTACTGAGAGGTGTGCGTATTTATATGGTGCCAAGCTCGTCTGATATACACGCGCCGTTAAGCCGAGGAGTTCTAGGGAGAAATGATTGTGCCGATTTTATTAAAGAGAGGAAAATCCCATAGGAATGAGTGGAATTCTCAATTTCAGCTTTTATACATTAGTCGTTCAGGGCTTGATTCACTATTTATATATAATGGTTTCCTTATGTTGAATTGTATCATGTGGTAATGCAGTATCAAGCTGTTGCCATATACCTGCTGAGCTGCAGCTTTTCCATATTGAAAAATAAATTTCCCAGCATCCTCAGTCACGTCTATGTATATAAATAGCGTTGGTCTGTGTGTAACACTCATACGGGTAGAGAAAGAGTGTGTAAGTGTCGCACATGTAGAACGTGTGTTGGCATTAAACAGTAGAGGTCCAGTTTGTTGAGTTGAGTATGTATAGACTGTGTTGGTGCTACACGTCTAGAGACGGTGTCCTGTATCCTTGTGGAACTCCTCCTTCTCCCCGCCCCACACACAGTGAGTGACACTGCCAAACTCCGGACTGATGTTTTCACAGCTGGAAGGTGACATAACTAATTCTGGAAGCTTTTAGGACTGAGAATGTTGATTTTTCCAAAGGTGTCTTCCCCGCCCCCTTGGGAAGTTGGACGGCTTTGCTTTTCAGAAGTCAATGAGTTTTTGAAGATTTCCAACAAGGTGGTCAGAGATGGTCAAGGTGATACCCAACCAATGGGCAGATGTTTATCTTTAACCTTCTGCCTGGTCAGAGGTGATACCCAGCCAACGGGCAGATGTCTAGCTTTAACCTTTGCTTGGTCAGAGCTGATACCCAGCCAATAAGCACATGTCTAGCTTTAACCTTCTGCCTGGTCAGAGCAAATACCCAGCCAATGGGCAGATGTCTAGCTTTACCCTTCTGCCTGGTCAGAGCTGATACCCAGCCAATGGGCACATGTCTAGCTTTAACCTTTTGCTTGGTCAGAGCTGATACCCAGCCAATGGGCAGATGTCTAGCTTTAACCTTCTGCCTGGTCAGAGCTGATACCCAGCCAATGGGCAGAAGTCTAGCTTTAACTTTCTGCCTGGCCAGAAGTGATATTCAACCAAAAGTCAGGCTGTCTGTACTTAGGGAGCCAACAAATCTTAAAGCGCTAAGTCTGGTTTTATGGCAAATCGGCACAAGGCCTTAGCACTTATTAGACAGTTCACTTGGTTTTAGGGCATATACGGTGTCTAACAGATGGGACCTCCTTGAAGCCCATTGGGACAGACCATTTTATGCAGAAGACTACCAAGAGAAGTCCAGTGGGACAGACCATTAGTGCGATGAGTTTATACTGGCTTCAGTACGGCCAAGTCTGATTAGATTGATGAAATACAATTGGTTATTAGAAGGGGGTGGATTTGGGGTGTAAACTCTGGGTTATTTAAACTGTTTATACATTAATAAAATGTACAAATTGAAATATTGAATTTTTGTTGGTCTCCCTCCAGCTGTGCAGATACATATCCTTAAAGCAGACAAGGCAGGAGACTGGTGGAAGTTCACGGTCAACGTAATCTCCGTCTACAAACAGGGCACCAACCGCATACGGCGAGGGGACCAGAATCTGTGGATCCGCTCCAAGGACATAGCGTGCAAATGCCCCAAACTGAAGCCCATGAAGAAGTACCTGCTCCTAGGCAACGATGAGGATTCGCCCGACCAGAACGGTGTGGTGGCAGATAAGACCAGCTTGGTTATTCAGTGGCGGGACACATGGGCAAGGAGGCTGAGGAAGTTCCAGCAGAGAGAAAAGAAAGGCAAATGCAAGAAAGCCTAGGGGGAAAAGGGGCGAGCAGACGACAGTGGCCCTCAGAAGAGAAGAAAGTAGATGCACAAGAGAGGACCGTAACTGCTGCTTGCTGTAGATCCCAAGCAGATAGAATATTCCATTAGAAACAGTTTTTTCCCCTTATTTTTTTTTTGTTTTTATTTTTTCTTTCCCAGAAAGAAGGTGATAATTTGCATTTCCCTGTTGGTGTTGGGAGGGAAAGAGAAGAATCGTTAGAGGGTCACTTTTTTATACGTGAGACTGACACGTTTGCACCTAATATGTAGAGTTATTCACAGACACACAAGCACGTGGAATAGAGAAGGGGAGGCCGGTGTGTGTGTGGGGGGGGGGGAGACGTGTCCCACAGAGTTATGGCTCAGCTTCTTTCATGCACCTGTTACTTATCTCTCTCCATGAGAATCCATCGCTGGCCAAACAGCCCAGAGGGTTATATCCTGGGCACCAACCAGCTACAGTGCTCTGACTCTAGGGTTCCCTTACTTTTGGTCTTCCTCTTAAGTTTTGGGCAGGAAAGCAATGGACAGCCCCCCCTCACTCTCTATTGCCCATTTAAGGGTTGCAAGTACTAGGTTTGGAGCCTAGGCGAGAGAGATTAAAGGTAAAGCCTAACATTTAAAGTCTGTATATCATTGGAATAACGTTTTTTTTACGAGAACGTCTTTATCTTGTGTTTTTGTATGTCTGGTAACCCCCTACAGCCCCCCTGCTGTACATAGCATTATACAGAGGCATTTTGCAGTATTACCTGGTCAGTGTTGGGTGACAGGTACTAGCAGAGTGTATGTATATATATATATATATATATATATATATATATATATATATATATGTACTGGAGAGTACTTATTGCTATAGAGACACAGATGTCCAGTACCAATGCACATTGGTAATGTGGATCTCAGTGCGATTCCTTCCACGGGCACCAGTTTTCCGGGGCATCGCCTTAGGGATAAGAGGTTTATTTTTATATTTTTTAGTTTAACCCTATTCCCTCCCTAGTGATATTCCTTCCTCAATAAAACCAAACACATCTGGTTATTCTTCAGGCAGAGCTGAGCACAGAGGGTTAAGTGACCAATGCACCTCCAGACACTTCTGCACAATTCTCTCACTTCTGGGCAGCTGCTGTACAGGAGAGGACTGTGCAGAGAACTATGAAGACGATTCCAGCATCACCCCTAGGGGCAGGCCAGCATGGTGTACTGTGTAAATGCACCATATTAGCAGTGTTAAACTGCTAATATCACAAAACCTAATTTCTGATTCATTTTGCATGCTTTACTTTCCATTTACATGCACAAAGTATGACTCATGAACGTACATAATTGTGATGACTATTTACATTTCGACTTTTATTTTGTTGCACCCTGCAAGCCCTCTCCTTTGTCTTCACCAGAATACAGGGAATTGTAGTTCCATGGTAGCTGCAGAGAAGGGCACAGTCTACAGAAATGAATATTTTCCTTTCCCCGCTCCGCAGAGATCAGGGAAGGGCTAATTGGTGTTTGTTTTGGCACCAAGAGGGGATGTTAATGTGTTGGTGCGGAGGGTCGGGATGTTGGAATATTCGCCACTACCTTCCAGGCCAAGCCCCTGACAGTAAATCAGAAGTAGTGCATGACCCCAGAACTTCACAGCTCAGTGAGTTCAGTGCTAATTGGGTTCCCGGCATGGCAGGACGGCTAATGACTGTAGGTAACGGATACAGTGCACATCTGTACAGTACAGGGCTCGTACATTTGCTACTTGTTCCTTCCCCGGCTCCTAATCCTCTCCCTCTCTTTGCTCATTTCATTTGTAGGGATTATTTTGGGGTGAAGCCTCCATGTCTGGGGTCAAACTATAACCCACGGGTAGTCTTTCATATATTTGCATGTGTATAGCTGTAATTGCCTGTTATTTCTATGTTACTTTCACACATCAGGTTATTGGGGGTGGCGTATCAATCCTATAATGGTGCACTAAGGTATTCCTGAAATGATTGAAAGCAGCATGACCCAATGTTAAGCCACACTGATTTCTGCTGTAATACACATGGTACAGGTACCAAGAACAGCCAATCCCCCATTGAGCATCTTCAAGAACCACCAATCCCCCAGTGAGCACCTGCTGAGAACAGCCAATTCAGCAGTGAGCACCTCCCAAAAATGGTTTCCACCTGTGCCTACAACAGCCAATCCCCTGAAATTCACAGTGTGTTTGTGGAGTTCTGTACATGCAGTGTGTATAAAGGAATGATGTGGTTCCTCTGATCTGACCAATCAGCACCTACTGGTTCTACTTGATCCAACTGGTGTCAAAATCATCAGTGTAAGAAAATGCATTTGATCTTAGTACAGTAGCTTTGCTATGGGGTCTATTATCCAGAATGTTTTGAGGGGGGGGGGGGTTGGATTTCCACATAAGGGGTCTTTCTCCCTTCATTCCCAACACATAGTTGTTTTGCCAGTGAGGGTTAATGGTTGGGAACTGGGCACTTCCCCCTGGTGCAGCGGTTACTAATATTGACACATGATCTCAGCTGGCACTGGGCCTTCCCAGGAATACAAACAAACAGAGCCGGCAGGTGTCCCGCTAGGATTTCAGAAGTCTGAATTTAAGATCCGGTGGGGGGAAAGGAAAGTGGGAGAAAAATGCCGCATTCACATTGGCTGATGCTTAATTAAAAGTAATAAGGTGTCATCAGTGCTGAGTTAGGGGCCCTGAGTCTTTAATCTACAAGATTGTTTTATTCTACCCCCTTCCTTCTCCTTGTGCTTCTATACACTTGTCCTTATAGGGAACGCAATGGTGGGGCCAAGTCCATATAATAATTGTGGGGCCGCCTGTTTAGCACCAACATCTTCCACCAGTGGGACCCTGGGGTGGGTTTCCTCACATTCAAGCAGGTTAGTTGGCCGGGGTCCTGAGTTCCATTGTGTATTCTGCATGTGTTCCAGTTCACTGGTTTATTATAACTTAATGGGGTTGTTCAACTTTAAATTAACTTTTAGTACGATGTAGAGAGTGATATTCTGAGACAGATTGCAATTGGTTTTCATTTTTTATTATTTGTGGCTTTTGAGTTATTTAGCTTTTTATTCAGCAGCTCTCCGGTTTGCGATTTCTGCCATCTGGTTGCCATGATCCAAGTTACCCTAGCAGCCATGCCTCGATTTAAATGAGAGACTGGAATATGAATAGGTGAGGCCCGAATTAAAAGACGAGTAATAAAAAGTAGCAGTAACAATATATTTGTAGCCTTTCAGAGCATTTGTTGTTTAAATGGGGTCACTGACCCCCATTTGAAAGCAGGAGTCAGAAGAAGAAAATTAATTAACTATAAAAAAATAAATAATGAAGACCAATTAAAAAGTTGCTTAGAATTGGTCATTGTATAATATACTACAAGTCAACTTGAAGGCGAACCACCCCTTTAATGGTTCCTGTTGTGTGAATGTGGTCGTGTGATCCTACTCAGTAACATTAGGGTGGCTTCTTGGTAATTTCAGGGTAAGACTTTCTTCCATACTTTGCTCTGGTCCTGAACTTGTGTCCAACCTCATTACTATGTTATTCTAATGAAAAAGGATGGCGGTTCAATGGGCACTGCTGTGGCTCTTGCACTTTTGGAGTCCAATTACAGCCTTGGTGCTATCTTGCGAGGCTTGGGTTTAAGGTATTTTATAATTAAAGAAAAAATAAATATACTATATAAAAGGATGAGCACAAAATAGCCTCGCGGTTTGGTGGTAGTTCTGCTGTCTTGCAGTGTTAAGGCCCTGAGTTCAATTCTGACCGAAGCAATCTAAGGAGCTTAGATTTTACTTAAATGGGTGGTTCACCTTTAAGTAAACGTGTAGTATTTAATAGAATGGCCAATTCTAAGCAACTTTTCAATTGGTCTTCATTATTTATGTTTTATAGTTTTTGAATTATTTACTTTAGTCTTCTGACTCTTTCCAGCTTTCAAATGGGGGTCACTGACCCCATCTGAAAGCTATTGATTTGTAAGGCTGCACATTATTTGTTATTGCTACTTTTTATTACTCATCTTTCTATTCAGTCCCTCTCCTATTCATATTCTAGTCTCTTATTTAAATCAATGCATCGTTTTTTCGGTCATTTGGATCCTAACAACCAGTAGGGTTGACACCTGGCCCGTAAAAATGATGGTTTCCCTTGGAAAAAAGATAAATATATCGGAAGGCCGGTATTTTTTTTAAAGAAAAGGTGGCAACCCTAGCAACCAGATAGCTGCAAACTGTAAAGCTGCTGAATATAAATCAAAACTAAACGACAAACTATAAAAAATGAAAACCAATTGCAAATTGTCTCAGATTATCACCCTCTACATTATACTAAAAGTTAATTTAAAGGTAAACAACCCCTTTAGGTATCCTATCCCACAGAGGCACCATGCACACACACCTACCTCAATGCATGCTCTGTGAGTGGGAAGAAAACAAGGTACCTCCCTCCCACAGAACATACAAGCTCCCTGAAGAGGGGAGGTGGGACTTGAACCCAAGACCCCAATACTACAAGGCAGGAGAACTTACCACAGTGCCGCCAATCAGTAACTCATTAGTGCTGCATAATTCTGGATACTGAGAGCAGAACTGAACTTGTTGCCATTCACATTTTCCAGGCCGGGCCCCTTATTTCCCAATCAGAGAGAAACCAGTTGGCGGCACTGTAACTTGGCACGTTCTCCTGTAACGCTGGGGTCCTGGGTTCAAATACTACCTCGGCACTGCAGGGAGCTTGTAGTAGGTTTGTGGAAGGGTATGCATGGGCACAGTTGTGGGATAGTAAAATTGAACCATTGACTGGTGGCTCACTGGTTAGTTCTACTGCTCTACAACAGTTGGAATGTTATTAGAATGTCTATATGGGCTTCCAGCCTCAAACGGGCTATTCTATTGGATCCCAATGAAGTTGTGTGCTCTATGGTGTTTTGCCTTATAATGCCGACATCCTGAGTTCAATTCCACAACAAAAGTAGCAGCAGTAATTGCCCAATATCCCCCTCTCAATTCCCTAGAGCAGGAATCCTTTCCTATTGCTTATAAACCCTACCCGCTTCCAAATTCTCCAGTTATTATTCCTTTGGGAAGAGGGAAAGTTCTCCGGCATGTGGGATAGTCAGATAACATGGCTTTTCTGCTGCACGGTTAGTCTCTTGCAGACTGCTCATAGCATGTACCAAAATGTGACAAACTGTTACTCCTCAGAGGATGTTGGGGGTTGTAGGCCAGCATCAGCCACTGGGTGAGCCGCGATGACTGGATATAAGCAGATACGACCCATTATGGATCTCAGGAGTATTAACATATTTGTGTCGGCTGATCGAGGTAGCGGCAGTCAGATTGACAGAGGTCAGACGCCTGTGTGATTATCAGGTCCCGCCTCCTAGTTAGTGTGAAAACGTGCAAGGTACTCTGTGTTAGTACTTCTGTTCTGCTAATGAGATGCTCAACAGGCCCCTGTGTGTGTAAGAAGATCAGTGATGCCCTCGTGCTCAGACCCAGACTATAAAAAGCTCATTGCCCCTGTAAATACCCCCATCGTATTGACAGTATTGACTATGTCTTAACTGCGGTGTGACGGTGCTCAGTAAACTGGAAATACCGTCTAGTCAAACTATGGCCTGTTCCATCAGAATCGTTTTGCCATTAAATAAAGAAAATCCTCATGAAACCACCAAA
Source organism: Xenopus laevis (assembly GCF_017654675.1). NCBI lineage: Eukaryota > Metazoa > Chordata > Amphibia > Anura > Pipidae > Xenopus > Xenopus laevis. The sequence continues at coordinate 52,324,213 of NC_054387.1, read as the reverse complement.
CTGTGCCCCGGGGGGAGGTTCGTAGTTTACTAAAAGGTTGCCCCTTTGGATACCCCCGTTCTGCCATGTACCTCCTGTGGATTCTCCTTTATCCTGTATATATAGTATAGGCTGGTCCCTAATAGGATTAATGCCCCCCAGTTAATGTCCCACTTGTGCCCCCATTTAATTGCCCCTTTCTGTAACCATGACGATTTAACCTTTGCCTAGCGTTATTGCTAGTAAGTTTGTTTTTCGGTTAGCTGAGCTAAACACCACGGTGATGCCCGAGCCCCGGCGGGTGGGGAGGAAAAAAAATAAAAGAAACGGATTTTGTGTATTTTTCATACTAATATATTGTGTTTTCTATATATGAATATATTTAATGACACGCGGAGAGCAGAGTTGTGTATTTCCTTGTCGTATCGTGTAGGTGGCGACTTTGTAACTGAGGCACCGACTTTATAGAACTAAATCAGCAAATGGTTCATTAAACTTTTTGAAAACACCCGGAAGTGTCTGATTCCTTCTTCTGATTGGCTGAAAGAAAACATCAGTGTTTCTGTTTCCGACAAATTATAAAACATATTTTTTGGGGAAAAGATAAATGACCTCTTCCAATCAGATACAAGCCCTAGCTTTAATATACGCATTACAGTGCCAATGAGCAGTGGTTCAAGTATTGCTCCCCCCCGGACTAGAAGATACAGAGCTGGGAGAACACAAAGGGCCACACACATTAAAGCCTCCACTAATTAACAGTCTGAGAACTTAATTAAGAGGCTTTTGGTGGCTAATCCATGCCAGGTTTAATTAGACCCGCAAAGGCTGTAAGCACTGAGACCCTTTTGTGCTGTGAATATTACAGTGAAATGAAAATGCTTCTCATTATAGACACTACTGGCCCATTCTGTACTTGGCACTCAGACTGGCACAGGGGCAGTGCTGGTAACAACATATTCACCCCCTGCCCTGTGTGAGCACTGTGTGATGGGCAATATCATGGGTTTAATCATGCACTGGTGGGACACAAACAAGTCATCCCTAAATCACCTTCAAGGCTCCACCCCATGCACAACAAACCTATGAGGCTCTAGTCTAGCTGATGTCTACACCCACTATCCTAATGTGATCAATGGCCGACAACATTTTCCAATTAAGATGTTCAATCAAATCCCACTGATCTTAAAATTTCAACAGAATATCAGGTCCCACACATAGCAATGCTATGTCGCTTGGTCAGGAATGGTCTGACACAATCAACCTGTGTGTTGCCAACGATACATAGGACAAATAGCATGTTATATATTTTAGAACAGTTGTTGTTGTTATACTGGGGTAACAGTCACCCTGCTATAGCCCCAGGGGTACCCAGGGCACAAAAAAGCACTCACCCCAAATCTCACCCTAACTGACCTTCAGGCTGGGCCCCCTTAGCTCATAACAAGGTTACAGATATATAGAAACATTGGGGTAACAGTCACCCTGCTATAGTTCCAGGGATACCCAGGGCACAAATAAGCACTCACCCCAAATTTCATCCTAACTGACCTTCAGGCTGGACCCCCTTAGCTCATAACAAGGTTACAGATATATAGAAACATTGGGGTAACAGTCACCCTGCTATAGTTCCAGGGGTACCCAGAGTACAAATAAACACTCACCCCAAATCTCACCCTAACTGACCTTTAGACTGGGCCCCTTAGCTCATAACAAGGTTACAGATATATAGAAACATTGGAGTAACAGTCACCCTGCTATAGTTCCAGGGGTACCCAGGGCACAAATAAACACTCACCCCAAATCTCACCCTAACTGACCTTCAGGCTGGGCCCCCTTAGCACATAACAAGGTTACAGATACAGTATATGGGTATCAGTCACCCTGCTATAGGTCTAGGGGTACCCAGGGCACAAATAATGAGTTATGGTCAGCATTTAGAAAAGGGATGAGGGTTCAGGAGACACTGGCCAATCAGTCGTGGCAAACCAGTTGGGGGGCTTCACATATCGCATGAGAACAGTTCTACACACACACAGGGCTAAGCAACTTAGGGGCCCTTCAGGTTATAAACTCCCGCATTCCACTAAACCTCTGTAGGGCCTTGGCTTTTCCATATTGACACAAATGAAATTATTGTTAAACAGGTGAGGCAACCTCCCTTCCTCACCAACCAAGAGTGGAGTTGGCCCAGTTGGCATGAGTCCTGTATAGGAAGGATCCGGTTGGCTCTCACTTTCCTTCCTTGTGGAACAGAACAGGTTTTTCATTTCACGGAGCTCCATTTGTTTGGGGCAGATTGCTGAGGAATGAGCGGCTGCCTATAAAGTGCCCGCTCTGTGCCGCCATATGGAACTCCTCAAGCCTCTTCCGTGGGAAAAATAAAAAATGCTTTGGAGGACAAAATTACACTTGCAAGGTATTGAGCGGCATCGGTACAGGGAGCCCCCACATTACAGGGATTTAGAGCAGGTTTATGGCAGATTCTTCCTGCCTCTTTATTAAACACACATTTTTCATTAGCCAGTAACTTCCTAGGGCCACAGAGAGTCTCAATCTGGCAAGGGAAACTCATAGTCCTGGGAGCTGACGGTGTTGTGAATGTTGAAACCTTGAGAATGCTGGTGACCGAGAATGCTGTGGGCTTGAGAGTACTGCGACACCTTCCTCTTGTTCTGACTGTTTGTGCAAAGCGGCGGTTCCTCCAACATTACTTTTTTTGGGAGGGGGAGTGATCTTGATTTTTCTTCAGAAAAGTTGAAATGCAAAGCTGTCAGATTTGGGATGCCAAGATTTTGATTTCTTGAATAAAAAGCAACATAATGAAAGAAAGGCTGTGACTGGGATTTTACCCACTGTGTCCCTTGGGGGACACCGTCTGTGTAAGCGTCTCTGTCAGCCAGTTACTAACAGATGGAAAGAGGTCCAAATAACTCCCCAAGCTCTCCCAGCTCTATTTGCTTCCCTGAATGATGGGCTATTTACTCCCATTGACTCACCTACAAACTGGCCAGGTTGCCTTGGACACTTGGGAATGCCATTAATACATATTTAATCCCACCATACTAAAGCGCTTGGCACAGCATGGGCGGGTATTAGCTATTTATGTTCCTGGCTATAGCTGGCCATACACATACACAGATATTATATGAAACAAAGTTACTCATTTGGTGAGTGTATGGTGGGAGATGAGGGATCGTTATCAGACTGGATTATTGGTCATCTTGTCGATCGGCCAAGATGATGATGCCTTTGAAGGTGTCCAAACATCAGCCAGGGGATACTGCTGAAATGTCAGATAGAGGTAGAATTCTATTGGCCGTGAGATAGAACCACTGGTTTCAAGCAAAGCTAAAGGCATGCAATGCTAACAATGGGCACGGTGGCATGGCTCGTGTGCTTCTTATGCAAGTATTTTATTTCCAGAACTGATCATTTTTTGCCGTCACAAACTCAGCAATGTGCCCAAGTCAAGAACTGTCCTGGGACCATGGCTGGAGAGAAAGGAGTCTAGTTAGAGTCTGTAGAGGTCTACAGAGTCCAGAAGAATCCAAGGTCCGTTTCTTGGCTCTGTGCAGTGATGACAATGAGGCGCCACTTCATGAAAATATCAGACCTGAGAGGGCAGTTGGTTGGGTGTCTGTGTAGAGAACTTGCCTCTTCCAATAAAGGCAAAAGGCTGGTGGGAGTTGGGCAGAATCAGTGCGTTGGCCAAACAGCGACCACAACAATTGTGATGAAGAGAAGGACGTTGACCACCATCATAGCTGTGAGCATGAGAAAAGAGACAGTTTAGAAATACACAGAACTCGGCTGACCAAACTGTTATAAAATGACTTTCCTGGGGGGCTGCAGCGCATGGGAGACGGACCAGGGGGATTGCGCTTACTTGGGCCCAGACTTACTACAAAAAGCAAAATCTAGTGACTGATTCAGAGATAAATCATCTAGAGCTCTCATGGACCTGAAGGTGAATTGATCCAATTAGTACTCAAGGGTTTATTTTGGGGGTGAAAGCTCCACTTGGGGGGATCTGTTGTTGGGTCTGGGAGGGGAGATCTGCTCATTGAGCCAGAACTTTGGCAATTTTGGGCATCCAAGTTAAGGACTACTTATTCTCATGGCCAATAGTTATATGAGACCAAAGTGAAGTGCGTTGCACTTGTTTTAGTTGGGTTACACGGCGCAAGTCAGTTGCAACGACTAATTCAAGCCACTAAGGGGCAGCCCAGAGCTTCATGTTTAACATAGAGCAGCCTGAAGGGGCGCACAAGTAGCAAACATGAGTGTGACTACTTACTACTTACCCCCTCTATATCTGCCCCATTGTACTAGTCACTTGTCTCAAGGAACACTGGCCATGCTGTCAGGCTTGCATATTGGGCGGGGATGATAACTGCATCCAGTAGGTGATTAGGGAGTGGTGAGAATGAAACCCCCGGCATGGCACGTTAAGGAGAAGCTCCCCAAGGACAACAACTGCTCGGCTCATGGCAGCAAATGATTAGGATTGTGCAGGAGTTGGGGGATGTTGGTGCAGTTTCACATCAGCAGAGCAGGTGGCTGGGAGTCGTTAGCCGTGTTTAGGAATGTGTTGGCCCTGTTCAGTGTCATGCACCAATCACACGCTCACTTACTGCGTCCCCCAGCGAAAAACTGCTCCTGGGAACCGCCGTGTTTTGACTCAAGGCGAAAACAGAGATCGGCTCCACTTGCCATCCTTATAATCTTGTTTATCACCATTTTCTGTTCCATAGTGGTGCCAACTGGCACCCAGCCCTTAGCTCTGTGTGTTAATCCTGCCCGTAGCTGCCGCCAGGGTCTCTTTCTCCCTACAATAAACCCACTGATAGAGAACAGTAATATCTGGCACCCCCATACTATAAACATATATTTCATTGGCCCAGACCCCCGACACATGCTCAAGATAACACAGTGCTGAAATGGTTAAACAGTTATAAATGAGGATACAGGGGGAAAAAATGCAAATAACTTGGCAGATTCGGCGCATTCAAAACGGACATTGTCCTTAACCCGCACTCGGCAGCACCCAGTGAGGAAATATTGTGTGAGTCGCCAAGGAACGGCTACGGGGGCATTAAGGGAAGATTATGATTTCATATTTTAATATCCGTCTCCCTTCTGCACTGCTGTGAGAAATGTCCCAGAGAAATAACAAGAACTGGAATACGGGGGGGGGGGGGGGATCACTGTTATGTGAATATATTTTGAAAAATAAGCAAGTAACTCAGTAAAGGTGGCACTGTTGGTTTGGCACACGTACCCGCTCTCTACTCCCGATACTGGGAGAATGGACAAATGTAACAGTCTCCTGAAATATTGTTCTAAACCCCCGATTGCTAGACTGTGGGGCCAGTCTGAAGGCCAGTTAGGGTGAGATTTGGGATGAGTATTTTTTTGTGCCCGGGGTACCACTAGAATTATAGCAGGTGACTGTTAACCCAATGTTTCTATATGTCTGTAACCTTGTTATGAGCTAAGGGGCCCAGCTTGAAGGCCAGTTAGGGAGAGATTTGGGGTACATGATTACTACCATCTTTTTCCTGTGTTACTCTCTCTGTCATTGCATACATCATTATTTGAGATTAAGGCTAATACCACAGGGGTGTTGGTCTGGGCGCAGTAGGGTTGCCACCTGGCCAGTATTTTACCGGCCTGACCGGTAAAAATGATACTTGACCCCAATGTTATTAATAGGTAAAACATTTCTGCCAAAAAGGTGGCAACCCTAGGGAGCAGGCACATTTGGCAGATTTTGGCACAGAAATGCAAACTCTCACTTTTTGGCTTTGAAATCCACTGTGTGTACCTGTACCCAGACCAGCTCAATCGATCCAGGTACAGGCAAGGTAAGGGGGCAGATTCCAGAGTAGGGGCTTATTCTTGGCTTGTGTTTTTCAGCAGGCAGAGTTTCAGCTCCATTAGCCTTACAATTGATTTTGCTTCTATTAGGTTCTAATATGTTGCAGTTCAAGTTGTGGCCCTCCAGCTGCTGCCAAACTGCATCTCTCAGCCCCCGTGGCTCGAGACTGACATTTCATGTAACAGTTTCTGGTGTTGGAAGAACAAAGGGCCTCCCTATAATTTGAGTTTTACTGCGGGTGAGTAATTTCTCCCAGTGTCTCATTCTGTTCTGTTGTTCGTTTCCCATATTAACAGACTTTTCCTTTGTACTGGAACATCCCTAATACAATCCTGGTATTTGGGGGCCCCTGGGAGACACCGGATCATTGAAGTTTGCAGGAAGCTTAACAAGAACCATTTACCCAGGAGGAGACTGCTGGCTGTCAAAGCACAATCCTGGGACCTGTCTCTTTCTAGCACTCTAAAATGAGTACTACAAGCCCCCGGCCCATTGTGTGGCTGAGAACCTGCCGGCTTTCTGGCACCCATTCAAGTGGCGTGTGAAAAAGAGAGAGCCATCATAAATATGTCTTGTTCTGACAGGGCTTCTTGTGCATGGGCGTCACACGAGTGCCAGCTTCTGTCTCACCGCCAGGCTGCGTCTGATTTACCGTGAAGAAACACTTGTAGCTGTCGCTCTCTCCAGTATCCGTTGGCGGGGGCTGCACGACAGGGGCTCTACCACATTCACAATGAGCCACAAGGATGGGATTCTGGTTGATAGGAAGGATGACAAGAGAAATGCATACGAGGCTCATATTAACTAGGAAGGAAAGGGATACTTGCCCAGGAAGCTTACACTTAAAATGTGAGGTGTCTTTCAGTAGTGGGCTGGAAGGGCTACACAAGTCTGGGCCTTGCACCGCAGTGATTTGTATCTCATGTATAGGTGGGAAGGGGGCGTATCCTAGGAAAGTGGACAAGGCTGATTACAAATGAATATGTTCAGTGGCTGTACTAATGACAAGGCGCCTGGGTGTGCAGTATAAGGGAAGTCTTGTGCCACAGCTTGGCATTAATAGCTGCTTCTATACAGGGGACACTGCCCACGCAAGAATACGGGGTACAGTGATGGAGTCTGTGCTTACATGGACGCAGGCCTGGACTGGGAGTCAAAATAGGCTCTGCCATTCCAAGCACACAGCCCCCTACCAGCCCAAACAACCCTTGACCAGCCCACTATATGGTAACTTTCTATGGAACCATACAGCAGCCCCTCTGGCATTTGCCAGAACCCACAGATTGCCAGTCCGGGCCTGCATGGACGGACTGGTGAAGCCTATACTCCCCTCTATTAATGACAATGTTAAGCCTTTTATAGTTTATGAAGGGAAGTCTGTCCCTGTCCCAAAGAATATATATATATATATATATATATATATATATATATATATATATATATATATATATATATATATATATATATATATATATATATATATATATATATATATATATATATAATTAAACAGAATGGAATGCACAACCATTAGTATGCAGAAACCTGGGTGCTAGTCCGAGAAGTATGTAGACAAAACGCAGGGATTGACAGCACTCCGAGGAAATACATCAAGTCAATAGTTCAAATGAAAGTGGAGATTTATTGGTGATCCAACGTTTTTTTTTTTTCGGCTCCGCACAGGAGCCTTCGTCCTGTGCGGAGCCAAAACGTTGGATCACCAATAAATCTCCACTTATATATATACTTATATATATATACACACACACAGTGGAACCTCGATTTTAAGTACCCTGATTTTAAGTTTTCCCGCATTTTACATTTTTAATTTGTGGTCCCACCAATTTATAATGCATTTCAATGGATGCATTTCCCTGATTTTAAGTAATGTTTTCCAGGATTTTACACAAAAATGTTGTCCTAATGTACCCAAAAACTGCAGAGAGGCCTTCCACCTGCCCCCCACAGTGTAAAAAAAGCTTAACCCTTGTTATTAACACAGTAAATATTGTATCTCAAAGTAAAACGGACTCTATATCTATCTATATATAAATTGTCCGTGTTGGGCCGGCACTACTCGTATGGAAAGTGTTTGGTGCCTGGGTGCTATCAGTGAATGGGTAAGATATCCTGGAAAAAGGTGAGCACTCACAGGTCTTAAGATGCAAAAAATGGTGAAATTTATTGAAAATAAATAACTGATGTTTCAGCTAATCCTATAGCCTTTTAGGATTAGCTGAAACGTCAGTTATTTATTTTCAATAAATGTCAAAATTTTTTGCATCTTAAGACCTGTGAGTGCTCACCTTTTCCATACATATACATACATACATATATATATATATGTATATATTAGGGACGGTGCCTGGCTGCTTCATAGGTACTGGTGACATAGAAAATACGACAAGAAAAACAGGGCTATCTGGCACAAGGCCAAAAAATAGGTTAAAAAATAGTCTTTATTCGTCAAAAAAAAAAAAAATACATCTCCATGGGCCCTACACGTTTTGCATGGTTACTGGGGGCAGGTGCCGTTACTGGTAGGAAGTGCCAGTGTGTTGGAAGGCATCAGACGGTTGGCAAGAAGCTGCTTTAGAGCCAGAATAGAGGCAAGAGGTGCTTCTAGCATTGGCATGAGCAGGGTTAAGCGTGGCACACTCTGGCGAGGAGGATATGAGCTAAGTGTTACTTCCAATGTTTTTAAGCATTCCATCCGCACGCTGCTCGGGGTTACACACTCAACGCAAGGTTTTGGATGGCGAATTTGGCCCAATAAAAGAGAGAGCGAGAGAGAGAGAAAGAGAGAGAGAAAAAGAGAGGAAACCTGTTTATTCCAGCTCTGGATTTGCCATTAATAGTGTGCCAGTCACTAGACTGCACTGTGCCAGCCACATAAACAACATGGAGGCACTATCATCCTGTGCCACTAGCAGACTTGCTCATCTTTCTTTAGATAAGAGTGAGAAGCGAGTCAATTAACTGCCCCATTGCTGCAGCAAACTTTGTTGTCTAAAGAGTGCTGGGAGTTGCAGCAGCTCAGGATGCCTGTAAATGAATGAGCAGTGCATTCCCTATGTACCCAAGGAGAAGGTAAGTGGCACTGGGATTAGCTCTCTGCCCTGTAATATAAATACAATCAGTTGAGAGACAACCTGATCTAAGTGTAATATCAAGTAATGCAATGGGCTGAATGTGAAGCTTGGGGCTCAGTCTGATTCCAGAAACATTGCAGATCTCGGATTCTTGTTTTACCTGTTGCCAATGGATCAGGGGACAGATGAGCCCATCCAAGGGCAGAAAGGATGCAGCAAAAAATTCCCCCAGAACTGAGGGGGTGCACATGATGCTCCAAAAATCACCCAAATTCCATTGGGCTGTAAAATGAATGAAAATGGGGCAATGCCTGGAATACACAGCCAGCATTCCCACAGGCTCTACTAAATCCATGGCATAGACAGCGGGAATGGGGTGGGTACTGGGGTTACACTTCTTTCTTATTGTTGTTAAATGTATTTCCAGAGGCCTGCGGCAGGTAAGGGGTTACTTACAGCCAAACACTATTATTTCTTACAAGTTCAGATAATGTGTGGCTAAAGGGGGGTAAACAGGTGTTTAAAGGGGGAGAGGAGGCAAATTATTTGTCACTCTCACATCACAAGGCTGAAATATTATTCCAAATATCACCATGAGTAGTGGCCGTAGGGAGAGGGTTCCCAGTAGTGAGTAGAGAGAGTAGTAGCTGAAAGTAGAGGGAGGCCAGAAGTGATTACAGAGAGTAGTGGGTGCAGGGAGCTGTAGCAGCAAGTAGAAAGAAGGCACCACCCAGCTGTAAAAACATATTATGGTGGGGCAGGGAGAGGACGCCAGAGAGATTGGTATGGGCAAAAGGAGCCCAGCGGTGAGTACACAGAGTAGTGGTAACAGAGAGAGACAGCCCAGCAGTAAGTAGAAAGAGCAGTAGGGGCAGGGAGAAGAAGCCCAGCAGTAAGAGTAGTGGAGGCAGGGAGAGGGCTCCCAGCAGCCCCAGTTTGGAGGCATCACACATTCCATGTAACTATCCCAGCACTGCTGAGAGCTACTTGAAAGGCAGGAGAGATACTTTGGCCGGCAAAGGAACAATAGGGGCTCAGATTCCCTGTTGAGGAAGGGAAAAGCCCCCCGCTTGTTGCTACTGAGCCCCCTCCAGAAAAAGTCTGCGTTCTTGTCCAGTAAATGATGAGTATTACACACAGCCTTGTGTTCGGAACAAAATGGGCTTTGAAGGACCCTCTTACTTATATGCTGAGAGGGAACAATGGGGCTTCTTGTGTGCCTCCCGAATTCCATCCCAGGGTCTCTCATGCCGTTTATGGCCCAAGATCTGACCAGAAGAGCTGGCAGTCATTAATACATTATGGCACCACAGGCTGGTACCAATCGCAGACCCACCACAGGTGTCAGGAAGCTCACACACCTGCAGAAATAAGATGCATCTTGGGGATTTACTGAACTGCCCACTGAACCACTTTTATACAAAAATCTGTCAGCCATATAGCTCCACCCAAAAACAGTGGTTGGAGAAAACACAGCTTTCTCCTCAGACACAATACCGGGGTGTTTATCCAACAAATGTGTATTTGTTTGAGAAAGTCAGACTATTTGCCGCTGAATAACCTTCATATCTGATCTGACTGCTGCTATTTAAATATATAAACAGCCCTTTCACTGCCAGTCCCCTTGATCTACATATACCAATATACCCAGGCCTTATATGCTACATTGATCCCATTCCTAGGTTGCTAGGGTAAGGGAGGTCCTAGCAACCAGTTAATAGTTTAAAGTGCATCAAACACTGTATAAAAAAAAGACTGATGTCTACATCACGAACAAATAGAAACAAAGGCACACTCACTACAATGCTTCTGCCACAAATTCAAATCCTTTTCATTTTTATTTTAAGTGAGATCCCAGCAATGTCTACATCACACTAAAAAGTTCAGTTTAAGGCAAAATGGCCCTTTAAATTTCAAGCAATAAGAGTAAAAGGTGAAACCAAGGCAGGAGAAAGTCAAGGGGCGCCTTCTGCAAGTGCCCCCAACCCCCCGATGCTTGCGTTGAATAAACCGCTTGTCCTTCAGGCTAATGTTCTGCTAGATTGTAAGCTTCTGCGCCCATCATTTATGAAGGACCCGAGGGGGCGACCTTTCTTCCAGCAGTGAAAGAGTCGACACGGAACCTTTGGAGGTTTGTACACATAGAAACAAATGGGGTATAAACTCCTCGGAATAGACGGAGCTTGTTCTCTGTCTCCTGGGTGATCCATCATTCTCACCCTGCGCTGTGTCCCCAGCATTCATCAAACACACTAAGTGCCCAGCATTCATCAAACACACTGACCCCCCAGCTCTCCTCTGCAAACAGAGCATATGAAAAGCCAGAGAGGGGCGAGCCGGGCTGGAGTGGGGGTGCCGGGGGGCTGTGAGGACTTGCTGATCTCTGGAATACATTAATATCCTTTACTTGGAGCTCTTGGAGAGGAAAACAATAGGCCAGTGACTCAAAGGTCTGGGATCTTCAAATAAAGGCTCCCTGCTGTCATGGGCAGCAGGACGTGGAATGAGGACCCATATCCCCGGCTACTTCTTCTTCTTGTGTCTTTGGTGCAGGCTGGAGGCCCTCTGTTTGCCCGTTACTAGGAGGCCACCAGGGAAAAATGGAGGCATTTTCTAGGCCATTGAAGTCTTGGTTTATTAGGCAAATAAAGCTGGTGTGAGACAGTTTAGCTGGGGATGGGAGAGGGTAATGAGCAGAAGGGAATGGAGGGGTTGCATCACATCATTTATACCACATGATCGCAGTGGCCACTTCCTCAATTTGCAGACTTTTCTATTGGGGTCACACGGCATCGGGGGCAAAGCACTTTAGCTGGGATTTCCAAATGAGGAGCAGTGTGGGAATTCTGTCCATAAATAAAGAGAACAACATATTGCATGGGATGGGAATGCCAGACACCCTCCTGCTGCTCAGTAATGCCTCTCTGTGTTCCATTTGGCACCCCAAATACACCCACCAACTTAAGTTTCCCAAAAGCCCAGTGGTTGTTAAACTTTTTCAGTTCAAGCCCCCCTTGAAGGTGCAATCTTTAGCCCTTTAGCTCATGAATAGGTAGACATAAGAAAATATTAATATATTATTCAGGCAGCCACAGTTCCAAGAATATCTAAGCAATATCTAAGCAAATACATATTCTACCCAAATATTACCCTGACTGATCCTCAAGCTAGAATTTCTAGGAAAGCAAATGGCCAGTCTCCCCAGTTCTCACTCTAACTAGCCTTCAGGTTGGGCTCCTCTGCCACTGCTCCAATGAGGCGGGGGGGCAGCTCCACAGTTCTGGTGTCACTGCCTTAACCCCTAACCCGTTATCATATACCCTCTCCTACCAATCCACAATCTTGCCCCTTACTGGTCTTGGCTGCTCTTCTTGACTTCCTTCCAGGGAGCCACCATTGTAGCCACATTCCTGGTATCACATACTCAGAAATTGCCACTGAGCCCGGGGTATTAAGCGGAGCCCATAGTCAGATGCTGTGAATACTATAATAATATGATTCCCTTTATATAAAATCCTACCTCGTTAAAAGAGAAATCAAATTATCTTGTGAGAGAGAGAAACACAGGCCCCAGCCAACTCTTTGTTCTCTGCTCCTGGCCTTCAGCAAGTGCAACCAAGTTCAGAACAAACAGCCAATACAGAATGATTTTCCATCATCCGGCACAAAGGAGAAGCGGTCAGTCATACGCTGATGCCAGGAATGAGCGCTCCAACTGCCAGAGATGCCTAAAACATGCTCTCAAGTTCACCTTCTGGTATGACAAGGGTTAAAAACATAAACTAAACAGTAAGAACTTAGGTTGGCATTCTGATGCCCTTAAATCTGTAGAGAAGAATCCAATATGGCTGCTGCACCATTCATTTCAATTGGGGGAATAGCTGTTTTGGAGAGGACAGGATCCCCTCTAAAGATTGAGACCTTTAGAGCTGATGGGCTGTAGGTAGAAATACCCACATAATTCAGTTTGTAATGGTCCAGCATCTGGGGTATTCATGACCTGCAAAGTACATTGGCGGAGCTTTGCACTGATTAAGTGTTAATGCTGCAGAGCACTGTTGTGCATAGAGGCTGGACTGGGAAATATGCCTTATGATAAATACTTACACCCCAAATTCCATGTCATCCAGTGAGCTAAAGTAAAAATAAAGCTATGATCTCAGTTTGGGACCAGGCAGCAACACAATGCTGGCCCCTCAGTTCAAATAGTTTACTGGCCCTTGGGATGCCTTGTTGACTGATATTGTGTGTCTGAAAATCGGTAAACAGGTACAGGAACCGTAATCCGGAAACCCGTTATCCAGAAAACTCTAAATATAGGAATGGCTGTCTCCCATAGACTCCATTTTATCCAAATAATACAATTTTTAAAAAATGTTTTCCATTTTCTCTGTAATAATAAAACAGTACCTTGTACCCAACTAAGATATTATTGATCCTTATGGGAAGCAATGTCAGCCTATTGTATTTATTTAATGTGTAAAGGATTTTCTTGTAGACTTAAGGTATGAAGATCCAAATTACAGAAAGATCCATTATCTGGAAGACCCCAGGTCCCGAGCATTCTGGATAATATGTCCCATACCTGTACAAGAAAGGAAAGCAAAGCTCTTAATTGTGAGCTCTGCAGTCTATGCCACAGCCCACTGTCCAGCGGCTCTTCCCAGTAATAAAGGCCAATCATATGGAGAGACTCCTGACCTGGGGATTATACTTCCCTCTCTTGTGTTTTGTTTGCCATCATCTTTGGGTTGATTCCCGGTGGTTCCCTAAGAAACAAAGTCACAGTCCTCTGAATCCGGGGCCACCCATGGAGGGCCATAACAATGGCATGCTGGGATGCTTGGTTTGTCTTGGCATTTGAAAGCTAAACCCCCCCCCCCCGCTTGTGTCTGACCTTGATCTCAAACTGGGAGGAGTGACCTTGATCTCCCCCCAAATCAAAGCAACTAAACTAATTGTGTCCTTAATCCACTTAGCCTTCTGTCCCCCTGTCCACTTCAGGATTGTAAGGAAGTGCCTCCCCTCTCCCCGTTTAATCCTTGTGCGGTCAGCGGGTGCACGAACGGCTGGGCTTAGGGATTCCTGAACGCTTGCCCCCAGCACACTAGGGTAACAAAGAAACCAACAGCATGGAACCAAAACTATGCACTCAGAGCATCACGGGGGGGGGGGTGATGACAATTAACAGTCATGGGGGGGGCGCTGGCATGGTAGTCACCTACAGAACTGATAAGGAATGAGAATTCTGCTTGTGATTAATTTTCGCCCAGACGACAAGGGGGGCCCCAATGGAGTAAATACGTCTCAGCTATACCTGTCCTTGGATTTGATCTGTTCTTTCCATGAATTCAATGTGTTTATTTTACAATCCCTTCCTTTGTACAAACATTCACTGTGAGAACCCAAAACCAGATCCTACCTCGCACTTGCGCCCCAGCCTCCATGTCAGACATGCAGCCCATTCAAGTACTACACTGCTGCAAATCCAAGCCCTCTGAGAAGTTCTGGTTAATGGAGGATGCTGGGAATTATGCGGTTTAGTTCACTCCCATCCCATCTCCTACCTCTGCACAACCCACAATCCCATAGAACAATTGGTCTAAAAAAGGGTTGGCTTTTTAACAATGTCTGATGATGATATAACAAGTGTAATTTGCTCTTTTTGGCACCTACCACAAGAGCCGGATTTCTTGTCCACCAGTTTAATGTGTCGGGTTTGGTTGCGGATCTTTGAGTCTGTTGTGTCCACCAAGGTGTTCAGGTCATCAATAATTTCTGCAACAAATTGGAGACATCAATAAGCACTGGCACATGATCAGATAAATAAATAGAAGGATAATGACTAGTCTGTACCAACAACTAATAGATCTGTAACCTTGTTATGAGCTAAGGGGGCCCAATCTGAAGACCAGTTAGGGTGAGATTTGGTGTGAGTGTTTATTTGTGCCCTGGGTACCCCTGGAACTATAGCAGGGTTACTGTTACCCCAATGTTTCTATATATCTGTAATCTTTTTATGAGCTAAGGGAGCCCAGCTTGAAGGCCAGTTAGGGTGAGATTTGGGGTGAGTGCTTATTTGTGACCTGGATACCCCTAGAGTTATAGCAGAGTGACTGATACCCCATGTTTCAATATATCTGTAACCTTATGTGCTAAGGGGGGAATCAGTACTAAGGGGTCCAATTGGGCAGCTGATGCACAGGGGCAGGTTGCACATCACAGAGCTACAAGGTCCAATGTAAAATACTAGGTATCCTGCTTTCTCTCCCAGGTCACAGGACGTAGTGGTCATTTCTATGGGAAGTGAAGGGAAAAGTATCCTTGGGTCAAGCACCTGTGGGAGTAACTGACACAAGGAAGGGGAGTCTGGGAAATGTAATGGAATAGGAGGAAGTGCAATTAGTTGCCTTTGATACCAGCACAACACTTGTTATTTATATTGACCTGGGGGAGGTGGGGCTGTTAACCCAATCCCAGAGCCTAGAACTGTGAGGTTCCTTGTCAGGTGGGACTATAGAATGCCATCCAATGTACCCCCTGATAAACTGCCTGTACCATCTCTGTTGATGCTCTACGTCTGGTGAGTTACTTAATACATGTAGGGCACTGCAACAATATTGTACACCAAAACCTAGCGACTCCTGCCCCCCTCTTATCATAGCAGCCCTCATGCCACTCCTGACCAGTGCAAACACAATGGGGGTTGTGACTATGTAAATATCTCACATTACTAATAAAAGCTCCTTTGGCCCTGTGGAGCTCAACCCAAATAGCCCCATTTTTCAGCCCCAGGAGAAACAGCGGGTTCTGCTTAATAAATATACTTGTCAGTATATTCCACTTGTAAGCAAGGAACGTCGTTGCAAAGCAAAACCTTTTTGGTTCAATAGAAGCGTTGGTGTTGAGGTGGGTAAGAAAAGACGTGCTTTTAAGGCTTTCAAGTTAGCTGGTACAGCCGAAACATTTATAAGGTACAAGGAGGCCAATAAATCATGCAAAGAAGCTATAAGGCAAGCTAAAATTGATATAGAAAAGGATATTGCAGCAAGCTGTAAAAAAAATCCCAAATTATTTTTTAAATATGTTAATAGTAAAAAATTGAAGCAGGAAGGGGTGGGACCCTTACTATCAGAGGGGGGTCAGCTGGTTGATGAAAACAAAATAAAAGCACGGATTTTGAACTGATATTTTTCATCTGTCTACACAAATGAGGAACCAGTAAGTGAAGGTTTCCGTCTTAATAGTACCAATTCTAGTAATACAACTAATGATGCATGGTTCACACATGAAGAAATTCAAAAGAGACTAGAACATGTTAAGATTAACAAAGGCCCGGGGCCAGATGGTATTCATCCCAGGGTAATTAGCGAGCTTAGCTCTGTGATCGCCAAACCTCTTTACTTAATTTTTCAGGATTCATTGAGATCTGGCATAGTGCCGAGAGACTGGCGAATTGCTAATGTGGTGCCTCTATTCATAAAAGGATCCCGTTCTCAGCCTCAAAACTATAGGCCAGTTAGTCTGATGTCAGTGGTAGGAAAGCTTTTCAAAGGGTTAATAAAGGATAAGATACTGGACTTCATAGCAAATCATAATACTATGAGTTTGTGCCAACATGGTTTTATGCGTAATACATCTTGCCAGACTAACTTCATTTCTTTTTATGAGAAGGTAAGTAGAGATCTCGATTCTGGGATGGCAGTGGATGTGATTTACTTTGACTTTGCTAAAGCATTTGATACAGTGCCACACAAAAGGTTACTGGTTAAATTAAGGAATGCTGGCCTGGAAAATAGTATTTGTACCTGGATAGAGAACTGGCTAAAAGATAGGTCTGTACTAGGTCCCTTGCTTTTCAACTTGTTTATTAATGACCCGGAGGTGGGCATAGAAAGTACTGTTTCTATTTTTGCAGATGATACAAAATTGTGCAGAACTGTAGGTTCCATGCAGGATGCTGCCACTTTGCAGAGTGATTTGTCTAAATTGGAAAACTGGGCAGCAAACTGGAAAATGAGGTTCAATGTTGATAAATGCAAGGTTATGCACTTTGGCAAAAATAATATAAATGCAAGTTATACACTAAATGGCAGTGTGTTGGGAGTTTCCTTAAATGAGAAGGATCTAGGGGTCTTTGTAGATAACACGTTGTCTAATTCTGGGCAGTGTCATTCTGTGGCTACTAAAGCAAATAAAGCTCTGTCTTGCATAAAAAGGGCATTAACTCAAGGGATGAAAACATAATTATGCCTCTTTATATGTCCCTGGTAAGGCCTCATCTGGAGTATGCAGTGCAGATTTGGACTCCAGTCCTTAAGAGGGATATAAATGAGCTGGAGAGAGTGCAGAGATGTGCAACTAAATTGGTTAGAGGGATGAAAGACTTAAATTATGAGGGTAGACTGTCAAGGTTGGGGTTGTTTTCTCTGGAAAAAAAGGCGCTTGCGAGGGACATGATTACACTTTACAAGTACATTAGAGGACATTATAGACAAATGGCAGGGGACCTTTTTACCCATAAAGTGGATCACCGTACCAGAGGCCACTCCTTTAGACTAGAAGAAAAGAACTTTCATTTGAAGCAACGTAGAGGGTTCTTCACAGTCAGGACAGTGAGGTTGTGGAATGCACTGCCGGGTGATGTTGTGATGGCTGATTCAGTTAATGCCTTTAAGAATGACTTGGATGATTTCTTGGACAGACATAATATCAAAGGCTATTGTGATACTAAGCTCTATAGTAAGTATAGGTATGGGTATATAGAATTTAATTAAAAGTAGGGAGGGGTGTGTGTATGGATGCTGGGTTTTCATTTGGAGGGGTTGAACTTGATGGACTTTGTCTTTTTTCAACCCAATTTAACTATGTAACTAACTATGTAACTATAGAGCAGTACCCCCACCCCCATGAAGGTACGCTAGGTGTGGAATTCATATGGTGTGAGCTCACAAGCCAAAAGCGATAGGGAGAATTCCTTCCATGAAACTTTCTGTTTGGCCCCTGCAGGTAACACAGTGCTCTCGTGTTTGTTGTGGGGCCCCCAGGGCATTTTCCCTGTCAGACTGGAATATTACGAGGCAAATTAGCCCTTCACACAAAAGCCTCATGTGGTTTAACTGGGTGAGTGCTGGTTCAAGTGATCATGGGTAAATAATTAGATTCTCCACTGGCAAGAAAAAGTTAACAGCACATAAAGCTTTGGAATCTTTATACATATACATAACTTTATTTCCCAGCATCCTGCTGAAACCTGATAGCTTGTGCCTTCCATATCTGCCCCCAACTGATGGCTGCCTGGTGCCTGCAACTGCTCTATAGGCCCACAATGTATTATCCAACCAACAGCTCTGCATTGGATACTGCTTTGCAGCCCTCACATTCCCAGACTGATGATGGGTGTTCTAGTTCAACCAAAGGCTGCAGTCCTGATATGTACGGTTAACGACACCATTCTCGCTTGTTATACACAATGTCTCACAAAACAGGCCTGGGGGTTATTCTAAGAGGCAGAAGAGGCAGCGCAGCACTAATTTGTAACTCTGCCATTGGTTCTGCTGCCGGGTTGGAAGTCCTGCAGGAAGCCTGGCTTGGCCTTGAGCAGATGTGGGCTGGGGTCAGAAGAAAGTATCAATCTGTCTCTTCCTTCCTCGCCCCGTGGGGTTTTGGAAGAATATGAGAGACGCCCCTTCCTTTGGCAATTCATTCCTTATAGCTTGTATACTACATTACTGATTGAAATCCAGATGCCTGCAGTGTGCCAACCTGTTCATCCCTCTAATCACCTGTCCATTGGTGCCCTTAATGACACATAATAATAAATTATAAGCAGAGGTCTGGGAAACAATGGCCTCATTTACTAAGTGCAGTTATATTGTATTATGTGACTGCGCAAAATAAGTAGAAAACTTTGCCCCTGTATTAACAAAGCACTAGTGGCAGGCAAAACATTTTGGTTTAAGACCGTGACTCCTGGATACTGGGGTGGAGGGTTTGGACTAGAGTCCTGCAGCGGGTCGGGTACCTATAAATCTGCGGTACCCTGCGGGTATCGGGTAGAAGTTCCGGGTGCGGGTAAAGACGCGGGTCATCGGTTCTGCGGGTCAGGCCGTGGGTCTTCTCAATATCGATGTTACTCTTTTTTTCTGAAAGATCATGGGTAAATAATTAGATTCTCCACTGGCAAGAAAAAGTTAACAGCACATAAAGCTTTGGAATCTTTATACATATACATAACTTTATTTCCCAGCATCCTGCTGAAACCTGATAGCTTGTGCCTTCCATATCTGCCCCCAACTGATGGCTGCCTGGTGCCTGCAACTGCTCTATAGGCCCACAATGTATTATCCAACCAACAGCTCTGCATTGGATACTGCTTTGCAGCCCTCACATTCCCAGACTGATGATGGGTGTTCTAGTTCAACCAAAGGCTGCAGTCCTGATATGTACGGTTAACGACACCATTCTCGCTTGTTATACACAATGTCTCACAAAACAGGCCTGGGGGTTATTCTAAGAGGCAGAAGAGGCAGCGCAGCACTAATTTGTAACTCTGCCATTGGTTCTGCTGCCGGGTTGGAAGTCCTGCAGGAAGCCTGGCTTGGCCTTGAGCAGATGTGGGCTGGGGTCAGAAGAAAGTATCAATCTGTCTCTTCCTTCCTCGCCCCGTGGGGTTTTGGAAGAATATGAGAGACGCCCCTTCCTTTGGCAATTCATTCCTTATAGCTTGTATACTACATTACTGATTGAAATCCAGATGCCTGCAGTGTGCCAACCTGTTCATCCCTCTAATCACCTGTCCATTGGTGCCCTTAATGACACATAATAATAAATTATAAGCAGAGGTCTGGGAAACAATGGCCTCATTTACTAAGTGCAGTTATATTGTATTATGTGACTGCGCAAAATAAGTAGAAAACTTTGCCCCTGTATTAACAAAGCACTAGTGGCAGGCAAAACATTTTGGTTTAAGACCGTGACTCCTGGATACTGGGGTGGAGGGTTTGGACTAGAGTCCTGCAGCGGGTCGGGTACCTATAAATCTGCGGTACCCTGCGGGTATCGGGTAGAAGTTCCGGGTGCGGGTAAAGACGCGGGTCATCGGTTCTGCGGGTCAGGCCGTGGGTCTTCTCAATATCGATGTTACTCTTTTTTTCTGATCGCGTCTCCTCCTGATGATGTCACTTCCGGTTTACAATGACAGCACTTCCTTTTTTACTCCTTTTTTTCTGATCACGCCTACTTCCAATGATGTCACTTCCAGTTTACAATGACAACACTTCCTAATTTTTGATGATCAGTGGGTCGCGGGTCCGGGTTGTGGATAAGGTACTTGCATGTCGGGTCGGGTAGCGGGTCCAAGCGGGTAAGAATGTGGGTTGCAGGTCCGGGTTGCGGATTGCAGGTTGCGGGTCTGGGTTCCAAAAAATGGACCCACGCAGGACTATAGTTTGGACATAAGAAATACAATTAACAAAGCTTCATTATACAAATTTGCTTTCTGGTTGCTGTATTGACTGAACATAGTAACCAGATGTTATTTTGTGTTTCAGGTGTGAGGCACAAACACTGCCAAGTGACACAATCACTTTCTATAGCTTTCCATCATACAGAGTTTATGGTCCCTTACACTACACTTTTCCCTGCTATCCATGCAACTTGTGGGCCTCCCAATCCCAGCCGCACTGACTAACTCCATACTGCCCTCTCAGGCCGGGAATATTCTGTGACAGAAATGAGATGATTGCCCTAAAGTTCCCTCCAGCACACATTGATACAGCTGGGAATAGCCCACTTCCACTAATTCAGGGCTGGCAAATCCCTGCTGTGGGAACATTGCTTTCCTGGTGATGGATAAGAGCACGTGAATGGGCCGTGATTGACTGGCAGGGCAGGCAGAGATCAGCTCTGTGCCACTGTAACCCCCGGAGTCCCATCAGGGATGTGTCATGTTGTTCTTGGTAGTCGGGTTACATCAGTTAAGAGTCTATGTAGCCCCACCTGCAGGAATATGTTCCCACTGTCCATCATACAGCCCTATGGTTTGTTTATTCATGGATCTAAATGATTTGGTGCAACAGGGACCCCCCAGTACAGTGCTCACATATCCCTCATTCTGCTTCCTCACAAGCCAGAGGGGTCTCCAGCAGAACTGCCCAATGAGAGAATAGGCAATCATCCAACCCACATGCTAGGCTCCCAAACAATGAACTGAATACCACTGCAATTTTAGGGTCCCCTTGCATCTCCTCTCAACTCTTCTCCATTTCTTTCCTTCAATGTTTTCTTCCTCGTCTTCCCTTCTTTAGTATCCTTCTTTATTACCGTCCTCTACCCAAACATTTGGCCTTACTCTCCCAAATCCTCCCTCTTCTCTCCCCTTCAAAATTTCTACTCTCCATTTGTCTCTCTACTCCATAACACCTTTCCCTTCTTCACTCTCCTTCTGTCTCTCATTGTCCTTTCTCCTTTCCTATCCTACCCTCAACTATTTGGCCTTACTCTCTCCTATTCTCCCTCTTCTCTCCTTTTCTATATTTCACCTCTCCATTTGTCTCTATACTCCCAAACTCATTTCCCATTGCCTCTCCCCTTCTGTCTCTCATCCCCATATGTCACCTGTAAAATCCTTTCCCCTCACTTCTATCTTCTCTTGTCTCTTATCCCTACTTGTTTAATTGGTCTCTCATTACCTTTATTTTTTGTTCCTCTTTTCCCTCCCCTGGATCAGGAGAGCCACGAGGAGCTTAATTACTGCTGTACTGGCTTCCATGGTCTCTGAGGCTGTTACAGGCAATATTTAAAACTGCCCATAAAAAGATAGGGTGCCCCACAGATTTCCTCTTGGTCCAGCCTTTAGTGGGTTTTTGATGGTGGGCAGGCTCAGAAGCACAAAGTGCTGTGATTGGACAGCAATGAAACCACAGTCACTGTGGGAGGAGAAATATTTACCCCTACCTACCCCAGCTTACTGCCCTGAATGATGAATTATATGTCACTCCTAGAATAGGAGAGCAGGTGGAGGAGCTCATTATCTGAAACTGGGAGGGAGAGTGATAATAAATGGTTTCCTGTTGGTACCCTGCAGATTCCAGGAAGAGCGTTAGTGACATGAGTAATAATGCTTTGTATCAACTGCAAATAGGAAAATATGTACATAAAGACAGAGAACACCTATTTTACTGGACTCATATTCAATGTATGTAATGTGTGTCTTTAATAATATGGAGTTGGTGTAGTGTAGACACAAAACGTAAGGGGATTCCATTGGGCACGGCCATCTTAACTACAAGCAAGTATTGGCTGTAACCTACAAGTGTGTCTTTACTGCCCCCCCCCCAGTGCCAGTCCCCCATTACGTATACCTATACCATATGTTGTGTGTGTATTCTATGGAGCAGTGCCAAGACCACCGTATTAACACTCCCAGGGCACAGAGCAGCACCATTCTGAATACTGGCCCATTATCTCAGAGCCAACATATGCAATAAATTAGACACAAGGAGTTAGATATATATTATTCCAAACGCTTTTCCTTTCAGGACTGGGAATTCATTATTATTCAGGGTGGGAGGAGGATATATCAAGTGAAAATATTGCCGTGTCCAACACTAGTCTAATAATTAGTCTCCATTTCATGGCGGTTTTTCCCTTGCGAGTCACCTGTTAACACCTGCAGTGCCAGGGGGGCTCTGTGTTCTGAAAAGACCTGCAAACTGTGGACTTGTGTAATGGCACCAAATACTGCAGGAAAATATCCAGGTTCATTAAAGCATAGCTTCAAACCTTGGATTGTGATGGCTAATGTGTAGCACTGCAACTCCCAGCACCCTCTGTTAGTCCCTGAATGCATTCTGTTAGTTGCGAACGGAGGGCTGAGATCAACGGGAGAATTAAAAGGGTTGTTCATCTTTACATTTTTAGAATGATGTAGAGAGATATTCTGAGACAATTTGTAATTGGCTTCAATTTTTCATTATTTGTGGTTTTTGAGTTATTTAGCTTTTTATTCAGCAGCTCTCTAGTTGCTAGGGTCCAAATTACCCTAGCAACCATGCACTGATTTGAGTAAGAGACTGGAATAGGAACAGGAGAGGTCTGAATAGAAAGATGAGTAATAAAAAGTAGCAATAACAGTACTTTTGTAGAGAGCATTTGTTTTTAGATGGGGTCAGTGACCCCCCATTTGAAAGCCGGAAAGAGCCAGAATAAGAAGGCAAATAATTAAAAAAGTATTAAAAAAAATATGAAGGCCAATTGCTTAGAATAAGCCATTCTATAACCTACTGAAAGTTAACTTAAAGGTGAACCACCCCTTTAACGGAGGCACCTACAGTGTAGTTTAGCAATCAGAAAGCACTGTAATGTTACATGGACTTCTCCCACTCTGGCAGGAAAAAGGAAGTGCTACATGAACACAGGAAGTGTTCCCGTCTGCACAGGTGAAAGCCCCGCCCATAGCAGCCTGATACTTTAGAAAACACAATGAAGGCACAGTTGGAGATGGCAGTGTCTGTATCACATTTAAAACATCTGTTAAAGTAAATATAATTCCAGAAGGCAGGTAGGGAAGTAGATAACCACTGGAGCTGCTGGGAAATCTGGGAGCCTTTCTGACTTAGCCCTCACTGGTAAGAATACCCCTCTGTCTGAGGCCTTTAGTGCTGTGACATTACCCAAGCGCTGGAGATAATTGCTGCACCCTGGCGAGTCGCAGGTTGTGAGAACTTTCAGTGAACCGACACCTGAAAGAATTCTTTGTAGGTGGAACTGAAAGTGCACAGAGTGTTCCAAGCCCCCCGTCCATGACTTCATCACGTTTGGCAACATGGCCGGCACACAAACACTCCGTGCCTCCTCAAGTGATTAGAAGAGACGTACAGATGCCCAATAAATAGCTCTGCCCGTTTCCTGCCCCAACCAACCAGCCCTCTTTGCTTTGGAACATCCATCTTCCAGGTGTTTTCTAAACAGCCCCTATCACTGCAACGGGGAAGCAGCACAGTGTAATAACTACCTCTCTTTCCATGCACCTGTGATAAATTATAAATGCTCTGTATTGGGAGCCACTGCTGTAGGGGACGATGGAGAAGCCCATGAGACTTCCAAGGGACATCCCCTGGCCAACCATAGGTTCCAACATTAACCCTGCTAAGAAGTACCAAATCCAAGACCCAAGGTGTAAATACAATATCTTTACCAACCAGGCAAACACATCTAGCACCGCCTAGTCCCGAATCCTTAACATTCACAAGTAACCAAGCCCAAGCCATTCTTACCTGTTGACACCAAAGTGCTGAGAACTGGAGGAGGCAGATTTATCAGACTATGGTTCAGTCCGACAACCACCTGTCTCCGCTTGTGGTGCCCTTCCATACAAATACAGAGGGGTATCTGGTGTGTTTTCCATTGGTGTATAGTAAAATCTCAATTTTACACCTCCTGATTTTAAGTTTTCCCTCATTTTACATACTATAGAAACATCAAGGTTATGTAGTCAAGATTAGGGGCAACCATCAGGGAGGCACAAAAGTAATGCAGTCAGGGGCCCAATGGCAGAAGGGGCCCCAACAATCAACTTGTGGGTCAAGGAGGTGTGGTTTGCAGGAGGGTGGGCAGGATTTTGGTGGATTTTGGAAGGACTTTTGGTATGATGGACCTGACTGGGATGGATCAGGAGCATAGCCTTGAGCCCATGGGTCATTTATTCTTTTGATTAGGCCCCATTCTGCTTGCTGGCAGGGCACTCCACACAGGTGACCAATTGTTTAATAATTGGCGCCCCTTTGAGGGGAGGGTCCTACTAACTTTTTAGTATGGGGCCCTGTGATTTCTGATGGTGATCCTAGCCAAGATGTACACAGAAAATAAAAGCTCTGGGTTGATGCTGAAACCACCTGCATGCTGTTACATCACAGTGACATCACAGTTCTGCCATCAGCCAATAGGAACAAGGTTGGAGGAACTATTTTTAAGAGCAAGTGTGCAGTAGTACCCATCACACTTGGAACAGACAACAGTAATAAGCACTAACATACTTTTGTGTTGCCTCTCATCTGCCCCTGTTACCTACCCCTAGTTCCAGCCCTATGGATCATGGATTATAGCTTTGGTTCACCCCTAGTTTATATTGGGTTAAGCTGCAGCAATATTTAAGGGGATGATTTCTCTGTGGGGATGATTTCTCTGGATGGTTGGTTCAGGGGAGAATTTAAGGGCTTCCAATAGCTATTACCAACTGCTGGCATATACCACGGTGTCATGGTTCCAACTCAAATACTACTCTTTAATGTTGCTGGAAAGCGCTGCCTTCCAGATGTGCTCAGAAGTCCCAATAATACAAGACAGGCGAGGGCTATATTTATAAGGAGAAGTATTTGGAAAAGCCTTTTGCCGATGGCTGGCGGCGGATAACAGGTCCCCTAATTGGAAGCACGTGTAGCTGAAGGCAGATAGGAAGCCAGAGAGAGGCAGGAATCACTTGTTCTACAAGGATAGAGGGATTGTGCGGTGCCTGGAGGGAGCTCTTATCTCTCTGCTTATTAATGGCTTCAGGAACACGCACTGACATTTCATTAATAAAAAGCTGTAAAGCTGCGGCCTTAATCGCACCGGCAGGAAGCGAGAAAACACGTGCCGAAGGGGCTAGAAACAAAGCAGCGGTTTCCTGACAATAATTTGAGAAGCAAAGGATTCTGGGCCCAGATCAGATTGCCCATTAAACAGGGAAGAGGTTTTAAACAGCCAGAAACAGCAACAAAGATTTACAGCAGAATCCCCATTTTACATTTTTCAGGGGACCAGAAAAAAATGGTGTAAAATCCAGGATAATGTAAAAACAGGGAAATTTATTATGCATAATATATATAGGTTGGACCACAAAAAACAGTTGTAAAACGAGGGAAAACTTAAAATGTAAAATTGAGGTTTCACTGTATTTGGAACAGAAGTTCTGTTTTTATTGAACTGCCTTTGCTATCAGCTCTGAGGGTGTTTATAAACCAAACCCCCATGTGGTCTATTCACTGAAGCCTGGGATAGCCAGGGAGTACTGCTACTGCAGGCTGCACAGCTATCAATACCAAGGGAAATACGTTGTGAATCAAGCAGCTCCTAGGAATGTGCAGCCATTTGTTTATAAGAGTTCAAAGAGATCTCAAACTACCTGAGGATCAAAAGAGGAATGGAGAGTATAAATATGTATAAATGTTACAAAATATCTGCAGATTGGAACAACATGTCTATGAGATGAGTTCCCCTTTAGCTTACCTCTAACAGTAACAATTAGCAGATGTAAAATCAATGACAAGAGATGTTATCGTTATTTGGAGGCACAAAATGTCACTGCTGAACTGTGCTTAGTACAGAGGAATACCTATCCTGCATAGCTTTATGGTATCTCCCTGTACTGGCTATGAACAGAGTTAGAGGGCTGTTTCTGCTGAATTGTGCTTAGTACAGGGGAATACCTATCCTGCATAGCTTTATGGTATCTCCCTGTACAGGCTATGAACAGAGTTAGAGGGCTGTTTCTGCTGAATTGTGCTTAGTACAGAGGAATACCTATGCTGCCATAGATTTATGGTATCTCCCTGTACTGGCTATGAACAGAGTTAGAGGGCTGTTTCTGCTGAATTGTGCTTAGTACAGGGGAATACCTATGCTGCCATAGATTTATGGTATCTCTCTATACAGGCTATGAGCAAACTTAGAGGGCTGTTTCTGCTGAATTGTTCTCAGTACAGAGGAATACCTATACTGCCATATATTTATGGTATCTCTCTGTACAGGCTATGAGCAAACTTAGGGGACTGTTCCTGTTGGATTGTGCTTAGTACAGAGGAATACCTATGCTGTCATAGTTCATGTTATCTCTCTGCAAAGGCTATGTGCAAATATTTGGGCTGTTCCTGCTGAATTGTGCTTAGTACAAAGGAAAACCTATGCTGCCATAGTTCATGGTATCTCTCTGTACAGGCTGTGAACAAACTCAGGAGGCTGGTCCTGCTAAAGTGAGCATAGTACAGGGGAATAATAAGCAGGGGCAGACCTACTTTAGAGATACTTGGGCTCATATATTTACGTAACCGCTAAACTGCTCCAGTGTACCAAGAACAACCAATCAGCATTTAGCTTTAATCAGGGGTTAATGCAAAGATGTTCTTGGTTGCAATGGGTTTCTGTACCAAGTAGCCCCACAGGCTGTAGGTTGAACTGGAAGGGGGGGTTTGTTATGAGTTAGTCGGTGCAACACACAGGCTGTGGGACACTTATGAAGCTGCATCATCTGACTGTCATCCAGTGGAACCTGCCACCACCAGAACACATCTCCCCTCCCTTTTACTGTAGGGCCCACTGGCAGGTCCGGAACTGCCGTTACAGCATGGACTTCTGGGAATCAATAATAGTCAGCCATGACAGGTGTCCCCATACATTCATCCTCCAAAATATTTGACCTGGTTCTGGAACAATTTACAATTTAATTATTCCCATCATGCTCTTGTCCTACAATCTGGCAATTCCAAGCCACTGGTCCTGCTCTGAGCCCCTTTTAGCATGCTGTAGACAGAAATATTCTGAAACAATTTGCAATTGGTCTTCATTTTTTTGTTTTTTTTTCCAGATATTAGGCTTTTTGTTCAGCAGCTCTCCAGTTTGGTATTTCAGCAGCTATCTAATTGCTAGGGTCTTATTTTCCCTAACAACAGGCAATGGTTTAAATAAGAGAATGGAATAAGTATAGGAGGGGGGGGACTGAATAGAAAAATAAGTACTAAAAAGTAACAATAAAATTGCAGCCTCCCAGAGCAATAGTTTTCTTGGGTGCCAGGGCCATTTGGAATCTGGAAAGAGGTAGAAGAAGAAAGCAAAAAACTCAAAAATTATAAAGAATAAATAATGAAGACCTATTGCAAAGGTGTTAGGTATAGGACATTATTTTACATACTAAAAGTGAACTTACAGGTGAAGCACCCTTTATTTAATGGCTACTACTTGACCAGTGCACTTCAAAACGGGGAGTCTCTGTTGACTTGGCAGTGAGATCAGATTATAATCAGCAGTCGAAATGCCTGAGGACCCCCCATTCTGGAACCCCCCAACCTCTCCTGCTTGGCCTCTTCCCAATCGACCGAAAAAAGGGGGTCACAGCTCATTTCTAATCAGATGACATAGAGCCCACAGGAATCCCCAGCGGCCATTCAGGAACACTTACACATGCAAGACAAATATTTGCAGAGCAGGAATACAGGTGCATAACGCAGGCAATTAAAGCCAATGAGTCAGACTTTCAATAACACCATCTGTGCAATTCGGGAGATACGGCTCCTAACCATAGTGCCGGCTAATAAACTCAATACAGAGAACACAGGACCTGGGGGAAGAGAAACATCTATACACTATTCCTCTTCCCAGTATACAGTTAGCCTCTGCGTGACACAGCCCTGAGCAATGGCCCAGTCTGTGGTGTAAATAATATGTGGCTACCCACAGCTTTAAGGCCAATATGTGCAAAAAAAAAAAAAAAAAAAATATATATATATATATATATATATATATATATATATACACACACTAAAACAAATTGCACATTGGATGTTATCCTTGATAAAGGTCCTAACAAGGACTGAAACTTTGGGACACTAATATGTGTATCTAAATAAAAGTTGATGATTTCACAAAGGGAAGTGCTGGTCTTGGGATGATTCATTCCAAATTTGAATTATATATATAATATATATATTTGTTTTTATTACATTTTGTATTATATATACACTACTCTCTCCCCCTTTCCATTATTAGGGGATATCTACTGTTTTCCCTTGCTCTACTTCAGCCATCCTTTTCTATCTCTCCCATTTCTGGAATGGCATTGCCTTTGTGCAGTGCTGCAAACATGATCATCGGAGGGGCACCCTTGTTTGTTCAGATACAAACAAGTTAATGTAATAAATGGTCTAAAGTTTGCTGCTTGTCTAGTAACCCAGTTACCAATCAGCAGCAAGCAGCCGTTGACAAACGTACCCCAAAATGGAAATTTATTTTAGCTATTAGACTCATGCCACTACTGACCAGGGCAACCATCTGGAATCACAGGTCCCTGTACTACTAAGCTAGCGGGGTCCTCCCCAATAAGGGAGCCCAGTTATTAATCCATTGGTCACATGGACAGATCATCCTGCAAACATATAGAATGGGCCCCCAATGAAAAAAAACAGACTGACAGATGCATGACCATAGTCATGCCCATTATATCAAAACCTCAGCCACAATTCACCTATACAGCGCCCAATCCTCTGTGAGCCCTGCCCCCTTCACAACTGGCAAATCTATTTTGTGCCTCTTTAGGACCTGCTCCCCTGGCCACCCTGAAGCTGCCCCTGCACATACAGCTCAGAGCTTCAGTGAGGGGGGCCACTAATCATAACAATTGATGTACATATTATGAATATGGGTTGAGCAATGATGCAGAAAGGGTGGAGGGATATAGTAATGGGTGTTGTTTTTGGATTCTGGATGGATTGGAGCAGAAAGGGTAAGATAGACCTGGAATTGTGGGCAGATCAGGGCTTAAGTAGGTGGTCAACAGTTGAACAAGAGGGTATTACAAATTGCTCCAGCAGGCAACTAATAATACGTGCCCCAGCCTTGACAGGTGTTTTAGCAGTGAAGAACTGGCTGGGTGACATCCCCAGTCATCACCCTTACAAAGAAGTGGTGCTTGTCACATGACTTAAGAGGGCATGAAAGCATCCAGGGAACCAGAAAAGCTTTATATCACATTTAAAGGGGAAAAGTGATTTAATTATATATTTTAAATGGGTTGTTCACCTTCCAAACACTTTTTTCAGTTCAATTGTTTTCAGATTGTTCCCCAGAAACTAGGGATGCACCGAATCCAGGATTATGTTCAGGATTCGGCCTTTTCCAGCAGGATTCTGATTCGGTCAAATACTTGTGCCCGGCCGAATCAAATCCAAATTTGCACAAATTTTTGTCACAAAACAAGGAAGTACATTTTTTTCCCCTTCCCATATGCAAATTAGGATTCGGTTCTCGGCTGTAGTTGATATATTTCTCAGCAGCATCTCTGGAGTATTGGCAACTATTATATTAATCATCAATTGATCATTCAATAATAAAGGTCAATCTAAGAGACAAGTCATCAAAATCCATTTTATGAAAGATAATTCTGCGTCACAGGGCATTCTAAAGGAAAAACCCCCTGCCCCATCCTTACCCCTCTACAGAAAAGATATGATGCCATAAAGTGACTCCTGACAGTGAGACCATTAATACCTGCTCTGAGAGATGGATTGGGCCTCACGGTCTGACCCCAAGGCATCTCGTTCCTGCACAACTGGGGGAGCCAGATATTTACAAATGACCCATGCAGATCTATTAGTCCCAGTGGGGGGTCCCTGTTAATCTCCCGTGATCATCAGCATCTTATTAGTAATTATATGGGCTAAAGAGAAATTTGGAAGAGAGTAATTTAAAGGGGAAGAAGAATCAATCTGGTTTAGTTCGTGGGAAACATAACAAGGTGCCATTAGTTCCAGTGTCAGAAACCGGAGCTTCAAATCTGCCCCAAACTGCATCCTCTCCAGAAGCGTCTAAGTAGGACAATATGGCATATTTTAGAGTTCAGCTACACTTCCTTGTCCTGTCTGAATGGAGCTGATTTAGACTGAATTATTCCCCCTGTAGCAGTAAACCTTTGCACTCTCATTGCCTCCTGTGACCCCATCAAGCACCAGGCCCTCTCCTCTCACTGCCATTATTTATTCATTCTTAAAGAAGCCCAAGGAGAAATCCATGAGACACACTTACAGCACTAACACAATATTCATGGAAACAAGTTACAGTCTGATTCTTATTTATTTCTCTATTTTTACATCCGAAATATGCTTTAAATATATTAACACAGCTGTACTTAATAGATCATAGCTGACACTGCATTCATATCATTATCCTTATTAACAGAAAGAAGGACAGCCCAGTGGAGGAGACTGTGTAAGAAAATGAAAGGAAACTGGGTAAGAACATGGTGCAGGTGAGAGAGCGCAGGAGATTGGGTAACAACATGGTGCAGGTGAAAGCCCAGGAGATCGGGTAAGAACATGGTGCAGGTGAGAGGACAGGAGTCTTGTAAGAACATGGTGCAGGTGAGAGAGCACAGGACAGTGGGTAAGAACATGTTGAAGGCAAGAGCACAGAAAAGTGGGTATTGGGTTAGAACATGGTACAGGTGAGAGCACAAGAGTCTGAGTAAAAACATGGTGCAGGTGAAAGCACAGGAGTCTGGGTAAAAATATGGCGCAAGAAAGAGCACAGAAGAGTAGGTAGAATATGGCGCAAGTGAGAGCACGAGATATTGGGTAGAATATGGCACAAATGAGGACACAGAAGACTGTGTAAGAACATGGTGCAGCGAGAGCACAGATTCCATACTGAGGACCGTATAGGGGTGTCCAAAACCATTTAGAGGTGGGCGGCAGTAGCTCATAACCCCCGAAAGATTCCTGGTACTGTTGCCTTGCATACATACCATGCTGCTGGTTGCCTCTTTCCCTCTAACACACAACTGTAAGTAGAACAGATACTTTAAAGGGATTAATCTTCTCCCCTTGTAAATGTCTCCCTATAATGTCTCAGGCCTGATCTGTAGTAAAACCTGGAGGCTGTTCATTCTCTTGCTCTTGTTAAAAGGGAAAGGCTGGAGCAATCGGCCCTTATCTGTCTACTGGAAACACAGAGCCGTAAAAAATCTCCATAAAACCTTCCTCCAGCGACTCCTTTTCATGGGACGTGTAACACTAATCTTTTGGCACGTGCCAGGCCTTGCAAATGTTCCCCCCTCCTCCTCTTTGGTTATAGGATCCCATAACAAATTAAGAGGAAGGTTTTCATTTTATGGCTCGGGTTTTAACTAGTATAATTTAACGACTTATTTTCATTATCTGCCTGTGATGAATTTATCGGAGTCGGCTAGAGCAGTGCAGAGAAGCCAGCAATGCTTTGTTCCTACCAATGTCTGAAGGCAAATAGGCCCAGAGTGTGTGAACTATTGAGTTTACCGATTGGCTACCTGATTTATCAATACGTTTTTGCACTTCCCACTGGTGTAATGTTTATGCTTGCTTCCCCTGACCCCTTATAAAGGTAATTAACAGTTACCAGAAAGTGTTCAGTGCTGAGGAAACCCTAATAGTAAGTATTAAGCATAAAAATACATAGACGACCTACTTAATCAGTGCAGGGGGTAGAGGCACGTCCAGGGGGCATTTTACAGTTAAAAATGTTTTGCAGGAATTAAGAAAACAATGGGGGGAAATAAAGCGTTGAAACCGAAATATGGCAAATTTATATACAGCCTGTGGGGTTTGTCTCATTCTCCTACTCATGTTGAGTAAATATCAGTGGCACAAGTAGGAGCCTTAAATTGGATTCCTCATCAAAACACCAGTTGCAAAGGCTTTAATTAAACAGTATCCTCTGGTGGGCAGAATGTCATGTAAAATAGATTGCTTG